>NW_026961761.1:300000-600000 GCF_963924245.1 Chroicocephalus ridibundus | reverse complement strand
GCCTCAAAACCAATATACATCCTGCTATATCTCCCACATGGAAAGTGCCAGGAGGGAAAAGTGGGGATTATGTTTAGACTTTCTCGGAACTGCTTCAAATCAACTAGATATCTTTGTGCTGTAAATCTCCCAACAGCCAAACGCAAAAGCAGCAAACATCTCGCTGTATGTCCCACATCCAAAGTGCCAAGAGAGAGCTTGCTCTCCCTGTCTTTGAGTAGTGTTTTCACTGTCCTGGTTACCTCTTTGCTAACATTCTCTTCAGAGCTGCAGTGAAACCAGGAACCACGTGGAGAAGGCACCCACACTGAAAGTGCCTGGAGGGAACATTGGGGCTTCTTCTCAGTGTCTCTGACATAGGGTTTCACTGTCCCGGGAAAGTCTCTGCTAACACCCTGCAGAACGCAGTGCCCAATATACAGAAACGTCTTGCGGTATCTCCTACAGGGAAAGTGCCAGGAGGGAATTGTCGAGCTTGTTCTCAGTGTCTCTGAGAATTGCTCTGATTATCCGTGTGACCTCTTTGCTAAGACTCTCCAGAGAGCTGTCCTCAAAACCAACACACATCTTGACATATCTCCCACATTGATCGCAGTGTCTCCAGGAACGGCATTCAAGGAGCCAGGAACTTTTCTCCCTACACTGTCCATTGAGTTGGCCTCAAAACCAATCTACATCCTGCTATATCTCCCACATGGAAAGTGCCAGGAGGGAAAAGTGGGGATTATGTTTAGACTTTCTCGGAACTGCTTCAAATCAACTAGATATCTTTGTGCTGTAAATCTCCCAACAGCCAAACGCAAATGCAGCAAACACCTCGCTGTATGTCCCACATCCAAAGTGCCAAGAGAGAGCTTGCTCTCCCTGTCTTTGAGTACTGTTTTCACTGTCCCGGTTACCTCTTTGCTAACATTCTCTTCAGAGCTGCAGTGAAACCAGGAACCACGTGGAGAAGGCACCCACACTGAAAGTGCCTGGAGGGAACATTGGGGCTTCTTCTCAGTGTCTCTGACATAGGGTTTCACTGTCCCGGGAAAGTCTCTGCTAACACCCTGCAGAACGCAGTGCCCAATATACAGAAACGTCTTGCGGTATCTCCTACAGGGAAAGTGCCAGGAGGGAATTGTCGAGCTTGTTCTCAGTGTCTCTGAGAATTGCTCTGATTATCCGTGTGACCTCTTTGCTAAGACTCTCCAGAGAGACGTCCTCAAAACCAACACACATCTTGACATATCTCCCACATTGATCGCAGTTTCTCCAGGAACGGCATTCAAGGAGCCAGGAACTTTTCTCCCTACACTGTCCATTGAGTTGGCCTCAAAACCAATATACATCCTGCTATATCTCCCACATGGAAAGTGCCAGGAGGGAAAAGTGGGGATTATGTTTAGACTTTCTCGGAACTGCTTCAAATCAACTAGATATCTTTGTGCTGTAAATCTCCCAACAGCCAAACGCAAATGCAGCAAACATCTCGCTGTATGTCCCACATCCAAAGTGCCAAGAGAGAGCTTGCTCTCCCTGTCTTTGAGTACTGTTTTCACTGTCCCGGTTACCTCTTTGCTAACATTCTCTTCAGAGCTGCAGTGAAACCAGGAACCACGTGGAGAAGGCACCCACACTGAAAGTGCCTGGAGGGAACATTGGGGCTTCTTCTCAGTGTCTCTGACATAGGGTTTCACTGTCCCGGGAAAGTCTCTGCAAACACCCTGCGGAGCGCAGTGCTCAATATACAGAGACTTTCTCGGAACTGCTTCAAATCAAGTAGATATCTTTGTGCTGTAAATCTCCCAACAGCCAAACACAAATGCAGCAAACATCTCGCTGTATGTCCCACATCCAAAGTGCCAAGAGAGTAATGTAGAGCTTGCTCTCCCTGTCTTTGAGTACTGTTTTCACTGTCCCGATGACCTCTTTGCTAACATTCTCTTCAGAGCTGCAGTGAAACCAGGAACCACGTGGAGAAGGCACCCACACTGAAAGTGCCTGGAGGGAACATTGGGGCTTCTTCTCAGTGTCTCTGACCATAGGGTTTCACTGTCCCGGGAAAGTCTCTGCTAACACCCTGCAGAGCGCAGTGCCCAATATACAGAAACGTCTTGCGGTATCTCCTACAGGGAAAGTGCCAGGAGGGAATTGTCGAGCTTGTTCTCAGTGTCTCTGAGAATTGCTCTGATTATCCATGTGACCTCTTTGCTAAGACTCTCCAGAGAGACGTCCTCAAAACCAACACACATCTTGACATATCTCCCACATTGATCGCAGTTTCTCCAGGAACGGCATTCAAGGAGCCAGGAACTTTTCTCCCTACACTGTCCATTGAGTTGGCCTCAAAACCAATATACATCCTGCTATATCTCCCACATGGAAAGTGCCAGGAGGGAAAAGTGGGGATTATGTTTAGACTTTCTCGGAACTGCTTCAAATCAACTAGATATCTTTGTGCTGTAAATCTCCCAACAGCCAAACGCAAAAGCAGCAAACATCTCGCTGTATGTCCCACATCCAAAGTGCCAAGAGAGAGCTTGCTCTCCCTGTCTTTGAGTACTGTTTTCACTGTCCCGGTTACCTCTTTGCTAACATTCTCTTCAGAGCTGCAGTGAAACCAGGAACCACGTGGAGAAGGCACCCACACTGAAAGTGCCTGGAGGGAACATTGGGGCTTCTTCTCAGTGTCTCTGACATAGGGTTTCACTGTCCCGGGAAAGTCTCTGCTAACACCCTGCAGAACGCAGTGCCCAATATACAGAAACGTCTTGCGGTATCTCCTACAGGGAAAGTGCCAGGAGGGAATTGTCGAGCTTGTTCTCAGTGTCTCTGAGAATTGCTCTGATTATCCATGTGACCTCTTTGCTAAGACTCTCCAGAGAGCTGTCCTCAAAACCAACACACATCTTGACATATCTCCCACATTGATCGCAGTGTCTCCAGGAACGGCATTCAAGGAGCCAGGAACTTTTCTCCCTACACTGTCCATTGAGTTGGCCTCAAAACCAATCTACATCCTGCTATATCTCCCACATGGAAAGTGCCAGGAGGGAAAAGTGGGGATTATGTTTAGACTTTCTCGGAACTGCTTCAAATCAACTAGATATCTTTGTGCTGTAAATCTCCCAACAGCCAAACGCAAATGCAGCAAACATCTCGCTGTATGTCCCACATCCAAAGTGCCAAGAGAGAGCTTGCTCTCCCTGTCTTTGAGTACTGTTTTCACTGTCCCGGTTACCTCTTTGCTAACATTCTCTTCAGAGCTGCAGTGAAACCAGGAACCACGTGGAGAAGGCACCCACACTGAAAGTGCCTGGAGGGAATATTGGGGCTTCTTCTCAGTGTCTCTGACATAGGGTTTCACTGTCCCGGGAAAGTCTCTGCTAACACCCTGCAGAACGCAGTGCCCAATATACAGAAACGTCTTGCGGTATCTCCTACAGGGAAAGTGCCAGGAGGGAACTGTCGAGCTTGTTCTCAGTGTCTCTGAGAATTGCTCTGATTATCCGTGTGACCTCTTTACCAACACACATCTTGACATATCTCCCACATTGATCGCAGTGTCTCCAGGAACGGCATTCAAGGAGCCAGGAACTTTTCTCCCTACACTGTCCATTGAGTTGGCCTCAAAACCAATCTACATCCTGCTATATCTCCCACATGGAAAGTGCCAGGAGGGAAAAGTGGGGATTATGTTTAGACTTTCTCGGAACTGCTTCAAATCAACTAGATATCTTTGTGCTGTAAATCTCCCAACAGCCAAACGCAAATGCAGCAAACATCTCGCTGTATGTCCCACATCCAAAGTGCCAAGAGAGTAATGTAGAGCTTGCTCTCCCTGTCTTTGAGTACTGTTTTCACTGTCCCGATGACCTCTTTGCTAACATTCTCTTCAGAGCTGCAGTGAAACCAGGAACCACGTGGAGAAGGCACCCACACTGAAAGTGCCTGGAGGGAACATTGGGGCTTCTTCTCAGTGTCTCTGACCATAGGGTTTCACTGTCCCGGGAAAGTCTCTGCTAACACCCTGCAGAGCGCAGTGCCCAATATACAGAAACGTCTTGCGGTATCTCCTACAGGGAAAGTGCCAGGAGGGAATTGTTGAGCTTCTTCTCAGTGTCTCTGAGAACTGCTCTAATTATCCATGTGACCTCTTTGCTAAGACTCTCCAGAGAGACGTCCTCAAAACCAACACACATCTTGACATATCTCCCACATTGATCGCAGTTTCTCCAGGAACGGCATTCAAGGAGCCAGGAACTTTTCTCCCTACACTGTCCATTGAGTTGGCCTCAAAACCAATCTACATCCTGCTATATCTCCCACATGGAAAGTGCCAGGAGGGAAAAGTGGGGATTATGTTTAGACTTTCTCGGAACTGCTTCAAATCAACTAGATATCTTTGTGCTGTAAATCTCCCAACAGCCAAACGCAAAAGCAGCAAACATCTCGCTGTATGTCCCACATCCAAAGTGCCAAGAGAGAGCTTGCTCTCCCTGTCTTTGAGCACTGTTTTCACTGTCCCGGTTACCTCTTTGCTAACATTCTCTTCAGAGCTGCAGTGAAACCAGGAACCACGTGGAGAAGGCACCCACACTGAAAGTGCCTGGAGGGAACATTGGGGCTTCTTCTCAGTGTCTCTGACATAGGGTTTCACTGTCCCGGGAAAGTCTCTGCTAACACCCTGCAGAACGCAGTGCCCAATATACAGAAACGTCTTGCGGTATCTCCTACAGGGAAAGTGCCAGGAGGGAATTGTCGAGCTTGTTCTCAGTGTCTCTGAGAATTGCTCTGATTATCCGTGTGACCTCTTTGCTAAGACTCTCCAGAGAGCTGTCCTCAAAACCAACACACATCTTGACATATCTCCCACATTGATCGCAGTGTCTCCAGGAACGGCATTCAAGGAGCCAGGAACTTTTCTCCCTACACTGTCCATTGAGTTGGCCTCAAAACCAATCTACATCCTGCTATATCTCCCACATGGAAAGTGCCAGGAGGGAAAAGTGGGGATTATGTTTAGACTTTCTCGGAACTGCTTCAAATCAACTAGATATCTTTGTGCTGTAAATCTCCCAACAGCCAAACGCAAATGCAGCAAACATCTCGCTGTATGTCCCACATCCAAAGTGCCAAGAGAGAGCTTGCTCTCCCTGTCTTTGAGTACTGTTTTCACTGTCCCGGTTACCTCTTTGCTAACATTCTCTTCAGAGCTGCAGTGAAACCAGGAACCACGTGGAGAAGGCACCCACACTGAAAGTGCCTGGAGGGAACATTGGGGCTTCTTCTCAGTGTCTCTGACATAGGGTTTCACTGTCCCGGGAAAGTCTCTGCTAACACCCTGCAGAACGCAGTGCCCAATATACAGAAACGTCTTGCGGTATCTCCTACAGGGAAAGTGCCAGGAGGGAATTGTCGAGCTTGTTCTCAGTGTCTCTGAGAATTGCTCTGATTATCCGTGTGACCTCTTTGCTAAGACTCTCCAGAGAGACGTCCTCAAAACCAACACACATCTTGACATATCTCCCACATTGATCGCAGTTTCTCCAGGAACGGCATTCAAGGAGCCAGGAACTTTTCTCCCTACACTGTCCATTGAGTTGGCCTCAAAACCAATATACATCCTGCTATATCTCCCACATGGAAAGTGCCAGGAGGGAAAAGTGGGGATTATGTTTAGACTTTCTCGGAACTGCTTCAAATCAACTAGATATCTTTGTGCTGTAAATCTCCCAACAGCCAAACGCAAATGCAGCAAACATCTCGCTGTATGTCCCACATCCAAAGTGCCAAGAGAGAGCTTGCTCTCCCTGTCTTTGAGTACTGTTTTCACTGTCCCGGTTACCTCTTTGCTAACATTCTCTTCAGAGCTGCAGTGAAACCAGGAACCACGTGGAGAAGGCACCCACACTGAAAGTGCCTGGAGGGAACATTGGGGCTTCTTCTCAGTGTCTCTGACATAGGGTTTCACTGTCCCGGGAAAGTCTCTGCAAACACCCTGCGGAGCGCAGTGCTCAATATACAGAGACTTTCTCGGAACTGCTTCAAATCAACTAGATATCTTTGTGCTGTAAATCTCCCAACAGCCAAACGCAAATGCAGCAAACATCTCGCTGTATGTCCCACATCCAAAGTGCCAAGAGAGTAATGTAGAGCTTGCTCTCCCTGTCTTTGAGTACTGTTTTCACTGTCCCGATGACCTCTTTGCTAACATTCTCTTCCGAGCTGCAGTGAAACCAGGAACCACGTGGAGAAGGCACCCACACTGAAAGTGCCTGGAGGGAACATTGGGGCTTCTTCTCAGTGTCTCTGACATAGGGTTTCACTGTCCCGGGAAAGTCTCTGCTAACACCCTGCAGAGCGCAGTGCCCAATATACAGAAACGTCTTGCGGTATCTCCTACAGGGAAAGTGCCAGGAGGGAATTGTCGAGCTTGTTCTCAGTGTCTCTGAGAATTGCTCTGATTATCCGTGTGACCTCTTTGCTAAGACTCTCCAGAGAGACGTCCTCAAAACCAACACACATCTTGACATATCTCCCACATTGATCGCAGTGTCTCCAGGAACGGCATTCAAGGAGCCAGGAACTTTTCTCCCTACACTGTCCATTGAGTTGGCCTCAAAACCAATATACATCCTGCTATATCTCCCACATGGAAAGTGCCAGGAGGGAAAAGTGGGGATTATGTTTAGACTTTCTCGGAACTGCTTCAAATCAACTAGATATCTTTGTGCTGTAAATCTCCCAACAGCCAAACGCAAATGCAGCAAACATCTCGCTGTATGTCCCACATCCAAAGTGCCAAGAGAGAGCTTGCTCTCCCTGTCTTTGAGTACTGTTTTCACTGTCCCGGTTACCTCTTTGCTAACATTCTCTTCAGAGCTGCAGTGAAACCAGGAACCACGTGGAGAAGGCACCCACACTGAAAGTGCCTGGAGGGAACATTGGGGCTTCTTCTCAGTGTCTCTGACATAGGGTTTCACTGTCCCGGGAAAGTCTCTGCAAACACCCTGCGGAGCGCAGTGCTCAATATACAGAGACTTTCTCGGAACTGCTTCAAATCAACTACATATCTTTGTGCTGTAAATCTCCCAACAGCCAAACGCAAATGCAGCAAACATCTCGCTGTATGTCCCACATCCAAAGTGCCAAGAGAGTAATGTAGAGCTTGCTCTCCCTGTCTTTGAGTACTGTTTTCACTGTCCCGGTTACCTCTTTGCTAACATTCTCTTCAGAGCTGCAGTGAAACCAGGAACCACGTGGAGAAGGCACCCACACTGAAAGTGCCTGGAGGGAACATTGGGGCTTCTTCTCAGTGTCTCTGACCATAGGGTTTCACTGTCCCGGGAAAGTCTCTGCTAACACCCTGCAGAGCGCAGTGCCCAATATACAGAAACGTCTTGCGGTATCTCCTACAGGGAAAGTGCCAGGAGGGAATTGTCGAGCTTGTTCTCAGTGTCTCTGAGAATTGCTCTGATTATCCATGTGACCTCTTTGCTAAGACTCTCCAGAGAGACGTCCTCAAAACCAACACACATCTTGACATATCTCCCACATTGATCGCAGTTTCTCCAGGAACGGCATTCAAGGAGCCAGGAACTTTTCTCCCTACACTGTCCATTGAGTTGGCCTCAAAACCAATCTACATCCTGCTATATCTCCCACATGGAAAGTGCCAGGAGGGAAAAGTGGGGATTATGTTTAGACTTTCTCGGAACTGCTTCAAATCAACTAGATATCTTTGTGCTGTAAATCTCCCAACAGCCAAACGCAAATGCAGCAAACATCTCGCTGTATGTCCCACATCCAAAGTGCCAAGAGAGAGCTTGCTCTCCCTGTCTTTGAGTACTGTTTTCACTGTCCTGGTTACCTCTTTGCTAACATTCTCTTCAGAGCTGCAGTGAAACCAGGAACCACGTGGAGAAGGCACCCACACTGAAAGTGCCTGGAGGGAACATTGGGGCTTCTTCTCAGTGTCTCTGACATAGGGTTTCACTGTCCCGGGAAAGTCTCTGCAAACACCCTGCGGAGCGCAGTGCTCAATATACAGAGACTTTCTCGGAACTGCTTCAAATCAACTAGATATCTTTGTGCTGTAAATCTCCCAACAGCCAAACGCAAATGCAGCAAACATCTCGCTGTATGTCCCACATCCAAAGTGCCAAGAGAGTAATGTAGAGCTTGCTCTCCCTGTCTTTGAGTACTGTTTTCACTGTCCCGATGACCTCTTTGCTAACATTCTCTTCCGAGCTGCAGTGAAACCAGGAACCACGTGGAGAAGGCACCCACACTGAAAGTGCCTGGAGGGAACATTGGGGCTTCTTCTCAGTGTCTCTGACCATAGGGTTTCACTGTCCTGGGAAAGTCTCTGCTAACACCCTGCAGAGCGCAGTGCCCAATATACAGAAACGTCTTGCGGTATCTCCTACAGGGAAAGTGCCAGGAGGGAATTGTCGAGCTTGTTCTCAGTGTCTCTGAGAATTGCTCTGATTATCCATGTGACCTCTTTGCTAAGACTCTCCAGAGAGACGTCCTCAAAACCAACACACATCTTGACATATCTCCCACATTGATCGCAGTTTCTCCAGGAACGGCATTCAAGGAGCCAGGAACTTTTCTCCCTACACTGTCCATTGAGTTGGCCTCAAAACCAATATACATCCTGCTATATCTCCCACATGGAAAGTGCCAGGAGGGAAAAGTGGGGATTATGTTTAGACTTTCTCGGAACTGCTTCAAATCAACTAGATATCTTTGTGCTGTAAATCTCCCAACAGCCAAACGCAAAAGCAGCAAACATCTCGCTGTATGTCCCACATCCAAAGTGCCAAGAGAGAGCTTGCTCTCCCTGTCTTTGAGTACTGTTTTCACTGTCCCGGTTACCTCTTTGCTAACATTCTCTTCAGAGCTGCAGTGAAACCAGGAACCACGTGGAGAAGGCACCCACACTGAAAGTGCCTGGAGGGAACATTGGGGCTTCTTCTCAGTGTCTCTGACATAGGGTTTCACTGTCCCGGGAAAGTCTCTGCTAACACCCTGCAGAACGCAGTGCCCAATATACAGAAACGTCTTGCGGTATCTCCTACAGGGAAAGTGCCAGGAGGGAATTGTCGAGCTTGTTCTCAGTGTCTCTGAGAATTGCTCTGATTATCCGTGTGACCTCTTTGCTAAGACTCTCCAGAGAGCTGTCCTCAAAACCAACACACATCTTGACATATCTCCCACATTGATCGCAGTGTCTCCAGGAACGGCATTCAAGGAGCCAGGAACTTTTCTCCCTACACTGTCCATTGAGTTGGCCTCAAAACCAATCTACATCCTGCTATATCTCCCACATGGAAAGTGCCAGGAGGGAAAAGTGGGGATTATGTTTAGACTTTCTCGGAACTGCTTCAAATCAACTAGATATCTTTGTGCTGTAAATCTCCCAACAGCCAAACGCAAATGCATCAAACATCTCGCTGTATGTCCCACATCCAAAGTGCCAAGAGAGAGCTTGCTCTCCCTGTCTTTGAGTACTGTTTTCACTGTCCCGGTTACCTCTTTGCTAACATTCTCTTCAGAGCTGCAGTGAAACCAGGAACCACGTGGAGAAGGCACCCACACTGAAAGTGCCTGGAGGGAACATTGGGGCTTCTTCTCAGTGTCTCTGACATAGGGTTTCACTGTCCCGGGAAAGTCTCTGCTAACACCCTGCAGAACGCAGTGCCCAATATACAGAAACGTCTTGCGGTATCTCCTACAGGGAAAGTGCCAGGAGGGAACTGTCGAGCTTCTTCTCAGTGTCTCTGAGAATTGCTCTGATTATCCGTGTGACCTCTTTACCAACACACATCTTGACATATCTCCCACATTGATCGCAGTGTCTCCAGGAACGGCATTCAAGGAGCCAGGAACTTTTCTCCCTACACTGTCCATTGAGTTGGCCTCAAAACCAATCTACATCCTGCTATATCTCCCACATGGAAAGTGCCAGGAGGGAAAAGTGGGGATTATGTTTAGACTTTCTCGGAACTGCTTCAAATCAACTAGATATCTTTGTGCTGTAAATCTCCCAACAGCCAAACGCAAAAGCAGCAAACATCTCGCTGTATGTCCCACATCCAAAGTGCCAAGAGAGAGCTTGCTCTCCCTGTCTTTGAGTAGTGTTTTCACTGTCCTGGTTACCTCTTTGCTAACATTCTCTTCAGAGCTGCAGTGAAACCAGGAACCACGTGGAGAAGGCACCCACACTGAAAGTGCCTGGAGGGAACATTGGGGCTTCTTCTCAGTGTCTCTGACATAGGGTTTCACTGTCCCGGGAAAGTCTCTGCTAACACCCTGCAGAGCGCAGTGCCCAATATACAGAAACGTCTTGCGGTATCTCCTACAGGGAAAGTGCCAGGAGGGAATTGTCGAGCTTGTTCTCAGTGTCTTTGAGAATTGCTCTGATTATCCGTGTGACCTCTTTGCTAAGACTCTCCAGAGAGCTGTCCTCAAAACCAACACACATCTTGACATATCTCCCACATTGATCGCAGTGTCTACAGGAACGGCATTCAAGGAGCCAGGAACTTTTCTCCCTACACTGTCCATTGAGTTGGCCTCAAAACCAATCTACATCCTGCTATATCTCCCACATGGAAAGTGCCAGGAGGGAAAAGTGGGGATTATGTTTAGACTTTCTCGGAACTGCTTCAAATCAACTAGATATCTTTGTGCTGTAAATCTCCCAACAGCCAAACGCAAATGCAGCAAACATCTCGCTGTATGTCCCACATCCAAAGTGCCAAGAGAGAGCTTGCTCTCCCTGTCTTTGAGTACTGTTTTCACTGTCCCGGTTACCTCTTTGCTAACATTCTCTTCAGAGCTGCAGTGAAACCAGGAACCACGTGGAGAAGGCACCCACACTGAAAGTGCCTGGAGGGAACATTGGGGCTTCTTCTCAGTGTCTCTGACATAGGGTTTCACTGTCCCGGGAAAGTCTCTGCTAACACCCTGCAGAACGCAGTGCCCAATATACAGAAACGTCTTGCGGTATCTCCTACAGGGAAAGTGCCAGGAGGGAATTGTCGAGCTTGTTCTCAGTGTCTCTGAGAATTGCTCTGATTATCCGTGTGACCTCTTTGCTAAGACTCTCCAGAGAGACGTCCTCAAAACCAACACACATCTTGACATATCTCCCACATTGATCGCAGTTTCTCCAGGAACGGCATTCAAGGAGCCAGGAACTTTTCTCCCTACACTGTCCATTGAGTTGGCCTCAAAACCAATATACATCCTGCTATATCTCCCACATGGAAAGTGCCAGGAGGGAAAAGTGGGGATTATGTTTAGACTTTCTCGGAACTGCTTCAAATCAACTAGATATCTTTGTGCTGTAAATCTCCCAACAGCCAAACGCAAATGCAGCAAACATCTCGCTGTATGTCCCACATCCAAAGTGCCAAGAGAGAGCTTGCTCTCCCTGTCTTTGAGTACTGTTTTCACTGTCCCGGTTACCTCTTTGCTAACATTCTCTTCAGAGCTGCAGTGAAACCAGGAACCACGTGGAGAAGGCACCCACACTGAAAGTGCCTGGAGGGAACATTGGGGCTTCTTCTCAGTGTCTCTGACATAGGGTTTCACTGTCCCGGGAAAGTCTCTGCAAACACCCTGCGGAGCGCAGTGCTCAATATACAGAGACTTTCTCGGAACTGCTTCAAATCAACTAGATATCTTTGTGCTGTAAATCTCCCAACAGCCAAACGCAAATGCAGCAAACATCTCGCTGTATGTCCCACATCCAAAGTGCCAAGAGAGTAATGTAGAGCTTGCTCTCCCTGTCTTTGAGTACTGTTTTCACTGTCCCGATGACCTCTTTGCTAACATTCTCTTCAGAGCTGCAGTGAAACCAGGAACCACGTGGAGAAGGCACCCACACTGAAAGTGCCTGGAGGGAACATTGGGGCTTCTTCTCAGTGTCTCTGACCATAGGGTTTCACTGTCCCGGGAAAGTCTCTGCTAACACCCTGCAGAGCGCAGTGCCCAATATACAGAAACGTCTTGCGGTATCTCCTACAGGGAAAGTGCCAGGAGGGAATTGTCGAGCTTGTTCTCAGTGTCTCTGAGAATTGCTCTAATTATCCATGTGACCTCTTTGCTAAGACTCTCCAGAGAGACGTCCTCAAAACCAACACACATCTTGACATATCTCCCACATTGATCGCAGTTTCTCCAGGAACGGCATTCAAGGAGCCAGGAACTTTTCTCCCTACACTGTCCATTGAGTTGGCCTCAAAACCAATATACATCCTGCTATATCTCCCACATGGAAAGTGCCAGGAGGGAAAAGTGGGGATTATGTTTAGACTTTCTCGGAACTGCTTCAAATCAACTAGATATCTTTGTGCTGTAAATCTCCCAACAGCCAAACGCAAAAGCAGCAAACATCTCGCTGTATGTCCCACATCCAAAGTGCCAAGAGAGAGCTTGCTCTCCCTGTCTTTGAGTACTGTTTTCACTGTCCTGGTTACCTCTTTGCTAACATTCTCTTCAGAGCTGCAGTGAAACCAGGAACCACGTGGAGAAGGCACCCACACTGAAAGTGCCTGGAGGGAACATTGGGGCTTCTTCTCAGTGTCTCTGACATAGGGTTTCACTGTCCCGGGAAAGTCTCTGCAAACACCCTGCGGAGCGCAGTGCTCAATATACAGAGACTTTCTCGGAACTGCTTCAAATCAACTAGATATCTTTGTGCTGTAAATCTCCCAACAGCCAAACGCAAATGCAGCAAACATCTCGCTGTATGTCCCACATCCAAAGTGCCAAGAGAGTAATGTAGAGCTTGCTCTCCCTGTCTTTGAGTACTGTTTTCACTGTCCCGATGACCTCTTTGCTAACATTCTCTTCAGAGCTGCAGTGAAACCAGGAACCACGTGGAGAAGGCACCCACACTGAAAGTGCCTGGAGGGAACATTGGGGCTTCTTCTCAGTGTCTCTGACCATAGGGTTTCACTGTCCCGGGAAAGTCTCTGCTAACACCCTGCAGAGCGCAGTGCCCAATATACAGAAACCTCTTGCGGTATCTCCTACAGGGAAAGTGCCAGGAGGGAATTGTCGAGCTTGTTCTCAGTGTCTCTGAGAATTGCTCTGATTATCCGTGTGACCTCTTTGCTAAGACTCTCCAGAGAGCCGTCCTCAAAACCAACACACATCTTGACATATCTCCCACATTGATCGCAGTGTCTCCAGGAACGGCATTCAAGGAGCCAGGAACTTTTCTCCCTACACTGTCCATTGAGTTGGCCTCAAAACCAATCTACATCCTGCTATATCTCCCACATGGAAAGTGCCAGGAGGGAAAAGTGGGGATTATGTTTAGACTTTCTCGGAACTGCTTCAAATCAACTAGATATCTTTGTGCTGTAAATCTCCCAACAGCCAAACGCAAATGCAGCAAACATCTCGCTGTATGTCCCACATCCAAAGTGCCAAGAGAGAGCTTGCTCTCCCTGTCTTTGAGTACTGTTTTCACTGTCCCGGTTACCTCTTTGCTAACATTCTCTTCAGAGCTGCAGTGAAACCAGGAACCACGTGGAGAAGGCACCCACACTGAAAGTGCCTGGAGGGAACATTGGGGCTTCTTCTCAGTGTCTCTGACATAGGGTTTCACTGTCCCGGGAAAGTCTCTGCAAACACCCTGCGGAGCGCAGTGCTCAATATACAGAGACTTTCTCGGAACTGCTTCAAATCAACTAGATATCTTTGTGCTGTAAATCTCCCAACAGCCAAACGCAAATGCAGCAAACATCTCGCTGTATGTCCCACATCCAAAGTGCCAAGAGAGTAATGTAGAGCTTGCTCTCCCTGTCTTTGAGTACTGTTTTCACTGTCCCGATGACCTCTTTGCTAACATTCTCTTCAGAGCTGCAGTGAAACCAGGAACCACGTGGAGAAGGCACCCACACTGAAAGTGCCTGGAGGGAACATTGGGGCTTCTTCTCAGTGTCTCTGACCATAGGGTTTCACTGTCCCGGGAAAGTCTCTGCTAACACCCTGCAGAGCGCAGTGCCCAATATACAGAAACGTCTTGCGGTATCTCCTACAGGGAAAGTGCCAGGAGGGAATTGTCGAGCTTGTTCTCAGTGTCTCTGAGAATTGCTCTAATTATCCATGTGACCTCTTTGCTAAGACTCTCCAGAGAGACGTCCTCAAAACCAACACACATCTTGACATATCTCCCACATTGATCGCAGTTTCTCCAGGAACGGCATTCAAGGAGCCAGGAACTTTTCTCCCTACACTGTCCATTGAGTTGGCCTCAAAACCAATATACATCCTGCTATATCTCCCACATGGAAAGTGCCAGGAGGGAAAAGTGGGGATTATGTTTAGACTTTCTCGGAACTGCTTCAAATCAACTAGATATCTTTGTGCTGTAAATCTCCCAACAGCCAAACGCAAATGCAGCAAACATCTCGCTGTATGTCCCACATCCAAAGTGCCAAGAGAGAGCTTGCTCTCCCTGTCTTTGAGTACTGTTTTCACTGTCCTGGTTACCTCTTTGCTAACATTCTCTTCAGAGCTGCAGTGAAACCAGGAACCACGTGGAGAAGGCACCCACACTGAAAGTGCCTGGAGGGAACATTGGGGCTTCTTCTCAGTGTCTCTGACATAGGGTTTCACTGTCCCGGGAAAGTCTCTGCAAACACCCTGCGGAGCGCAGTGCTCAATATACAGAGACTTTCTCGGAACTGCTTCAAATCAACTAGATATCTTTGTGCTGTAAATCTCCCAACAGCCAAACGCAAATGCAGCAAACATCTCGCTGTATGTCCCACATCCAAAGTGCCAAGAGAGTAATGTAGAGCTTGCTCTCCCTGTCTTTGAGTACTGTTTTCACTGTCCCGATGACCTCTTTGCTAACATTCTCTTCAGAGCTGCAGTGAAACCAGGAACCACGTGGAGAAGGCACCCACACTGAAAGTGCCTGGAGGGAACATTGGGGCTTCTTCTCAGTGTCTCTGACCATAGGGTTTCACTGTCCCGGGAAAGTCTCTGCTAACACCCTGCAGAGCGCAGTGCCCAATATACAGAAACCTCTTGCGGTATCTCCTACAGGGAAAGTGCCAGGAGGGAATTGTCGAGCTTGTTCTCAGTGTCTCTGAGAATTGCTCTGATTATCCGTGTGACCTCTTTGCTAAGACTCTCCAGAGAGCCGTCCTCAAAACCAACACACATCTTGACATATCTCCCACATTGATCGCAGTGTCTCCAGGAACGGCATTCAAGGAGCCAGGAACTTTTCTCCCTACACTGTCCATTGAGTTGGCCTCAAAACCAATCTACATCCTGCTATATCTCCCACATGGAAAGTGCCAGGAGGGAAAAGTGGGGATTATGTTTAGACTTTCTCGGAACTGCTTCAAATCAACTAGATATCTTTGTGCTGTAAATCTCCCAACAGCCAAACGCAAATGCAGCAAACATCTCGCTGTATGTCCCACATCCAAAGTGCCAAGAGAGAGCTTGCTCTCCCTGTCTTTGAGTACTGTTTTCACTGTCCCGGTTACCTCTTTGCTAACATTCTCTTCAGAGCTGCAGTGAAACCAGGAACCACGTGGAGAAGGCACCCACACTGAAAGTGCCTGGAGGGAACATTGGGGCTTCTTCTCAGTGTCTCTGACATAGGGTTTCACTGTCCTGGGAAAGTCTATGCAAACACCCTGCGGAGCGCAGTGCTCAATATACAGAGACTTTCTCGGAACTGCTTCAAATCAACTACATATCTTTGTGCTGTAAATCTCCCAACAGCCAAACGCAAATGCAGCAAACATCTCGCTGTATGTCCCACATCCAAAGTGCCAAGAGAGTAATGTAGAGCTTGCTCTCCCTGTCTTTGAGTACTGTTTTCACTGTCCCGATGACCTCTTTGCTAACATTCTCTTCAGAGCTGCAGTGAAACCAGGAACCACGTGGAGAAGGCACCCACACTGAAAGTGCCTGGAGGGAACATTGGGGCTTCTTCTCAGTGTCTCTGACCATAGGGTTTCACTGTCCCGGGAAAGTCTCTGCTAACACCCTGCAGAGCGCAGTGCCCAATATACAGAAACGTCTTGCGGTATCTCCTACAGGGAAAGTGCCAGGAGGGAATTGTCGAGCTTGTTCTCAGTGTCTCTGAGAATTGCTCTGATTATCCATGTGACCTCTTTGCTAAGACTCTCCAGAGAGACGTCCTCAAAACCAACACACATCTTGACATATCTCCCACATTGATCGCAGTTTCTCCAGGAACGGCATTCAAGGAGCCAGGAACTTTTCTCCCTACACTGTCCATTGAGTTGGCCTCAAAACCAATATACATCCTGCTATATCTCCCACATGGAAAGTGCCAGGAGGGAAAAGTGGGGATTATGTTTAGACTTTCTCGGAACTGCTTCAAATCAACTAGATATCTTTGTGCTGTAAATCTCCCAACAGCCAAACGCAAAAGCAGCAAACATCTCGCTGTATGTCCCACATCCAAAGTGCCAAGAGAGAGCTTGCTCTCCCTGTCTTTGAGACCTGTTTTCACTGTCCCGGTTACCTCTTTGCTAACATTCTCTTCAGAGCTGCAGTGAAACCAGGAACCACGTGGAGAAGGCACCCACACTGAAAGTGCCTGGAGGGAACATTGGGGCTTCTTCTCAGTGTCTCTGACATAGGGTTTCACTGTCCCGGGAAAGTCTCTGCTAACACCCTGCAGAGCGCAGTGCCCAATATACAGAAACGTCTTGCGGTATCTCCTACAGGGAAAGTGCCAGGAGGGAATTGTCGAGCTTGTTCTCAGTGTCTCTGAGAATTGCTCTGATTATCCGTGTGACCTCTTTGATAAGACTCTCCAGAGAGACGTCCTCAAAACCAACACACATCTTGACATATCTCCCACATTGATCGCAGTGTCTCCAGGAACGGCATTCAAGGAGCCAGGAACTTTTCTCCCTACACTGTCCATTGAGTTGGCCTCAAAACCAATCTACATCCTGCTATATCTCCCACATGGAAAGTGCCAGGAGGGAAAAGTGGGGATTATGTTTAGACTTTCTCGGAACTGCTTCAAATCAACTAGATATCTTTGTGCTGTAAATCTCCCAACAGCCAAACGCAAATGCAGCAAACATCTCGCTGTATGTCCCACATCCAAAGTGCCAAGAGAGAGCTTGCTCTCCCTGTCTTTGAGTACTGTTTTCACTGTCCCGGTTACCTCTTTGCTAACATTCTCTTCAGAGCTGCAGTGAAACCAGGAACCACGTGGAGAAGGCACCCACACTGAAAGTGCCTGGAGGGAACATTGGGGCTTCTTCTCAGTGTCTCTGACATAGGGTTTCACTGTCCCGGGAAAGTCTATGCAAACACCCTGCGGAGCGCAGTGCTCAATATACAGAGACTTTCTCGGAACTGCTTCAAATCAACTACATATCTTTGTGCTGTAAATCTCCCAACAGCCAAACGCAAATGCAGCAAACATCTCGCTGTATGTCCCACATCCAAAGTGCCAAGAGAGTAATGTAGAGCTTGCTCTCCCTGTCTTTGAGTACTGTTTTCACTGTCCCGATGACCTCTTTGCTAACATTCTCTTCAGAGCTGCAGTGAAACCAGGAACCACGTGGAGAAGGCACCCACACTGAAAGTGCCTGGAGGGAACATTGGGGCTTCTTCTCAGTGTCTCTGACCATAGGGTTTCACTGTCCCGGGAAAGTCTCTGCTAACACCCTGCAGAGCGCAGTGCCCAATATACAGAAACGTCTTGCGGTATCTCCTACAGGGAAAGTGCCAGGAGGGAATTGTCGAGCTTGTTCTCAGTGTCTCTGAGAATTGCTCTGATTATCCATGTGACCTCTTTGCTAAGACTCTCCAGAGAGACGTCCTCAAAACCAACACACATCTTGACATATCTCCCACATTGATCGCAGTTTCTCCAGGAACGGCATTCAAGGAGCCAGGAACTTTTCTCCCTACACTGTCCATTGAGTTGGCCTCAAAACCAATATACATCCTGCTATATCTCCCACATGGAAAGTGCCAGGAGGGAAAAGTGGGGATTATGTTTAGACTTTCTCGGAACTGCTTCAAATCAACTAGATATCTTTGTGCTGTAAATCTCCCAACAGCCAAACGCAAAAGCAGCAAACATCTCGCTGTATGTCCCACATCCAAAGTGCCAAGAGAGAGCTTGCTCTCCCTGTCTTTGAGACCTGTTTTCACTGTCCCGGTTACCTCTTTGCTAACATTCTCTTCAGAGCTGCAGTGAAACCAGGAACCACGTGGAGAAGGCACCCACACTGAAAGTGCCTGGAGGGAACATTGGGGCTTCTTCTCAGTGTCTCTGACATAGGGTTTCACTGTCCCGGGAAAGTCTCTGCTAACACCCTGCAGAGCGCAGTGCCCAATATACAGAAACGTCTTGCGGTATCTCCTACAGGGAAAGTGCCAGGAGGGAATTGTCGAGCTTGTTCTCAGTGTCTCTGAGAATTGCTCTGATTATCCGTGTGACCTCTTTGCTAAGACTCTCCAGAGAGACGTCCTCAAAACCAACACACATCTTGACATATCTCCCACATTGATCGCAGTGTCTCCAGGAACGGCATTCAAGGAGCCAGGAACTTTTCTCCCTACACTGTCCATTGAGTTGGCCTCAAAACCAATCTACATCCTGCTATATCTCCCACATGGAAAGTGCCAGGAGGGAAAAGTGGGGATTATGTTTAGACTTTCTCGGAACTGCTTCAAATCAACTAGATATCTTTGTGCTGTAAATCTCCCAACAGCCAAACGCAAATGCAGCAAACATCTCGCTGTATGTCCCACATCCAAAGTGCCAAGAGAGAGCTTGCTCTCCCTGTCTTTGAGTACTGTTTTCACTGTCCCGGTTACCTCTTTGCTAACATTCTCTTCAGAGCTGCAGTGAAACCAGGAACCACGTGGAGAAGGCACCCACACTGAAAGTGCCTGGAGGGAACATTGGGGCTTCTTCTCAGTGTCTCTGACATAGGGTTTCACTGTCCCGGGAAAGTCTCTGCAAACACCCTGCGGAGCGCAGTGCTCAATATACAGAGACTTTCTCGGAACTGCTTCAAATCAACTACATATCTTTGTGCTGTAAATCTCCCAACAGCCAAACGCAAATGCAGCAAACATCTCGCTGTATGTCCCACATCCAAAGTGCCAAGAGAGTAATGTAGAGCTTGCTCTCCCTGTCTTTGAGTACTGTTTTCACTGTCCCGATGACCTCTTTGCTAACATTCTCTTCAGAGCTGCAGTGAAACCAGGAACCACGTGGAGAAGGCACCCACACTGAAAGTGCCTGGAGGGAACATTGGGGCTTCTTCTCAGTGTCTCTGACCATAGGGTTTCACTGTCCCGGGAAAGTCTCTGCTAACACCCTGCAGAGCGCAGTGCCCAATATACAGAAACGTCTTGCGGTATCTCCTACAGGGAAAGTGCCAGGAGGGAATTGTCGAGCTTCTTCTCAGTGTCTCTGAGAATTGCTCTGATTATCCATGTGACCTCTTTGCTAAGACTCTCCAGAGAGACGTCCTCAAAACCAACACACATCTTGACATATCTCCCACATTGATCGCAGTTTCTCCAGGAACGGCATTCAAGGAGCCAGGAACTTTTCTCCCTACACTGTCCATTGAGTTGGCCTCAAAACCAATATACATCCTGCTATATCTCCCACATGGAAAGTGCCAGGAGGGAAAAGTGGGGATTATGTTTAGACTTTCTCGGAACTGCTTCAAATCAACTAGATATCTTTGTGCTGTAAATCTCCCAACAGCCAAACGCAAAAGCAGCAAACATCTCGCTGTATGTCCCACATCCAAAGTGCCAAGAGAGAGCTTGCTCTCCCTGTCTTTGAGTACTGTTTTCACTGTCCTGGTTACCTCTTTGCTAACATTCTCTTCAGAGCTGCAGTGAAACCAGGAACCACGTGGAGAAGGCACCCACACTGAAAGTGCCTGGAGGGAACATTGGGGCTTCTTCTCAGTGTCTCTGACATAGGGTTTCACTGTCCCGGGAAAGTCTCTGCTAACACCCTGCAGAACGCAGTGCCCAATATACAGAAACGTCTTGCGGTATCTCCTACAGGGAAAGTGCCAGGAGGGAATTGTCGAGCTTGTTCTCAGTGTCTCTGAGAATTGCTCTGATTATCCGTGTGACCTCTTTGCTAAGACTCTCCAGAGAGACGTCCTCAAAACCAACACACATCTTGACATATCTCCCACATTGATCGCAGTGTCTCCAGGAACGGCATTCAAGGAGCCAGGAACTTTTCTCCCTACACTGTCCATTGAGTTGTCCTCAAAACCAATCTACATCCTGCTATATCTCCCACATGGAAAGTGCCAGGAGGGAAAAGTGGGGATTATGTTTAGACTTTCTCGGAACTGCTTCAAATCAACTAGATATCTTTGTGCTGTAAATCTCCCAACAGCCAAACGCAAAAGCAGCAAACATCTCGCTGTATGTCCCACATCCAAAGTGCCAAGAGAGAGCTTGCTCTCCCTGTCTTTGAGTACTGTTTTCACTGTCCCGGTTACCTCTTTGCTAACATTCTCTTCAGAGCTGCAGTGAAACCAGGAACCACGTGGAGAAGGCACCCACACTGAAAGTGCCTGGAGGGAACATTGGGGCTTCTTCTCAGTGTCTCTGACATAGGGTTTCACTGTCCCGGGAAAGTCTCTGCAAACACCCTGCGGAGCGCAGTGCTCAATATACAGAGACTTTCTCGGAACTGCTTCAAATCAACTAGATATCTTTGTGCTGTAAATCTCCCAACAGCCAAACGCAAATGCAGCAAACATCTCGCTGTATGTCCCACATCCAAAGTGCCAAGAGAGTAATGTAGAGCTTGCTCTCCCTGTCTTTGAGTACTGTTTTCACTGTCCCGATGACCTCTTTGCTAACATTCTCTTCAGAGCTGCAGTGAAACCAGGAACCACGTGGAGAAGGCACCCACACTGAAAGTGCCTGGAGGGAACATTGGGGCTTCTTCTCAGTGTCTCTGACCATAGGGTTTCACTGTCCCGGGAAAGTCTCTGCTAACACCCTGCAGAGCGCAGTGCCCAATATACAGAAACGTCTTGCGGTATCTCCTACAGGGAAAGTGCCAGGAGGGAATTGTCGAGCTTGTTCTCAGTGTCTCTGAGAATTGCTCTAATTATCCATGTGACCTCTTTGCTAAGACTCTCCAGAGAGACGTCCTCAAAACCAACACACATCTTGACATATCTCCCACATTGATCGCAGTTTCTCCAGGAACGGCATTCAAGGAGCCAGGAACTTTTCTCCCTACACTGTCCATTGAGTTGGCCTCAAAACCAATATACATCCTGCTATATCTCCCACATGGAAAGTGCCAGGAGGGAAAAGTGGGGATTATGTTTAGACTTTCTCGGAACTGCTTCAAATCAACTAGATATCTTTGTGCTGTAAATCTCCCAACAGCCAAACGCAAAAGCAGCAAACATCTCGCTGTATGTCCCACATCCAAAGTGCCAAGAGAGAGCTTGCTCTCCCTGTCTTTGAGTAGTGTTTTCACTGTCCCGGTTACCTCTTTGCTAACATTCTCTTCAGAGCTGCAGTGAAACCAGGAACCACGTGGAGAAGGCACCCACACTGAAAGTGCCTGGAGGGAACATTGGGGCTTCTTCTCAGTGTCTCTGACATAGGGTTTCACTGTCCCGGGAAAGTCTCTGCAAACACCCTGCGGAGCGCAGTGCTCAATATACAGAGACTTTCTCGGAACTGCTTCAAATCAACTAGATATCTTTGTGCTGTAAATCTCCCAACAGCCAAACGCAAATGCAGCAAACATCTCGCTGTATGTCCCACATCCAAAGTGCCAAGAGAGTAATGTAGAGCTTGCTCTCCCTGTCTTTGAGTACTGTTTTCACTGTCCCGATGACCTCTTTGCTAACATTCTCTTCAGAGCTGCAGTGAAACCAGGAACCACGTGGAGAAGGCACCCACACTGAAAGTGCCTGGAGGGAACATTGGGGCTTCTTCTCAGTGTCTCTGACCATAGGGTTTCACTGTCCCGGGAAAGTCTCTGCTAACACCCTGCAGAGCGCAGTGCCCAATATACAGAAACGTCTTGCGGTATCTCCTACAGGGAAAGTGCCAGGAGGGAATTGTCGAGCTTGTTCTCAGTGTCTCTGAGAATTGCTCTGATTATCCATGTGACCTCTTTGCTAAGACTCTCCAGAGAGACGTCCTCAAAACCAACACACATCTTGACATATCTCCCACATTGATCGCAGTTTCTCCAGGAACGGCATTCAAGGAGCCAGGAACTTTTCTCCCTACACTGTCCATTGAGTTGGCCTCAAAACCAATATACATCCTGCTATATCTCCCACATGGAAAGTGCCAGGAGGGAAAAGTGGGGATTATGTTTAGACTTTCTCGGAACTGCTTCAAATCAACTAGATATCTTTGTGCTGTAAATCTCCCAACAGCCAAACGCAAAAGCAGCAAACATCTCGCTGTATGTCCCACATCCAAAGTGCCAAGAGAGAGCTTGCTCTCCCTGTCTTTGAGACCTGTTTTCACTGTCCCGGTTACCTCTTTGCTAACATTCTCTTCAGAGCTGCAGTGAAACCAGGAACCACGTGGAGAAGGCACCCACACTGAAAGTGCCTGGAGGGAACATTGGGGCTTCTTCTCAGTGTCTCTGACATAGGGTTTCACTGTCCCGGGAAAGTCTCTGCTAACACCCTGCAGAGCGCAGTGCCCAATATACAGAAACCTCTTGCGGTATCTCCTACAGGGAAAGTGCCAGGAGGGAATTGTCGAGCTTGTTCTCAGTGTCTCTGAGAATTGCTCTGATTATCCGTGTGACCTCTTTGCTAAGACTCTCCAGAGAGCCGTCCTCAAAACCAACACACATCTTGACATATCTCCCACATTGATCGCAGTGTCTCCAGGAACGGCATTCAAGGAGCCAGGAACTTTTCTCCCTACACTGTCCATTGAGTTGGCCTCAAAACCAATCTACATCCTGCTATATCTCCCACATGGAAAGTGCCAGGAGGGAAAAGTGGGGATTATGTTTAGACTTTCTCGGAACTGCTTCAAATCAACTAGATATCTTTGTGCTGTAAATCTCCCAACAGCCAAACGCAAATGCAGCAAACATCTCGCTGTATGTCCCACATCCAAAGTGCCAAGAGAGAGCTTGCTCTCCCTGTCTTTGAGTACTGTTTTCACTGTCCCGGTTACCTCTTTGCTAACATTCTCTTCAGAGCTGCAGTGAAACCAGGAACCACGTGGAGAAGGCACCCACACTGAAAGTGCCTGGAGGGAACATTGGGGCTTCTTCTCAGTGTCTCTGACATAGGGTTTCACTGTCCCGGGAAAGTCTCTGCAAACACCCTGCGGAGCGCAGTGCTCAATATACAGAGACTTTCTCGGAACTGCTTCAAATCAACTACATATCTTTGTGCTGTAAATCTCCCAACAGCCAAACGCAAATGCAGCAAACATCTCGCTGTATGTCCCACATCCAAAGTGCCAAGAGAGAGCTTGCTCTCCCTGTCTTTGAGTACTGTTTTCACTGTCCCGGTTACCTCTTTGCTAACATTCTCTTCAGAGCTGCAGTGAAACCAGGAACCACGTGGAGAAGGCACCCACACTGAAAGTGCCTGGAGGGAACATTGGGGCTTCTTCTCAGTGTCTCTGACATAGGGTTTCACTGTCCCGGGAAAGTCTCTGCTAACACCCTGCAGAACGCAGTGCCCAATATACAGAAACGTCTTGCGGTATCTCCTACAGGGAAAGTGCCAGGAGGGAATTGTCGAGCTTGTTCTCAGTGTCTCTGAGAATTGCTCTGATTATCCGTGTGACCTCTTTGCTAAGACTCTCCAGAGAGCTGTCCTCAAAACCAACACACATCTTGACATATCTCCCACATTGATCGCAGTGTCTCCAGGAACGGCATTCAAGGAGCCAGGAACTTTTCTCCCTACACTGTCCATTGAGTTGGCCTCAAAACCAATCTACATCCTGCTATATCTCCCACATGGAAAGTGCCAGGAGGGAAAAGTGGGGATTATGTTTAGACTTTCTCGGAACTGCTTCAAATCAACTAGATATCTTTGTGCTGTAAATCTCCCAACAGCCAAACGCAAATGCAGCAAACATCTCGCTGTATGTCCCACATCCAAAGTGCCAAGAGAGAGCTTGCTCTCCCTGTCTTTGAGTAGTGTTTTCACTGTCCCGGTTACCTCTTTGCTAACATTCTCTTCAGAGCTGCAGTGAAACCAGGAACCACGTGGAGAAGGCACCCACACTGAAAGTGCCTGGAGGGAACATTGGGGCTTCTTCTCAGTGTCTCTGACATAGGGTTTCACTGTCCCGGGAAAGTCTCTGCTAACACCCTGCAGAACGCAGTGCCCAATATACAGAAACGTCTTGCGGTATCTCCTACAGGGAAAGTGCCAGGAGGGAATTGTCGAGCTTGTTCTCAGTGTCTCTGAGAATTGCTCTGATTATCCGTGTGACCTCTTTGCTAAGACTCTCCAGAGAGACGTCCTCAAAACCAACACACATCTTGACATATCTCCCACATTGATCGCAGTTTCTCCAGGAACGGCATTCAAGGAGCCAGGAACTTTTCTCCCTACACTGTCCATTGAGTTGGCCTCAAAACCAATATACATCCTGCTATATCTCCCACATGGAAAGTGCCAGGAGGGAAAAGTGGGGATTATGTTTAGACTTTCTCGGAACTGCTTCAAATCAACTAGATATCTTTGTGCTGTAAATCTCCCAACAGCCAAACGCAAATGCAGCAAACATCTCGCTGTATGTCCCACATCCAAAGTGCCAAGAGAGAGCTTGCTCTCCCTGTCTTTGAGTACTGTTTTCACTGTCCCGGTTACCTCTTTGCTAACATTCTCTTCAGAGCTGCAGTGAAACCAGGAACCACGTGGAGAAGGCACCCACACTGAAAGTGCCTGGAGGGAACATTGGGGCTTCTTCTCAGTGTCTCTGACATAGGGTTTCACTGTCCCGGGAAAGTCTCTGCAAACACCCTGCGGAGCGCAGTGCTCAATATACAGAGACTTTCTCGGAACTGCTTCAAATCAACTAGATATCTTTGTGCTGTAAATCTCCCAACAGCCAAACGCAAATGCAGCAAACATCTCGCTGTATGTCCCACATCCAAAGTGCCAAGAGAGTAATGTAGAGCTTGCTCTCCCTGTCTTTGAGTACTGTTTTCACTGTCCCGATGACCTCTTTGCTAACATTCTCTTCAGAGCTGCAGTGAAACCAGGAACCACGTGGAGAAGGCACCCACACTGAATGTGCCTGCAGGGAACATTGGGGCTTCTTCTCAGTGTCTCTGACCATAGGGTTTCACTGTCCCGGGAAAGTCTCTGCTAACACCCTGCAGAGCGCAGTGCCCAATATACAGAAACGTCTTGCGGTATCTCCTACAGGGAAAGTGCCAGGAGGGAATTGTCGAGCTTGTTCTCAGTGTCTCTGAGAATTGCTCTAATTATCCATGTGACCTCTTTGCTAAGACTCTCCAGAGAGACGTCCTCAAAACCAACACACATCTTGACATATCTCCCACATTGATCGCAGTTTCTCCAGGAACGGCATTCAAGGAGCCAGGAACTTTTCTCCCTACACTGTCCATTGAGTTGGCCTCAAAACCAATATACATCCTGCTATATCTCCCACATGGAAAGTGCCAGGAGGGAAAAGTGGGGATTATGTTTAGACTTTCTCGGAACTGCTTCAAATCAACTAGATATCTTTGTGCTGTAAATCTCCCAACAGCCAAACGCAAAAGCAGCAAACATCTCGCTGTATGTCCCACATCCAAAGTGCCAAGAGAGAGCTTGCTCTCCCTGTCTTTGAGTAGTGTTTTCACTGTCCTGGTTACCTCTTTGCTAACATTCTCTTCAGAGCTGCAGTGAAACCAGGAACCACGTGGAGAAGGCACCCACACTGAAAGTGCCTGGAGGGAACATTGGGGCTTCTTCTCAGTGTCTCTGACATAGGGTTTCACTGTCCCGGGAAAGTCTCTGCAAACACCCTGCGGAGCGCAGTGCTCAATATACAGAGACTTTCTCGGAACTGCTTCAAATCAACTAGATATCTTTGTGCTGTAAATCTCCCAACAGCCAAACGCAAATGCAGCAAACATCTCGCTGTATGTCCCACATCCAAAGTGCCAAGAGAGTAATGTAGAGCTTGCTCTCCCTGTCTTTGAGTACTGTTTTCACTGTCCCGATGACCTCTTTGCTAACATTCTCTTCAGAGCTGCAGTGAAACCAGGAACCACGTGGAGAAGGCACCCACACTGAAAGTGCCTGGAGGGAACATTGGGGCTTCTTCTCAGTGTCTCTGACCATAGGGTTTCACTGTCCCGGGAAAGTCTCTGCAAACACCCTGCGGAGCGCAGTGCTCAATATACAGAGACTTTCTCGGAACTGCTTCAAATCAACTACATATCTTTGTGCTGTAAATCTCCCAACAGCCAAACGCAAATGCAGCAAACATCTCGCTGTATGTCCCACATCCAAAGTGCCAAGAGAGAGCTTGCTCTCCCTGTCTTTGAGTACTGTTTTCACTGTCCCGGTTACCTCTTTGCTAACATTCTCTTCAGAGCTGCAGTGAAACCAGGAACCACGTGGAGAAGGCACCCACACTGAAAGTGCCTGGAGGGAACATTGGGGCTTCTTCTCAGTGTCTCTGACATAGGGTTTCACTGTCCCGGGAAAGTCTCTGCTAACACCCTGCAGAACGCAGTGCCCAATATACAGAAACGTCTTGCGGTATCTCCTACAGGGAAAGTGCCAGGAGGGAATTGTCGAGCTTGTTCTCAGTGTCTCTGAGAATTGCTCTGATTATCCGTGTGACCTCTTTGCTAAGACTCTCCAGAGAGCTGTCCTCAAAACCAACACACATCTTGACATATCTCCCACATTGATCGCAGTGTCTCCAGGAACGGCATTCAAGGAGCCAGGAACTTTTCTCCCTACACTGTCCATTGAGTTGGCCTCAAAACCAATCTACATCCTGCTATATCTCCCACATGGAAAGTGCCAGGAGGGAAAAGTGGGGATTATGTTTAGACTTTCTCGGAACTGCTTCAAATCAACTAGATATCTTTGTGCTGTAAATCTCCCAACAGCCAAACGCAAATGCAGCAAACATCTCGCTGTATGTCCCACATCCAAAGTGCCAAGAGAGAGCTTGCTCTCCCTGTCTTTGAGTACTGTTTTCACTGTCCCGGTTACCTCTTTGCTAACATTCTCTTCAGAGCTGCAGTGAAACCAGGAACCACGTGGAGAAGGCACCCACACTGAAAGTGCCTGGAGGGAACATTGGGGCTTCTTCTCAGTGTCTCTGACATAGGGTTTCACTGTCCCGGGAAAGTCTCTGCTAACACCCTGCAGAACGCAGTGCCCAATATACAGAAACGTCTTGCGGTATCTCCTACAGGGAAAGTGCCAGGAGGGAATTGTCGAGCTTGTTCTCAGTGTCTCTGAGAATTGCTCTGATTATCCGTGTGACCTCTTTGCTAAGACTCTCCAGAGAGACGTCCTCAAAACCAACACACATCTTGACATATCTCCCACATTGATCGCAGTTTCTCCAGGAACGGCATTCAAGGAGCCAGGAACTTTTCTCCCTACACTGTCCATTGAGTTGGCCTCAAAACCAATATACATCCTGCTATATCTCCCACATGGAAAGTGCCAGGAGGGAAAAGTGGGGATTATGTTTAGACTTTCTCGGAACTGCTTCAAATCAACTAGATATCTTTGTGCTGTAAATCTCCCAACAGCCAAACGCAAATGCAGCAAACATCTCGCTGTATGTCCCACATCCAAAGTGCCAAGAGAGAGCTTGCTCTCCCTGTCTTTGAGTACTGTTTTCACTGTCCCGGTTACCTCTTTGCTAACATTCTCTTCAGAGCTGCAGTGAAACCAGGAACCACGTGGAGAAGGCACCCACACTGAAAGTGCCTGGAGGGAACATTGGGGCTTCTTCTCAGTGTCTCTGACATAGGGTTTCACTGTCCCGGGAAAGTCTCTGCAAACACCCTGCGGAGCGCAGTGCTCAATATACAGAGACTTTCTCGGAACTGCTTCAAATCAACTAGATATCTTTGTGCTGTAAATCTCCCAACAGCCAAACGCAAATGCAGCAAACATCTCGCTGTATGTCCCACATCCAAAGTGCCAAGAGAGTAATGTAGAGCTTGCTCTCCCTGTCTTTGAGTACTGTTTTCACTGTCCCGATGACCTCTTTGCTAACATTCTCTTCAGAGCTGCAGTGAAACCAGGAACCACGTGGAGAAGGCACCCACACTGAAAGTGCCTGCAGGGAACATTGGGGCTTCTTCTCAGTGTCTCTGACCATAGGGTTTCACTGTCCCGGGAAAGTCTCTGCTAACACCCTGCAGAGCGCAGTGCCCAATATACAGAAACGTCTTGCGGTATCTCCTACAGGGAAAGTGCCAGGAGGGAATTGTCGAGCTTGTTCTCAGTGTCTCTGAGAATTGCTCTAATTATCCATGTGACCTCTTTGCTAAGACTCTCCAGAGAGACGTCCTCAAAACCAACACACATCTTGACATATCTCCCACATTGATCGCAGTTTCTCCAGGAACGGCATTCAAGGAGCCAGGAACTTTTCTCCCTACACTGTCCATTGAGTTGGCCTCAAAACCAATATACATCCTGCTATATCTCCCACATGGAAAGTGCCAGGAGGGAAAAGTGGGGATTATGTTTAGACTTTCTCGGAACTGCTTCAAATCAACTAGATATCTTTGTGCTGTAAATCTCCAACAGCCAAACGCAAAAGCAGCAAACATCTCGCTGTATGTCCCACATCCAAAGTGCCAAGAGAGAGCTTGCTCTCCCTGTCTTTGAGTACTGTTTTCACTGTCCTGGTTACCTCTTTGCTAACATTCTCTTCAGAGCTGCAGTGAAACCAGGAACCACGTGGAGAAGGCACCCACACTGAAAGTGCCTGGAGGGAACATTGGGGCTTCTTCTCAGTGTCTCTGACATAGGGTTTCACTGTCCCGGGAAAGTCTCTGCAAACACCCTGCAGAGCGCAGTGCTCAATATACAGAGACTTTCTCGGAACTGCTTCAAATCAACTAGATATCTTTGTGCTGTAAATCTCCCAACAGCCAAACGCAAATGCAGCAAACATCTCGCTGTATGTCCCACATCCAAAGTGCCAAGAGAGTAATGTAGAGCTTGCTCTCCCTGTCTTTGAGTACTGTTTTCACTGTCCCGATGACCTCTTTGCTAACATTCTCTTCAGAGCTGCAGTGAAACCAGGAACCACGTGGAGAAGGCACCCACACTGAAAGTGCCTGGAGGGAACATTGGGGCTTCTTCTCAGTGTCTCTGACCATAGGGTTTCACTGTCCCGGGAAAGTCTCTGCAAACACCCTGCGGAGCGCAGTGCTCAATATACAGAGACTTTCTCGGAACTGCTTCAAATCAACTACATATCTTTGTGCTGTAAATCTCCCAACAGCCAAACGCAAATGCAGCAAACATCTCGCTGTATGTCCCACATCCAAAGTGCCAAGAGAGAGCTTGCTCTCCCTGTCTTTGAGTACTGTTTTCACTGTCCCGGTTACCTCTTTGCTAACATTCTCTTCAGAGCTGCAGTGAAACCAGGAACCACGTGGAGAAGGCACCCACACTGAAAGTGCCTGGAGGGAACATTGGGGCTTCTTCTCAGTGTCTCTGACATAGGGTTTCACTGTCCCGGGAAAGTCTCTGCTAACACCCTGCAGAACGCAGTGCCCAATATACAGAAACGTCTTGCGGTATCTCCTACAGGGAAAGTGCCAGGAGGGAATTGTCGAGCTTGTTCTCAGTGTCTCTGAGAATTGCTCTGATTATCCGTGTGACCTCTTTGCTAAGACTCTCCAGAGAGCTGTCCTCAAAACCAACACACATCTTGACATATCTCCCACATTGATCGCAGTGTCTCCAGGAACGGCATTCAAGGAGCCAGGAACTTTTCTCCCTACACTGTCCATTGAGTTGGCCTCAAAACCAATATACATCCTGCTATATCTCCCACATGGAAAGTGCCAGGAGGGAAAAGTGGGGATTATGTTTAGACTTTCTCGGAACTGCTTCAAATCAACTAGATATCTTTGTGCTGTAAATCTCCCAACAGCCAAACGCAAATGCAGCAAACATCTCGCTGTATGTCCCACATCCAAAGTGCCAAGAGAGAGCTTGCTCTCCCTGTCTTTGAGTAGTGTTTTCACTGTCCCGGTTACCTCTTTGCTAACATTCTCTTCAGAGCTGCAGTGAAACCAGGAACCACGTGGAGAAGGCACCCACACTGAAAGTGCCTGGAGGGAACATTGGGGCTTCTTCTCAGTGTCTCTGACATAGGGTTTCACTGTCCCGGGAAAGTCTCTGCTAACACCCTGCAGAACGCAGTGCCCAATATACAGAAACGTCTTGCGGTATCTCCTACAGGGAAAGTGCCAGGAGGGAATTGTCGAGCTTGTTCTCAGTGTCTCTGAGAATTGCTCTGATTATCCGTGTGACCTCTTTGCTAAGACTCTCCAGAGAGACGTCCTCAAAACCAACACACATCTTGACATATCTCCCACATTGATCGCAGTTTCTCCAGGAACGGCATTCAAGGAGCCAGGAACTTTTCTCCCTACACTGTCCATTGAGTTGGCCTCAAAACCAATATACATCCTGCTATATCTCCCACATGGAAAGTGCCAGGAGGGAAAAGTGGGGATTATGTTTAGACTTTCTCGGAACTGCTTCAAATCAACTAGATATCTTTGTGCTGTAAATCTCCCAACAGCCAAACGCAAATGCAGCAAACATCTCGCTGTATGTCCCACATCCAAAGTGCCAAGAGAGAGCTTGCTCTCCCTGTCTTTGAGTACTGTTTTCACTGTCCCGGTTACCTCTTTGCTAACATTCTCTTCAGAGCTGCAGTGAAACCAGGAACCACGTGGAGAAGGCACCCACACTGAAAGTGCCTGGAGGGAACATTGGGGCTTCTTCTCAGTGTCTCTGACATAGGGTTTCACTGTCCCGGGAAAGTCTCTGCAAACACCCTGCGGAGCGCAGTGCTCAATATACAGAGACTTTCTCGGAACTGCTTCAAATCAACTAGATATCTTTGTGCTGTAAATCTCCCAACAGCCAAACGCAAATGCAGCAAACATCTCGCTGTATGTCCCACATCCAAAGTGCCAAGAGAGTAATGTAGAGCTTGCTCTCCCTGTCTTTGAGTACTGTTTTCACTGTCCCGATGACCTCTTTGCTAACATTCTCTTCAGAGCTGCAGTGAAACCAGGAACCACGTGGAGAAGGCACCCACACTGAAAGTGCCTGCAGGGAACATTGGGGCTTCTTCTCAGTGTCTCTGACCATAGGGTTTCACTGTCCCGGGAAAGTCTCTGCTAACACCCTGCAGAGCGCAGTGCCCAATATACAGAAACGTCTTGCGGTATCTCCTACAGGGAAAGTGCCAGGAGGGAATTGTCGAGCTTGTTCTCAGTGTCTCTGAGAATTGCTCTAATTATCCATGTGACCTCTTTGCTAAGACTCTCCAGAGAGACGTCCTCAAAACCAACACACATCTTGACATATCTCCCACATTGATCGCAGTTTCTCCAGGAACGGCATTCAAGGAGCCAGGAACTTTTCTCCCTACACTGTCCATTGAGTTGGCCTCAAAACCAATATACATCCTGCTATATCTCCCACATGGAAAGTGCCAGGAGGGAAAAGTGGGGATTATGTTTAGACTTTCTCGGAACTGCTTCAAATCAACTAGATATCTTTGTGCTGTAAATCTCCCAACAGCCAAACGCAAAAGCAGCAAACATCTCGCTGTATGTCCCACATCCAAAGTGCCAAGAGAGAGCTTGCTCTCCCTGTCTTTGAGTAGTGTTTTCACTGTCCTGGTTACCTCTTTGCTAACATTCTCTTCAGAGCTGCAGTGAAACCAGGAACCACGTGGAGAAGGCACCCACACTGAAAGTGCCTGGAGGGAACATTGGGGCTTCTTCTCAGTGTCTCTGACATAGGGTTTCACTGTCCCGGGAAAGTCTCTGCAAACACCCTGCGGAGCGCAGTGCTCAATATACAGAGACTTTCTCGGAACTGCTTCAAATCAACTAGATATCTTTGTGCTGTAAATCTCCCAACAGCCAAACGCAAATGCAGCAAACATCTCGCTGTATGTCCCACATCCAAAGTGCCAAGAGAGTAATGTAGAGCTTGCTCTCCCTGTCTTTGAGTACTGTTTTCACTGTCCCGATGACCTCTTTGCTAACATTCTCTTCAGAGCTGCAGTGAAACCAGGAACCACGTGGAGAAGGCACCCACACTGAAAGTGCCTGGAGGGAACATTGGGGCTTCTTCTCAGTGTCTCTGACCATAGGGTTTCACTGTCCCGGGAAAGTCTCTGCTAACACCCTGCAGAGCGCAGTGCCCAATATACAGAAACGTCTTGCGGTATCTCCTACAGGGAAAGTGCCAGGAGGGAATTGTCGAGCTTGTTCTCAGTGTCTCTGAGAATTGCTCTGATTATCCATGTGACCTCTTTGCTAAGACTCTCCAGAGAGACGTCCTCAAAACCAACACACATCTTGACATATCTCCCACATTGATCGCAGTTTCTCCAGGAACGGCATTCAAGGAGCCAGGAACTTTTCTCCCTACACTGTCCATTGAGTTGGCCTCAAAACCAATATACATCCTGCTATATCTCCCACATGGAAAGTGCCAGGAGGGAAAAGTGGGGATTATGTTTAGACTTTCTCGGAACTGCTTCAAATCAACTAGATATCTTTGTGCTGTAAATCTCCCAACAGCCAAACGCAAAAGCAGCAAACATCTCGCTGTATGTCCCACATCCAAAGTGCCAAGAGAGAGCTTGCTCTCCCTGTCTTTGAGACCTGTTTTCACTGTCCCGGTTACCTCTTTGCTAACATTCTCTTCAGAGCTGCAGTGAAACCAGGAACCACGTGGAGAAGGCACCCACACTGAAAGTGCCTGGAGGGAACATTGGGGCTTCTTCTCAGTGTCTCTGACATAGGGTTTCACTGTCCCGGGAAAGTCTCTGCTAACACCCTGCAGAGCGCAGTGCCCAATATACAGAAACCTCTTGCGGTATCTCCTACAGGGAAAGTGCCAGGAGGGAATTGTCGAGCTTGTTCTCAGTGTCTCTGAGAATTGCTCTGATTATCCGTGTGACCTCTTTGCTAAGACTCTCCAGAGAGCCGTCCTCAAAACCAACACACATCTTGACATATCTCCCACATTGATCGCAGTGTCTCCAGGAACGGCATTCAAGGAGCCAGGAACTTTTCTCCCTACACTGTCCATTGAGTTGGCCTCAAAACCAATCTACATCCTGCTATATCTCCCACATGGAAAGTGCCAGGAGGGAAAAGTGGGGATTATGTTTAGACTTTCTCGGAACTGCTTCAAATCAACTAGATATCTTTGTGCTGTAAATCTCCCAACAGCCAAACGCAAATGCAGCAAACATCTCGCTGTATGTCCCACATCCAAAGTGCCAAGAGAGAGCTTGCTCTCCCTGTCTTTGAGTACTGTTTTCACTGTCCCGGTTACCTCTTTGCTAACATTCTCTTCAGAGCTGCAGTGAAACCAGGAACCACGTGGAGAAGGCACCCACACTGAAAGTGCCTGGAGGGAACATTGGGGCTTCTTCTCAGTGTCTCTGACATAGGGTTTCACTGTCCCGGGAAAGTCTCTGCAAACACCCTGCGGAGCGCAGTGCTCAATATACAGAGACTTTCTCGGAACTGCTTCAAATCAACTACATATCTTTGTGCTGTAAATCTCCCAACAGCCAAACGCAAATGCAGCAAACATCTCGCTGTATGTCCCACATCCAAAGTGCCAAGAGAGTAATGTAGAGCTTGCTCTCCCTGTCTTTGAGTACTGTTTTCACTGTCCCGATGACCTCTTTGCTAACATTCTCTTCAGAGCTGCAGTGAAACCAGGAACCACGTGGAGAAGGCACCCACACTGAAAGTGCCTGCAGGGAACATTGGGGCTTCTTCTCAGTGTCTCTGACCATAGGGTTTCACTGTCCCGGGAAAGTCTCTGCTAACACCCTGCAGAGCGCAGTGCCCAATATACAGAAACGTCTTGCGATATCTCCTACAGGGAAAGTGCCAGGAGGGAATTGTCGAGCTTGTTCTCAGTGTCTCTGAGAATTGCTCTAATTATCCATGTGACCTCTTTGCTAAGACTCTCCAGAGAGACGTCCTCAAAACCAACACACATCTTGACATATCTCCCACATTGATCGCAGTGTCTCCAGGAACGGCATTCAAGGAGCCAGGAACTTTTCTCCCTACACTGTCCATTGAGTTGGCCTCAAAACCAATATACATCCTGCTATATCTCCCACATGGAAAGTGCCAGGAGGGAAAAGTGGGGATTATGTTTAGACTTTCTCGGAACTGCTTCAAATCAACTAGATATCTTTGTGCTGTAAATCTCCCAACAGCCAAACGCAAATGCAGCAAACATCTCGCTGTATGTCCCACATCCAAAGTGCCAAGAGAGAGCTTGCTCTCCCTGTCTTTGAGTACTGTTTTCACTGTCCCGGTTACCTCTTTGCTAACATTCTCTTCAGAGCTGCAGTGAAACCAGGAACCACGTGGAGAAGGCACCCACACTGAAAGTGCCTGGAGGGAACATTGGGGCTTCTTCTCAGTGTCTCTGACATAGGGTTTCACTGTCCCGGGAAAGTCTCTGCAAACACCCTGCGGAGCGCAGTGCTCAATATACAGAGACTTTCTCGGAACTGCTTCAAATCAACTAGATATCTTTGTGCTGTAAATCTCCCAACAGCCAAACGCAAATGCAGCAAACATCTCGCTGTATGTCCCACATCCAAAGTGCCAAGAGAGTAATGTAGAGCTTGCTCTCCCTGTCTTTGAGTACTGTTTTCACTGTCCCGATGACCTCTTTGCTAACATTCTCTTCAGAGCTGCAGTGAAACCAGGAACCACGTGGAGAAGGCACCCACACTGAAAGTGCCTGGAGGGAACATTGGGGCTTCTTCTCAGTGTCTCTGACCATAGGGTTTCACTGTCCCGGGAAAGTCTCTGCTAACACCCTGCAGAGCGCAGTGCCCAATATACAGAAACGTCTTGCGGTATCTCCTACAGGGAAAGTGCCAGGAGGGAATTGTCGAGCTTGTTCTCAGTGTCTCTGAGAATTGCTCTGATTATCCATGTGACCTCTTTGCTAAGACTCTCCAGAGAGACGTCCTCAAAACCAACACACATCTTGACATATCTCCCACATTGATCGCAGTTTCTCCAGGAACGGCATTCAAGGAGCCAGGAACTTTTCTCCCTACACTGTCCATTGAGTTGGCCTCAAAACCAATATACATCCTGCTATATCTCCCACATGGAAAGTGCCAGGAGGGAAAAGTGGGGATTATGTTTAGACTTTCTCGGAACTGCTTCAAATCAACTAGATATCTTTGTGCTGTAAATCTCCCAACAGCCAAACGCAAAAGCAGCAAACATCTCGCTGTATGTCCCACATCCAAAGTGCCAAGAGAGAGCTTGCTCTCCCTGTCTTTGAGACCTGTTTTCACTGTCCCGGTTACCTCTTTGCTAACATTCTCTTCAGAGCTGCAGTGAAACCAGGAACCACGTGGAGAAGGCACCCACACTGAAAGTGCCTGGAGGGAACATTGGGGCTTCTTCTCAGTGTCTCTGACATAGGGTTTCACTGTCCCGGGAAAGTCTCTGCTAACACCCTGCAGAGCGCAGTGCCCAATATACAGAAACCTCTTGCGGTATCTCCTACAGGGAAAGTGCCAGGAGGGAATTGTCGAGCTTGTTCTCAGTGTCTCTGAGAATTGCTCTGATTATCCGTGTGACCTCTTTGCTAAGACTCTCCAGAGAGCCGTCCTCAAAACCAACACACATCTTGACATATCTCCCACATTGATCGCAGTGTCTCCAGGAACGGCATTCAAGGAGCCAGGAACTTTTCTCCCTACACTGTCCATTGAGTTGGCCTCAAAACCAATCTACATCCTGCTATATCTCCCACATGGAAAGTGCCAGGAGGGAAAAGTGGGGATTATGTTTAGACTTTCTCGGAACTGCTTCAAATCAACTAGATATCTTTGTGCTGTAAATCTCCCAACAGCCAAACGCAAATGCAGCAAACATCTCGCTGTATGTCCCACATCCAAAGTGCCAAGAGAGAGCTTGCTCTCCCTGTCTTTGAGTACTGTTTTCACTGTCCCGGTTACCTCTTTGCTAACATTCTCTTCAGAGCTGCAGTGAAACCAGGAACCACGTGGAGAAGGCACCCACACTGAAAGTGCCTGGAGGGAACATTGGGGCTTCTTCTCAGTGTCTCTGACATAGGGTTTCACTGTCCCGGGAAAGTCTCTGCAAACACCCTGCGGAGCGCAGTGCTCAATATACAGAGACTTTCTCGGAACTGCTTCAAATCAACTACATATCTTTGTGCTGTAAATCTCCCAACAGCCAAACGCAAATGCAGCAAACATCTCGCTGTATGTCCCACATCCAAAGTGCCAAGAGAGTAATGTAGAGCTTGCTCTCCCTGTCTTTGAGTACTGTTTTCACTGTCCCGATGACCTCTTTGCTAACATTCTCTTCAGAGCTGCAGTGAAACCAGGAACCACGTGGAGAAGGCACCCACACTGAAAGTGCCTGCAGGGAACATTGGGGCTTCTTCTCAGTGTCTCTGACCATAGGGTTTCACTGTCCCGGGAAAGTCTCTGCTAACACCCTGCAGAGCGCAGTGCCCAATATACAGAAACGTCTTGCGATATCTCCTACAGGGAAAGTGCCAGGAGGGAATTGTCGAGCTTGTTCTCAGTGTCTCTGAGAATTGCTCTAATTATCCATGTGACCTCTTTGCTAAGACTCTCCAGAGAGACGTCCTCAAAACCAACACACATCTTGACATATCTCCCACATTGATCGCAGTGTCTCCAGGAACGGCATTCAAGGAGCCAGGAACTTTTCTCCCTACACTGTCCATTGAGTTGGCCTCAAAACCAATATACATCCTGCTATATCTCCCACATGGAAAGTGCCAGGAGGGAAAAGTGGGGATTATGTTTAGACTTTCTCGGAACTGCTTCAAATCAACTAGATATCTTTGTGCTGTAAATCTCCCAACAGCCAAACGCAAATGCAGCAAACATCTCGCTGTATGTCCCACATCCAAAGTGCCAAGAGAGAGCTTGCTCTCCCTGTCTTTGAGTACTGTTTTCACTGTCCCGGTTACCTCTTTGCTAACATTCTCTTCAGAGCTGCAGTGAAACCAGGAACCACGTGGAGAAGGCACCCACACTGAAAGTGCCTGGAGGGAACATTGGGGCTTCTTCTCAGTGTCTCTGACATAGGGTTTCACTGTCCCGGGAAAGTCTCTGCAAACACCCTGCGGAGCGCAGTGCTCAATATACAGAGACTTTCTCGGAACTGCTTCAAATCAACTACATATCTTTGTGCTGTAAATCTCCCAACAGCCAAACGCAAATGCAGCAAACATCTCGCTGTATGTCCCACATCCAAAGTGCCAAGAGAGTAATGTAGAGCTTGCTCTCCCTGTCTTTGAGTACTGTTTTCACTGTCCCGATGACCTCTTTGCTAACATTCTCTTCAGAGCTGCAGTGAAACCAGGAACCACGTGGAGAAGGCACCCACACTGAAAGTGCCTGGAGGGAACATTGGGGCTTCTTCTCAGTGTCTCTGACCATAGGGTTTCACTGTCCCGGGAAAGTCTCTGCTAACACCCTGCAGAGCGCAGTGCCCAATATACAGAAACGTCTTGCGGTATCTCCTACAGGGAAAGTGCCAGGAGGGAATTGTCGAGCTTGTTCTCAGTGTCTCTGAGAATTGCTCTAATTATCCATGTGACCTCTTTGCTAAGACTCTCCAGAGAGACGTCCTCAAAACCAACACACATCTTGACATATCTCCCACATTGATCGCAGTTTCTCCAGGAACGGCATTCAAGGAGCCAGGAACTTTTCTCCCTACACTGTCCATTGAGTTGGCCTCAAAACCAATATACATCCTGCTATATCTCCCACATGGAAAGTGCCAGGAGGGAAAAGTGGGGATTATGTTTAGACTTTCTCGGAACTGCTTCAAATCAACTAGATATCTTTGTGCTGTAAATCTCCCAACAGCCAAACGCAAATGCAGCAAACATCTCGCTGTATGTCCCACATCCAAAGTGCCAAGAGAGAGCTTGCTCTCCCTGTCTTTGAGTACTGTTTTCACTGTCCTGGTTACCTCTTTGCTAACATTCTCTTCAGAGCTGCAGTGAAACCAGGAACCACGTGGAGAAGGCACCCACACTGAAAGTGCCTGGAGGGAACATTGGGGCTTCTTCTCAGTGTCTCTGACATAGGGTTTCACTGTCCCGGGAAAGTCTCTGCTAACACCCTGCAGAACGCAGTGCCCAATATACAGAAACGTCTTGCGGTATCTCCTACAGGGAAAGTGCCAGGAGCGAATTGTCGAGCTTGTTCTCAGTGTCTCTGAGAATTGCTCTGATTATCCGTGTGACCTCTTTGCTAAGACTCTCCAGAGAGCCGTCCTCAAAACCAACACACATCTTGACATATCTCCCACATTGATCGCAGTGTCTCCAGGAACGGCATTCAAGGAGCCAGGAACTTTTCTCCCTACACTGTCCATTGAGTTGGCCTCAAAACCAATCTACATCCTGCTATATCTCCCACATGGAAAGTGCCAGGAGGGAAAAGTGGGGATTATGTTTAGACTTTCTCGGAACTGCTTCAAATCAACTAGATATCTTTGTGCTGTAAATCTCCCAACAGCCAAACGCAAATGCAGCAAACATCTCGCTGTATGTCCCACATCCAAAGTGCCAAGAGAGAGCTTGCTCTCCCTGTCTTTGAGTACTGTTTTCACTGTCCCGGTTACCTCTTTGCTAACATTCTCTTCAGAGCTGCAGTGAAACCAGGAACCACGTGGAGAAGGCACCCACACTGAAAGTGCCTGGAGGGAACATTGGGGCTTCTTCTCAGTGTCTCTGACATAGGGTTTCACTGTCCCGGGAAAGTCTCTGCAAACACCCTGCGGAGCGCAGTGCTCAATATACAGAGACTTTCTCGGAACTGCTTCAAATCAACTAGATATCTTTGTGCTGTAAATCTCCCAACAGCCAAACGCAAATGCAGCAAACATCTCGCTGTATGTCCCACATCCAAAGTGCCAAGAGAGTAATGTAGAGCTTGCTCTCCCTGTCTTTCAGTACTGTTTTCACTGTCCCGATGACCTCTTTGCTAACATTCTCTTCAGAGCTGCAGTGAAACCAGGAACCACGTGGAGAAGGCACCCACACTGAAAGTGCCTGGAGGGAACATTGGGGCTTCTTCTCAGTGTCTCTGACCATAGGGTTTCACTGTCCCGGGAAAGTCTCTGCTAACACCCTGCAGAGCGCAGTGCCCAATATACAGAAACGTCTTGCGGTATCTCCTACAGGGAAAGTGCCAGGAGGGAATTGTCGAGCTTGTTCTCAGTGTCTCTGAGAATTGCTCTAATTATCCATGTGACCTCTTTGCTAAGACTCTCCAGAGAGACGTCCTCAAAACCAACACACATCTTGACATATCTCCCACATTGATCGCAGTTTCTCCAGGAACGGCATTCAAGGAGCCAGGAACTTTTCTCCCTACACTGTCCATTGAGTTGGCCTCAAAACCAATATACATCCTGCTATATCTCCCACATGGAAAGTGCCAGGAGGGAAAAGTGGGGATTATGTTTAGACTTTCTCGGAACTGCTTCAAATCAACTAGATATCTTTGTGCTGTAAATCTCCCAACAGCCAAACGCAAAAGCAGCAAACATCTCGCTGTATGTCCCACATCCAAAGTGCCAAGAGAGAGCTTGCTCTCCCTGTCTTTGAGTACTGTTTTCACTGTCCTGGTTACCTCTTTGCTAACATTCTCTTCAGAGCTGCAGTGAAACCAGGAACCACGTGGAGAAGGCACCCACACTGAAAGTGCCTGGAGGGAACATTGGGGCTTCTTCTCAGTGTCTCTGACATAGGGTTTCACTGTCCCGGGAAAGTCTCTGCTAACACCCTGCAGAGCGCAGTGCCCAATATACAGAAACGTCTTGCGGTATCTCCTACAGGGAAAGTGCCAGGAGGGAATTGTCGAGCTTGTTCTCAGTGTCTCTGAGAATTGCTCTGATTATCCGTGTGACCTCTTTGATAAGACTCTCCAGAGAGCCGTCCTCAAAACCAACACACATCTTGACATATCTCCCACATTGATCGCAGTGTCTCCAGGAACGGCATTCAAGGAGCCAGGAACTTTTCTCCCTACACTGTCCATTGAGTTGGCCTCAAAACCAATCTACATCCTGCTATATCTCCCACATGGAAAGTGCCAGGAGGGAAAAGTGGGGATTATGTTTAGACTTTCTCGGAACTGCTTCAAATCAACTAGATATCTTTGTGCTGTAAATCTCCCAACAGCCAAACGCAAATGCAGCAAACATCTCGCTGTATGTCCCACATCCAAAGTGCCAAGAGAGAGCTTGCTCTCCCTGTCTTTGAGCATTGTTTTCACTGTCCCGGTTACCTCTTTGCTAACATTCTCTTCAGAGCTGCAGTGAAACCAGGAACCACGTGGAGAAGGCACCCACACTGAAAGTGCCTGCAGGGAACATTGGGGCTTCTTCTCAGTGTCTCTGACATAGGGTTTCACTGTCCCGGGAAAGTCTCTGCAAACACCCTGCAGAACGCAGTGCCCAATATACAGAAACGTCTTGCGGTATCTCCTACAGGGAAAGTGCCAGGAGGGAATTGTCGAGCTTGTTCTCAGTGTCTCTGAGAATTGCTCTGATTATCCGTGTGACCTCTTTGCTAAGACTCTCCAGAGAGCTGTCCTCAAAACCAACACACATCTTGACATATCTCCCACATTGATCGCAGTGTCTCCAGGAACGGCATTCAAGGAGCCAGGAACTTTTCTCCCTACACTGTCCATTGAGTTGGCCTCAAAACCAATCTACATCCTGCTATATCTCCCACATGGAAAGTGCCAGGAGGGAAAAGTGGGGATTATGTTTAGACTTTCTCGGAACTGCTTCAAATCAACTAGATATCTTTGTGCTGTAAATCTCCCAACAGCCAAACGCAAATGCAGCAAACATCTCGCTGTATGTCCCACATCCAAAGTGCCAAGAGAGAGCTTGCTCTCCCTGTCTTTGAGTACTGTTTTCACTGTCCCGGTTACCTCTTTGCTAACATTCTCTTCAGAGCTGCAGTGAAACCAGGAACCACGTGGAGAAGGCACCCACACTGAAAGTGCCTGGAGGGAACATTGGGGCTTCTTCTCAGTGTCTCTGACATAGGGTTTCACTGTCCCGGGAAAGTCTCTGCTAACACCCTGCAGAGCGCAGTGCCCAATATACAGAAACGTCTTGCGGTATCTCCTACAGGGAAAGTGCCAGGAGGGAACTGTCGAGCTTCTTCTCAGTGTCTCTGAGAATTGCTCTGATTATCCGTGTGACCTCTTTACCAACACACATCTTGACATATCTCCCACATTGATCGCAGTGTCTCCAGGAACGGCATTCAAGGAGCCAGGAACTTTTCTCCCTACACTGTCCATTGAGTTGGCCTCAAAACCAATCTACATCCTGCTATATCTCCCACATGGAAAGTGCCAGGAGGGAAAAGTGGGGATTATGTTTAGACTTTCTCGGAACTGCTTCAAATCAACTAGATATCTTTGTGCTGTAAATCTCCCAACAGCCAAACGCAAATGCAGCAAACATCTCGCTGTATGTCCCACATCCAAAGTGCCAAGAGAGTAATGTAGAGCTTGCTCTCCCTGTCTTTGAGTACTGTTTTCACTGTCCCGATGACCTCTTTGCTAACATTCTCTTCAGAGCTGCAGTGAAACCAGGAACCACGTGGAGAAGGCACCCACACTGAAAGTGCCTGGAGGGAACATTGGGGCTTCTTCTCAGTGTCTCTGACATAGGGTTTCACTGTCCCGGGAAAGTCTCTGCTAACACCCTGCAGAGCGCAGTGCCCAATACACAGAAACCTCTTGCGGTATCTCCTACAGGGAAAGTGCCAGGAGGGAATTGTCGAGCTTGTTCTCAGTGTCTCTGAGAATTGCTCTGATTATCCGTGTGACCTCTTTGCTAAGACTCTCCAGAGAGCCGTCCTCAAAACCAACACACATCTTGACATATCTCCCACATTGATCGCAGTGTCTCCAGGAACGGCATTCAAGGAGCCAGGAACTTTTCTCCCTACACTGTCCATTGAGTTGGCCTCAAAACCAATATACATCCTGCTATATCTCCCACATGGAAAGTGCCAGGAGGGAAAAGTGGGGATTATGTTTAGACTTTCTCGGAACTGCTTCAAATCAACTAGATATCTTTGTGCTGTAAATCTCCCAACAGCCAAACGCAAATGCAGCAAACATCTCGCTGTATGTCCCACATCCAAAGTGCCAAGAGAGAGCTTGCTCTCCCTGTCTTTGAGTACTGTTTTCACTGTCCCGGTTACCTCTTTGCTAACATTCTCTTCAGAGCTGCAGTGAAACCAGGAACCACGTGGAGAAGGCACCCACACTGAAAGTGCCTGGAGGGAACATTGGGGCTTCTTCTCAGTGTCTCTGACATAGGGTTTCACTGTCCCGGGAAAGTCTCTGCAAACACCCTGCGGAGCGCAGTGCTCAATATACAGAGACTTTCTCGGAACTGCTTCAAATCAACTACATATCTTTGTGCTGTAAATCTCCCAACAGCCAAACGCAAATGCAGCAAACATCTCGCTGTATGTCCCACATCCAAAGTGCCAAGAGAGTAATGTAGAGCTTGCTCTCCCTGTCTTTGAGTACTGTTTTCACTGTCCCGGTTACCTCTTTGCTAACATTCTCTTCAGAGCTGCAGTGAAACCAGGAACCACGTGGAGAAGGCACCCACACTGAAAGTGCCTGGAGGGAACATTGGGGCTTCTTCTCAGTGTCTCTGACATAGGGTTTCACTGTCCCGGGAAAGTCTCTGCTAACACCCTGCAGAACGCAGTGCCCAATATACAGAAACGTCTTGCGGTATCTCCTACAGGGAAAGTGCCAGGAGCGAATTGTCGAGCTTGTTCTCAGTGTCTCTGAGAATTGCTCTGATTATCCGTGTGACCTCTTTGCTAAGACTCTCCAGAGAGCCGTCCTCAAAACCAACACACATCTTGACATATCTCCCACATTGATCGCAGTGTCTCCAGGAACGGCATTCAAGGAGCCAGGAACTTTTCTCCCTACACTGTCCATTGAGTTGGCCTCAAAACCAATCTACATCCTGCTATATCTCCCACATGGAAAGTGCCAGGAGGGAAAAGTGGGGATTATGTTTAGACTTTCTCGGAACTGCTTCAAATCAACTAGATATCTTTGTGCTGTAAATCTCCCAACAGCCAAACGCAAATGCAGCAAACATCTCGCTGTATGTCCCACATCCAAAGTGCCAAGAGAGTAATGTAGAGCTTGCTCTCCCTGTCTTTGAGTACTGTTTTCACTGTCCCGATGACCTCTTTGCTAACATTCTCTTCCGAGCTGCAGTGAAACCAGGAACCACGTGGAGAAGGCACCCACACTGAAAGTGCCTGGAGGGAACATTGGGGCTTCTTCTCAGTGTCTCTGACCATAGGGTTTCACTGTCCCGGGAAAGTCTCTGCTAACACCCTGCAGAGCGCAGTGCCCAATATACAGAAACGTCTTGCGGTATCTCCTACAGGGAAAGTGCCAGGAGGGAATTGTCGAGCTTGTTCTCAGTGTCTCTGAGAATTGCTCTAATTATCCATGTGACCTCTTTGCTAAGACTCTCCAGAGAGACGTCCTCAAAACCAACACACATCTTGACATATCTCCCACATTGATCGCAGTTTCTCCAGGAACGGCATTCAAGGAGCCAGGAACTTTTCTCCCTACACTGTCCATTGAGTTGGCCTCAAAACCAATCTACATCCTGCTATATCTCCCACATGGAAAGTGCCAGGAGGGAAAAGTGGGGATTATGTTTAGACTTTCTCGGAACTGCTTCAAATCAACTAGATATCTTTGTGCTGTAAATCTCCCAACAGCCAAACGCAAATGCAGCAAACATCTCGCTGTATGTCCCACATCCAAAGTGCCAAGAGAGAGCTTGCTCTCCCTGTCTTTGAGCACTGTTTTCACTGTCCCGGTTACCTCTTTGCTAACATTCTCTTCAGAGCTGCAGTGAAACCAGGAACCACGTGGAGAAGGCACCCACACTGAAAGTGCCTGGAGGGAACATTGGGGCTTCTTCTCAGTGTCTCTGACATAGGGTTTCACTGTCCCGGGAAAGTCTCTGCAAACACCCTGCGGAGCGCAGTGCTCAATATACAGAGACTTTCTCGGAACTGCTTCAAATCAACTAGATATCTTTGTGCTGTAAATCTCCCAACAGCCAAACGCAAATGCAGCAAACATCTCGCTGTATGTCCCACATCCAAAGTGCCAAGAGAGTAATGTAGAGCTTGCTCTCCCTGTCTTTGAGTACTGTTTTCACTGTCCCGATGACCTCTTTGCTAACATTCTCTTCAGAGCTGCAGTGAAACCAGGAACCACGTGGAGAAGGCACCCACACTGAAAGTGCCTGGAGGGAACATTGGGGCTTCTTCTCAGTGTCTCTGACCATAGGGTTTCACTGTCCCGGGAAAGTCTCTGCTAACACCCTGCAGAGCGCAGTGCCCAATATACAGAAACGTCTTGCGGTATCTCCTACAGGGAAAGTGCCAGGAGGGAATTGTCGAGCTTGTTCTCAGTGTCTCTGAGAATTCCTCTAATTATCCATGTGACCTCTTTGCTAAGACTCTCCAGAGAGACGTCCTCAAAACCAACACACATCTTGACATATCTCCCACATTGATCGCAGTTTCTCCAGGAACGGCATTCAAGGAGCCAGGAACTTTTCTCCCTACACTGTCCATTGAGTTGGCCTCAAAACCAATATACATCCTGCTATATCTCCCACATGGAAAGTGCCAGGAGGGAAAAGTGGGGATTATGTTTAGACTTTCTCGGAACTGCTTCAAATCTACTAGATATCTTTGTGCTGTAAATCTCCCAACAGCCAAACGCAAAAGCAGCAAACATCTCGCTGTATGTCCCACATCCAAAGTGCCAAGAGAGAGCTTGCTCTCCCTGTCTTTGAGTACTGTTTTCACTGTCCTGGTTACCTCTTTGCTAACATTCTCTTCAGAGCTGCAGTGAAACCAGGAACCACGTGGAGAAGGCACCCACACTGAAAGTGCCTGGAGGGAACATTGGGGCTTCTTCTCAGTGTCTCTGACATAGGGTTTCACTGTCCCGGGAAAGTCTCTGCTAACACCCTGCAGAACGCAGTGCCCAATATACAGAAACGTCTTGCGGTATCTCCTACAGGGAAAGTGCCAGGAGGGAATTGTCGAGCTTGTTCTCAGTGTCTCTGAGAATTGCTCTGATTATCCGTGTGACCTCTTTGATAAGACTCTCCAGAGAGCCGTCCTCAAAACCAACACACATCTTGACATATCTCCCACATTGATCGCAGTGTCTCCAGGAACGGCATTCAAGGAGCCAGGAACTTTTCTCCCTACACTGTCCATTGAGTTGGCCTCAAAACCAATCTACATCCTGCTATATCTCCCACATGGAAAGTGCCAGGAGGGAAAAGTGGGGATTATGTTTAGACTTTCTCGGAACTGCTTCAAATCAACTAGATATCTTTGTGCTGTAAATCTCCCAACAGCCAAACGCAAATGCAGCAAACATCTCGCTGTATGTCCCACATCCAAAGTGCCAAGAGAGAGCTTGCTCTCCCTGTCTTTGAGCACTGTTTTCACTGTCCCGGTTACCTCTTTGCTAACATTCTCTTCAGAGCTGCAGTGAAACCAGGAACCACGTGGAGAAGGCACCCACACTGAAAGTGCCTGGAGGGAACATTGGGGCTTCTTCTCAGTGTCTCTGACATAGGGTTTCACTGTCCCGGGAAAGTCTCTGCAAACACCCTGCGGAGCGCAGTGCTCAATATACAGAGACTTTCTCGGAACTGCTTCAAATCAACTAGATATCTTTGTGCTGTAAATCTCCCAACAGCCAAACGCAAATGCAGCAAACATCTCGCTGTATGTCCCACATCCAAAGTGCCAAGAGAGTAATGTAGAGCTTGCTCTCCCTGTCTTTGAGTACTGTTTTCACTGTCCCGATGACCTCTTTGCTAACATTCTCTTCAGAGCTGCAGTGAAACCAGGAACCACGTAGAGAAGGCACCCACACTGAAAGTGCCTGGAGGGAACATTGGGGCTTCTTCTCAGTGTCTCTGACCATAGGGTTTCACTGTCCCGGGAAAGTCTCTGCTAACACCCTGCAGAGCGCAGTGCCCAATATACAGAAACGTCTTGCGGTATCTCCTACAGGGAAAGTGCCAGGAGGGAATTGTCGAGCTTGTTCTCAGTGTCTCTGAGAATTGCTCTGATTATCCATGTGACCTCTTTGCTAAGACTCTCCAGAGAGACGTCCTCAAAACCAACACACATCTTGACATATCTCCCACATTGATCGCAGTTTCTCCAGGAACGGCATTCAAGGAGCCAGGAACTTTTCTCCCTACACTGTCCATTGAGTTGGCCTCAAAACCAATATACATCCTGCTATATCTCCCACATGGAAAGTGCCAGGAGGGAAAAGTGGGGATTATGTTTAGACTTTCTCGGAACTGCTTCAAATCAACTAGATATCTTTGTGCTGTAAATCTCCCAACAGCCAAACGCAAAAGCAGCAAACATCTCGCTGTATGTCCCACATCCAAAGTGCCAAGAGAGAGCTTGCTCTCCCTGTCTTTGAGACCTGTTTTCACTGTCCCGGTTACCTCTTTGCTAACATTCTCTTCAGAGCTGCAGTGAAACCAGGAACCACGTGGAGAAGGCACCCACACTGAAAGTGCCTGGAGGGAACATTGGGGCTTCTTCTCAGTGTCTCTGACATAGGGTTTCACTGTCCCGGGAAAGTCTCTGCTAACACCCTGCAGAGCGCAGTGCCCAATATACAGAAACCTCTTGCGGTATCTCCTACAGGGAAAGTGCCAGGAGGGAATTGTCGAGCTTGTTCTCAGTGTCTCTGAGAATTGCTCTGATTATCCGTGTGACCTCTTTGCTAAGACTCTCCAGAGAGCCGTCCTCAAAACCAACACACATCTTGACATATCTCCCACATTGATCGCAGTGTCTCCAGGAACGGCATTCAAGGAGCCAGGAACTTTTCTCCCTACACTGTCCATTGAGTTGGCCTCAAAACCAATATACATCCTGCTATATCTCCCACATGGAAAGTGCCAGGAGGGAAAAGTGGGGATTATGTTTAGACTTTCTCGGAACTGCTTCAAATCAACTAGATATCTTTGTGCTGTAAATCTCCCAACAGCCAAACGCAAATGCAGCAAACATCTCGCTGTATGTCCCACATCCAAAGTGCCAAGAGAGAGCTTGCTCTCCCTGTCTTTGAGTACTGTTTTCACTGTCCCGGTTACCTCTTTGCTAACATTCTCTTCAGAGCTGCAGTGAAACCAGGAACCACGTGGAGAAGGCACCCACACTGAAAGTGCCTGGAGGGAACATTGGGGCTTCTTCTCAGTGTCTCTGACATAGGGTTTCACTGTCCCGGGAAAGTCTCTGCAAACACCCTGCGGAGCGCAGTGCTCAATATACAGAGACTTTCTCGGAACTGCTTCAAATCAACTACATATCTTTGTGCTGTAAATCTCCCAACAGCCAAACGCAAATGCAGCAAACATCTCGCTGTATGTCCCACATCCAAAGTGCCAAGAGAGTAATGTAGAGCTTGCTCTCCCTGTCTTTGAGTACTGTTTTCACTGTCCCGATGACCTCTTTGCTAACATTCTCTTCAGAGCTGCAGTGAAACCAGGAACCACGTGGAGAAGGCACCCACACTGAAAGTGCCTGGAGGGAACATTGGGGCTTCTTCTCAGTGTCTCTGACCATAGGGTTTCACTGTCCCGGGAAAGTCTCTGCTAACACCCTGCAGAGCGCAGTGCCCAATATACAGAAACGTCTTGCGGTATCTCCTACAGGGAAAGTGCCAGGAGGGAATTGTCGAGCTTCTTCTCAGTGTCTCTGAGAATTGCTCTAATTATCCATGTGACCTCTTTGCTAAGACTCTCCAGAGAGACGTCCTCAAAACCAACACACATCTTGACATATCTCCCACATTGATCGCAGTTTCTCCAGGAACGGCATTCAAGGAGCCAGGAACTTTTCTCCCTACACTGTCCATTGAGTTGGCCTCAAAACCAATATACATCCTGCTATATCTCCCACATGGAAAGTGCCAGGAGGGAAAAGTGGGGATTATGTTTAGACTTTCTCGGAACTGCTTCAAATCAACTAGATATCTTTGTGCTGTAAATCTCCCAACAGCCAAACGCAAATGCAGCAAACATCTCGCTGTATGTCCCACATCCAAAGTGCCAAGAGAGAGCTTGCTCTCCCTGTCTTTGAGTACTGTTTTCACTGTCCTGGTTACCTCTTTGCTAACATTCTCTTCAGAGCTGCAGTGAAACCAGGAACCACGTGGAGAAGGCACCCACACTGAAAGTGCCTGGAGGGAACATTGGGGCTTCTTCTCAGTGTCTCTGACATAGGGTTTCACTGTCCCGGGAAAGTCTCTGCTAACACCCTGCAGAGCGCAGTGCCCAATATACAGAAACGTCTTGCGGTATCTCCTACAGGGAAAGTGCCAGGAGCGAATTGTCGAGCTTGTTCTCAGTGTCTCTGAGAATTGCTCTGATTATCCGTGTGACCTCTTTGCTAAGACTCTCCAGAGAGCCGTCCTCAAAACCAACACACATCTTGACATATCTCCCACATTGATCGCAGTGTCTACAGGAACGGCATTCAAGGAGCCAGGAACTTTTCTCCCTACACTGTCCATTGAGTTGGCCTCAAAACCAATCTACATCCTGCTATATCTCCCACATGGAAAGTGCCAGGAGGGAAAAGTGGGGATTATGTTTAGACTTTCTCGGAACTGCTTCAAATCAACTAGATATCTTTGTGCTGTAAATCTCCCAACAGCCAAACGCAAATGCAGCAAACATCTCGCTGTATGTCCCACATCCAAAGTGCCAAGAGAGAGCTTGCTCTCCCTGTCTTTGAGCACTGTTTTCACTGTCCCGGTTACCTCTTTGCTAACATTCTCTTCAGAGCTGCAGTGAAACCAGGAACCACGTGGAGAAGGCACCCACACTGAAAGTGCCTGGAGGGAACATTGGGGCTTCTTCTCAGTGTCTCTGACATAGGGTTTCACTGTCCCGGGAAAGTCTCTGCTAACACCCTGCAGAACGCAGTGCCCAATATACAGAAACGTCTTGCGGTATCTCCTACAGGGAAAGTGCCAGGAGGGAATTGTCGAGCTTGTTCTCAGTGTCTCTGAGAATTGCTCTGATTATCCGTGTGACCTCTTTGCTAAGACTCTCCAGAGAGCTGTCCTCAAAACCAACACACATCTTGACATATCTCCCACATTGATCGCAGTGTCTCCAGGAACGGCATTCAAGGAGCCAGGAACTTTTCTCCCTACACTGTCCATTGAGTTGGCCTCAAAACCAATCTACATCCTGCTATATCTCCCACATGGAAAGTGCCAGGAGGGAAAAGTGGGGATTATGTTTAGACTTTCTCGGAACTGCTTCAAATCAACTAGATATCTTTGTGCTGTAAATCTCCCAACAGCCAAACGCAAATGCAGCAAACATCTCGCTGTATGTCCCACATCCAAAGTGCCAAGAGAGAGCTTGCTCTCCCTGTCTTTGAGTACTGTTTTCACTGTCCCGGTTACCTCTTTGCTAACATTCTCTTCAGAGCTGCAGTGAAACCAGGAACCACGTGGAGAAGGCACCCACACTGAAAGTGCCTGGAGGGAACATTGGGGCTTCTTCTCAGTGTCTCTGACCATAGGGTTTCACTGTCCCGGGAAAGTCTCTGCTAACACCCTGCAGAGCGCAGTGCCCAATATACAGAAACGTCTTGCGGTATCTCCTACAGGGAAAGTGCCAGGAGGGAACTGTCGAGCTTCTTCTCAGTGTCTCTGAGAATTGCTCTGATTATCCTTGTGACCTTTTTACCAACACACATCTTGACATATCTCCCACATTGATCGCAGTGTCTCCAGGAACGGCATTCAAGGAGCCAGGAACTTTTCTCCCTACACTGTCCATTGAGTTGGCCTCAAAACCAATCTACATCCTGCTATATCTCCCACATGGAAAGTGCCAGGAGGGAAAAGTGGGGATTATGTTTAGACTTTCTCGGAACTGCTTCAAATCAACTAGATATCTTTGTGCTGTAAATCTCCCAACAGCCAAACGCAAATGCAGCAAACATCTCGCTGTATGTCCCACATCCAAAGTGCCAAGAGAGTAATGTAGAGCTTGCTCTCCCTGTCTTTGAGTACTGTTTTCACTGTCCCGATGACCTCTTTGCTAACATTCTCTTCAGAGCTGCAGTGAAACCAGGAACCACGTGGAGAAGGCACCCACACTGAAAGTGCCTGGAGGGAACATTGGGGCTTCTTCTCAGTGTCTCTGACATAGGGTTTCACTGTCCCGGGAAAGTCTCTGCTAACACCCTGCAGAGCGCAGTGCCCAATATACAGAAACGTCTTGCGGTATCTCCTACAGGGAAAGTGCCAGGAGGGAATTGTCGAGCTTGTTCTCAGTGTCTCTGAGAATTGCTCTGATTATCCGTGTGACCTCTTTGCTAAGACTCTCCAGAGAGCCGTCCTCAAAACCAACACACATCTTGACATATCTCCCACATTGATCGCAGTGTCTCCAGGAACGGCATTCAAGGAGCCAGGAACTTTTCTCCCTACACTGTCCATTGAGTTGGCCTCAAAACCAATATACATCCTGCTATATCTCCCACATGGAAAGTGCCAGGAGGGAAAAGTGGGGATTATGTTTAGACTTTCTCGGAACTGCTTCAAATCAACTAGATATCTTTGTGCTGTAAATCTCCCAACAGCCAAACGCAAATGCAGCAAACATCTCGCTGTATGTCCCACATCCAAAGTGCCAAGAGAGAGCTTGCTCTCCCTGTCTTTGAGTACTGTTTTCACTGTCCCGGTTACCTCTTTGCTAACATTCTCTTCAGAGCTGCAGTGAAACCAGGAACCACGTGGAGAAGGCACCCACACTGAAAGTGCCTGGAGGGAACATTGGGGCTTCTTCTCAGTGTCTCTGACATAGGGTTTCACTGTCCCGGGAAAGTCTCTGCAAACACCCTGCGGAGCGCAGTGCTCAATATACAGAGACTTTCTCGGAACTGCTTCAAATCAACTACATATCTTTGTGCTGTAAATCTCCCAACAGCCAAACGCAAATGCAGCAAACATCTCGCTGTATGTCCCACATCCAAAGTGCCAAGAGAGTAATGTAGAGCTTGCTCTCCCTGTCTTTGAGTACTGTTTTCACTGTCCCGGTTACCTCTTTGCTAACATTCTCTTCAGAGCTGCAGTGAAACCAGGAACCACGTGGAGAAGGCACCCACACTGAAAGTGCCTGGAGGGAACATTGGGGCTTCTTCTCAGTGTCTCTGACCATAGGGTTTCACTGTCCCGGGAAAGTCTCTGCTAACACCCTGCAGAGCGCAGTGCCCAATATACAGAAACGTCTTGCGGTATCTCCTACAGGGAAAGTGCCAGGAGGGAATTGTCGAGCTTCTTCTCAGTGTCTCTGAGAATTGCTCTAATTATCCATGTGACCTCTTTGCTAAGACTCTCCAGAGAGACGTCCTCAAAACCAACACACATCTTGACATATCTCCCACATTGATCGCAGTTTCTCCAGGAACGGCATTCAAGGAGCCAGGAACTTTTCTCCCTACACTGTCCATTGAGTTGGCCTCAAAACCAATATACATCCTGCTATATCTCCCACATGGAAAGTGCCAGGAGGGAAAAGTGGGGATTATGTTTAGACTTTCTCGGAACTGCTTCAAATCAACTAGATATCTTTGTGCTGTAAATCTCCCAACAGCCAAACGCAAATGCAGCAAACATCTCGCTGTATGTCCCACATCCAAAGTGCCAAGAGAGAGCTTGCTCTCCCTGTCTTTGAGTACTGTTTTCACTGTCCTGGTTACCTCTTTGCTAACATTCTCTTCAGAGCTGCAGTGAAACCAGGAACCACGTGGAGAAGGCACCCACACTGAAAGTGCCTGGAGGGAACATTGGGGCTTCTTCTCAGTGTCTCTGACATAGGGTTTCACTGTCCCGGGAAAGTCTCTGCAAACACCCTGCGGAGCGCAGTGCTCAATATACAGAGACTTTCCCGGAACTGCTTCAAATCAACTAGATATCTTTGTGCTGTAAATCTCCCAACAGCCAAACGCAAATGCAGCAAACATCTCGCTGTATGTCCCACATCCAAAGTGCCAAGAGAGTAATGTAGAGCTTGCTCTCCCTGTCTTTGAGTACTGTTTTCACTGTCCCGATGACCTCTTTGCTAACATTCTCTTCAGAGCTGCAGTGAAACCAGGAACCACGTGGAGAAGGCACCCACACTGAAAGTGCCTGGAGGGAACATTGGGGCTTCTTCTCAGTGTCTCTGACCATAGGGTTTCACTGTCCCGGGAAAGTCTCTGCTAACACCCTGCAGAGCGCAGTGCCCAATATACAGAAACGTCTTGCGGTATCTCCTACAGGGAAAGTGCCAGGAGGGAATTGTCGAGCTTGTTCTCAGTGTCTCTGAGAATTGCTCTAATTATCCATGTGACCTCTTTGCTAAGACTCTCCAGAGAGACGTCCTCAAAACCAACACACATCTTGACATATCTCCCACATTGATCGCAGTTTCTCCAGGAACGGCATTCAAGGAGCCAGGAACTTTTCTCCCTACACTGTCCATTGAGTTGGCCTCAAAACCAATATACATCCTGCTATATCTCCCACATGGAAAGTGCCAGGAGGGAAAAGTGGGGATTATGTTTAGACTTTCTCGGAACTGCTTCAAATCAACTAGATATCTTTGTGCTGTAAATCTCCCAACAGCCAAACGCAAATGCAGCAAACATCTCGCTGTATGTCCCACATCCAAAGTGCCAAGAGAGAGCTTGCTCTCCCTGTCTTTGAGTACTGTTTTCACTGTCCTGGTTACCTCTTTGCTAACATTCTCTTCAGAGCTGCAGTGAAACCAGGAACCACGTGGAGAAGGCACCCACACTGAAAGTGCCTGGAGGGAACATTGGGGCTTCTTCTCAGTGTCTCTGACATAGGGTTTCACTGTCCCGGGAAAGTCTCTGCTAACACCTGCAGAACGCAGTGCCCAATATACAGAAACGTCTTGCGGTATCTCCTACAGGGAAAGTGCCAGGAGCGAATTGTCGAGCTTGTTCTCAGTGTCTCTGAGAATTGCTCTGATTATCCGTGTGACCTCTTTGCTAAGACTCTCCAGAGAGCCGTCCTCAAAACCAACACACATCTTGACATATCTCCCACATTGATCGCAGTGTCTCCAGGAACGGCATTCAAGGAGCCAGGAACTTTTCTCCCTACACTGTCCATTGAGTTGGCCTCAAAACCAATATACATCCTGCTATATCTCCCACATGGAAAGTGCCAGGAGGGAAAAGTGGGGATTATGTTTAGACTTTCTCGGAACTGCTTCAAATCAACTAGATATCTTTGTGCTGTAAATCTCCCAACAGCCAAACGCAAATGCAGCAAACATCTCGCTGTATGTCCCACATCCAAAGTGCCAAGAGAGAGCTTGCTCTCCCTGTCTTTGAGTACTGTTTTCACTGTCCCGGTTACCTCTTTGCTAACATTCTCTTCAGAGCTGCAGTGAAACCAGGAACCACGTGGAGAAGGCACCCACACTGAAAGTGCCTGGAGGGAACATTGGGGCTTCTTCTCAGTGTCTCTGACATAGGGTTTCACTGTCCCGGGAAAGTCTCTGCAAACACCCTGCGGAGCGCAGTGCTCAATATACAGAGACTTTCTCGGAACTGCTTCAAATCAACTACATATCTTTGTGCTGTAAATCTCCCAACAGCCAAACGCAAATGCAGCAAACATCTCGCTGTATGTCCCACATCCAAAGTGCCAAGAGAGTAATGTAGAGCTTGCTCTCCCTGTCTTTGAGTACTGTTTTCACTGTCCCGATGACCTCTTTGCTAACATTCTCTTCAGAGCTGCAGTGAAACCAGGAACCACGTGGAGAAGGCACCCACACTGAAAGTGCCTGGAGGGAACATTGGGGCTTCTTCTCAGTGTCTCTGACCATAGGGTTTCACTGTCCCGGGAAAGTCTCTGCTAACACCCTGCAGAGCGCAGTGCCCAATATACAGAAACGTCTTGCGGTATCTCCTACAGGGAAAGTGCCAGGAGGGAATTGTCGAGCTTGTTCTCAGTGTCTCTGAGAATTCCTCTAATTATCCATGTGACCTCTTTGCTAAGACTCTCCAGAGAGACGTCCTCAAAACCAACACACATCTTGACATATCTCCCACATTGATCGCAGTGTCTCCAGGAACGGCATTCAAGGAGCCAGGAACTTTTCTCCCTACACTGTCCATTGAGTTGGCCTCAAAACCAATATACATCCTGCTATATCTCCCACATGGAAAGTGCCAGGAGGGAAAAGTGGGGATTATGTTTAGACTTTCTCGGAACTGCTTCAAATCAACTAGATATCTTTGTGCTGTAATCTCCCAACAGCCAAACGCAAATGCAGCAAACATCTCGCTGTATGTCCCACATCCAAAGTGCCAAGAGAGAGCTTGCTCTCCCTGTCTTTGAGTACTGTTTTCACTGTCCCGGTTACCTCTTTGCTAACATTCTCTTCAGAGCTGCAGTGAAACCAGGAACCACGTGGAGAAGGCACCCACACTGAAAGTGCCTGGAGGGAACATTGGGGCTTCTTCTCAGTGTCTCTGACATAGGGTTTCACTGTCCCGGGAAAGTCTCTGCAAACACCCTGCGGAGCGCAGTGCTCAATATACAGAGACTTTCTCGGAACTGCTTCAAATCAACTACATATCTTTGTGCTGTAAATCTCCCAACAGCCAAACGCAAATGCAGCAAACATCTCGCTGTATGTCCCACATCCAAAGTGCCAAGAGAGTAATGTAGAGCTTGCTCTCCCTGTCTTTGAGTACTGTTTTCACTGTCCCGGTTACCTCTTTGCTAACATTCTCTTCAGAGCTGCAGTGAAACCAGGAACCACGTGGAGAAGGCACCCACACTGAAAGTGCCTGGAGGGAACATTGGGGCTTCTTCTCAGTGTCTCTGACCATAGGGTTTCACTGTCCCGGGAAAGTCTCTGCTAACACCCTGCAGAGCGCAGTGCCCAATATACAGAAACGTCTTGCGGTATCTCCTACAGGGAAAGTGCCAGGAGGGAATTGTCGAGCTTCTTCTCAGTGTCTCTGAGAATTGCTCTAATTATCCATGTGACCTCTTTGCTAAGACTCTCCAGAGAGACGTCCTCAAAACCAACACACATCTTGACATATCTCCCACATTGATCGCAGTTTCTCCAGGAACGGCATTCAAGGAGCCAGGAACTTTTCTCCCTACACTGTCCATTGAGTTGGCCTCAAAACCAATATACATCCTGCTATATCTCCCACATGGAAAGTGCCAGGAGGGAAAAGTGGGGATTATGTTTAGACTTTCTCGGAACTGCTTCAAATCAACTAGATATCTTTGTGCTGTAAATCTCCCAACAGCCAAACGCAAATGCAGCAAACATCTCGCTGTATGTCCCACATCCAAAGTGCCAAGAGAGAGCTTGCTCTCCCTGTCTTTGAGTACTGTTTTCACTGTCCCGGTTACCTCTTTGCTAACATTCTCTTCAGAGCTGCAGTGAAACCAGGAACCACGTGGAGAAGGCACCCACACTGAAAGTGCCTGGAGGGAACATTGGGGCTTCTTCTCAGTGTCTCTGACATAGGGTTTCACTGTCCCGGGAAAGTCTCTGCAAACACCCTGCGGAGCGCAGTGCTCAATATACAGAGACTTTCTCGGAACTGCTTCAAATCAACTACATATCTTTGTGCTGTAAATCTCCCAACAGCCAAACGCAAATGCAGCAAACATCTCGCTGTATGTCCCACATCCAAAGTGCCAAGAGAGTAATGTAGAGCTTGCTCTCCCTGTCTTTGAGTACTGTTTTCACTGTCCCGGTTACCTCTTTGCTAACATTCTCTTCAGAGCTGCAGTGAAACCAGGAACCACGTGGAGAAGGCACCCACACTGAAAGTGCCTGGAGGGAACATTGGGGCTTCTTCTCAGTGTCTCTGACCATAGGGTTTCACTGTCCCGGGAAAGTCTCTGCTAACACCCTGCAGAGCGCAGTGCCCAATATACAGAAACGTCTTGCGGTATCTCCTACAGGGAAAGTGCCAGGAGGGAATTGTCGAGCTTCTTCTCAGTGTCTCTGAGAATTGCTCTAATTATCCATGTGACCTCTTTGCTAAGACTCTCCAGAGAGACGTCCTCAAAACCAACACACATCTTGACATATCTCCCACATTGATCGCAGTTTCTCCAGGAACGGCATTCAAGGAGCCAGGAACTTTTCTCCCTACACTGTCCATTGAGTTGGCCTCAAAACCAATATACATCCTGCTATATCTCCCACATGGAAAGTGCCAGGAGGGAAAAGTGGGGATTATGTTTAGACTTTCTCGGAACTGCTTCAAATCAACTAGATATCTTTGTGCTGTAAATCTCCCAACAGCCAAACGCAAATGCAGCAAACATCTCGCTGTATGTCCCACATCCAAAGTGCCAAGAGAGAGCTTGCTCTCCCTGTCTTTGAGTACTGTTTTCACTGTCCTGGTTACCTCTTTGCTAACATTCTCTTCAGAGCTGCAGTGAAACCAGGAACCACGTGGAGAAGGCACCCACACTGAAAGTGCCTGGAGGGAACATTGGGGCTTCTTCTCAGTGTCTCTGACATAGGGTTTCACTGTCCCGGGAAAGTCTCTGCAAACACCCTGCGGAGCGCAGTGCTCAATATACAGAGACTTTCCCGGAACTGCTTCAAATCAACTAGATATCTTTGTGCTGTAAATCTCCCAACAGCCAAACGCAAATGCAGCAAACATCTCGCTGTATGTCCCACATCCAAAGTGCCAAGAGAGTAATGTAGAGCTTGCTCTCCCTGTCTTTGAGTACTGTTTTCACTGTCCCGATGACCTCTTTGCTAACATTCTCTTCAGAGCTGCAGTGAAACCAGGAACCACGTGGAGAAGGCACCCACACTGAAAGTGCCTGCAGGGAACATTGGGGCTTCTTCTCAGTGTCTCTGACCATAGGGTTTCACTGTCCCGGGAAAGTCTCTGCTAACACCCTGCAGAGCGCAGTGCCCAATATACAGAAACGTCTTGCGGTATCTCCTACAGGGAAAGTGCCAGGAGGGAATTGTCGAGCTTGTTCTCAGTGTCTCTGAGAATTGCTCTAATTATCCATGTGACCTCTTTGCTAAGACTCTCCAGAGAGACGTCCTCAAAACCAACACACATCTTGACATATCTCCCACATTGATCGCAGTTTCTCCAGGAACGGCATTCAAGGAGCCAGGAACTTTTCTCCCTACACTGTCCATTGAGTTGGCCTCAAAACCAATATACATCCTGCTATATCTCCCACATGGAAAGTGCCAGGAGGGAAAAGTGGGGATTATGTTTAGACTTTCTCGGAACTGCTTCAAATCAACTAGATATCTTTGTGCTGTAAATCTCCCAACAGCCAAACGCAAATGCAGCAAACATCTCGCTGTATGTCCCACATCCAAAGTGCCAAGAGAGAGCTTGCTCTCCCTGTCTTTGAGTACTGTTTTCACTGTCCTGGTTACCTCTTTGCTAACATTCTCTTCAGAGCTGCAGTGAAACCAGGAACCACGTGGAGAAGGCACCCACACTGAAAGTGCCTGGAGGGAACATTGGGGCTTCTTCTCAGTGTCTCTGACATAGGGTTTCACTGTCCCGGGAAAGTCTCTGCTAACACCCTGCAGAACGCAGTGCCCAATATACAGAAACGTCTTGCGGTATCTCCTACAGGGAAAGTGCCAGGAGCGAATTGTCGAGCTTGTTCTCAGTGTCTCTGAGAATTGCTCTGATTATCCGTGTGACCTCTTTGCTAAGACTCTCCAGAGAGCCGTCCTCAAAACCAACACACATCTTGACATATCTCCCACATTGATCGCAGTGTCTCCAGGAACGGCATTCAAGGAGCCAGGAACTTTTCTCCCTACACTGTCCATTGAGTTGGCCTCAAAACCAATATACATCCTGCTATATCTCCCACATGGAAAGTGCCAGGAGGGAAAAGTGGGGATTATGTTTAGACTTTCTCGGAACTGCTTCAAATCAACTAGATATCTTTGTGCTGTAAATCTCCCAACAGCCAAACGCAAATGCAGCAAACATCTCGCTGTATGTCCCACATCCAAAGTGCCAAGAGAGAGCTTGCTCTCCCTGTCTTTGAGTACTGTTTTCACTGTCCCGGTTACCTCTTTGCTAACATTCTCTTCAGAGCTGCAGTGAAACCAGGAACCACGTGGAGAAGGCACCCACACTGAAAGTGCCTGGAGGGAACATTGGGGCTTCTTCTCAGTGTCTCTGACATAGGGTTTCACTGTCCCGGGAAAGTCTCTGCAAACACCCTGCGGAGCGCAGTGCTCAATATACAGAGACTTTCTCGGAACTGCTTCAAATCAACTACATATCTTTGTGCTGTAAATCTCCCAACAGCCAAACGCAAATGCAGCAAACATCTCGCTGTATGTCCCACATCCAAAGTGCCAAGAGAGTAATGTAGAGCTTGCTCTCCCTGTCTTTGAGTACTGTTTTCACTGTCCCGATGACCTCTTTGCTAACATTCTCTTCAGAGCTGCAGTGAAACCAGGAACCACGTGGAGAAGGCACCCACACTGAAAGTGCCTGGAGGGAACATTGGGGCTTCTTCTCAGTGTCTCTGACCATAGGGTTTCACTGTCCCGGGAAAGTCTCTGCTAACACCCTGCAGAGCGCAGTGCCCAATATACAGAAACGTCTTGCGGTATCTCCTACAGGGAAAGTGCCAGGAGGGAATTGTCGAGCTTGTTCTCAGTGTCTCTGAGAATTCCTCTAATTATCCATGTGACCTCTTTGCTAAGACTCTCCAGAGAGACGTCCTCAAAACCAACACACATCTTGACATATCTCCCACATTGATCGCAGTGTCTCCAGGAACGGCATTCAAGGAGCCAGGAACTTTTCTCCCTACACTGTCCATTGAGTTGGCCTCAAAACCAATATACATCCTGCTATATCTCCCACATGGAAAGTGCCAGGAGGGAAAAGTGGGGATTATGTTTAGACTTTCTCGGAACTGCTTCAAATCAACTAGATATCTTTGTGCTGTAAATCTCCCAACAGCCAAACGCAAATGCAGCAAACATCTCGCTGTATGTCCCACATCCAAAGTGCCAAGAGAGAGCTTGCTCTCCCTGTCTTTGAGTACTGTTTTCACTGTCCTGGTTACCTCTTTGCTAACATTCTCTTCAGAGCTGCAGTGAAACCAGGAACCACGTGGAGAAGGCACCCACACTGAAAGTGCCTGGAGGGAACATTGGGGCTTCTTCTCAGTGTCTCTGACATAGGGTTTCACTGTCCCGGGAAAGTCTCTGCTAACACCCTGCGGAGCGCAGTGCTCAATATACAGAGACTTTCTCGGAACTGCTTCAAATCAACTACATATCTTTGTGCTGTAAATCTCCCAACAGCCAAACGCAAATGCAGCAAACATCTCGCTGTATGTCCCACATCCAAAGTGCCAAGAGAGTAATGTAGAGCTTGCTCTCCCTGTCTTTGAGTACTGTTTTCACTGTCCCGGTTACCTCTTTGCTAACATTCTCTTCAGAGCTGCAGTGAAACCAGGAACCACGTGGAGAAGGCACCCACACTGAAAGTGCCTGGAGGGAACATTGGGGCTTCTTCTCAGTGTCTCTGACATAGGGTTTCACTGTCCCGGGAAAGTCTCTGCAAACACCCTGCGGAGCGCAGTGCTCAATATACAGAGACTTTCTCGGAACTGCTTCAAATCAACTACATATCTTTGTGCTGTAAATCTCCCAACAGCCAAACGCAAATGCAGCAAACATCTCGCTGTATGTCCCACATCCAAAGTGCCAAGAGAGTAATGTAGAGCTTGCTCTCCCTGTCTTTGAGTACTGTTTTCACTGTCCCGATGACCTCTTTGCTAACATTCTCTTCAGAGCTGCAGTGAAACCAGGAACCACGTGGAGAAGGCACCCACACTGAAAGTGCCTGGAGGGAACATTGGGGCTTCTTCTCAGTGTCTCTGACATAGGGTTTCACTGTCCCGGGAAAGTCTCTGCTAACACCCTGCAGAGCGCAGTGCCCAATATACAGAAACGTCTTGCGGTATCTCCTACAGGGAAAGTGCCAGGAGGGAATTGTCGAGCTTGTTCTCAGTGTCTCTGAGAATTGCTCTGATTATCCGTGTGACCTCTTTGATAAGACTCTCCAGAGAGCCGTCCTCAAAACCAACACACATCTTGACATATCTCCCACATTGATCGCAGTGTCTCCAGGAACGGCATTCAAGGAGCCAGGAACTTTTCTCCCTACACTGTCCATTGAGTTGTCCTCAAAACCAATCTACATCCTGCTATATCTCCCACATGGAAAGTGCCAGGAGGGAAAAGTGGGGATTATGTTTAGACTTTCTCGGAACTGCTTCAAATCAACTAGATATCTTTGTGCTGTAAATCTCCCAACAGCCAAACGCAAATGCAGCAAACATCTCGCTGTATGTCCCACATCCAAAGTGCCAAGAGAGAGCTTGCTCTCCCTGTCTTTGAGTACTGTTTTCACTGTCCCGGTTACCTCTTTGCTAACATTCTCTTCAGAGCTGCAGTGAAACCAGGAACCACGTGGAGAAGGCACCCACACTGAAAGTGCCTGGAGGGAACATTGGGGCTTCTTCTCAGTGTCTCTGACATAGGGTTTCACTGTCCCGGGAAAGTCTCTGCTAACACCCTGCAGAACGCAGTGCCCAATATACAGAAACGTCTTGCGGTATCTCCTACAGGGAAAGTGCCAGGAGGGAATTGTCGAGCTTGTTCTCAGTGTCTCTGAGAATTGCTCTGATTATCCGTGTGACCTCTTTGATAAGACTCTCCAGAGAGCCGTCCTCAAAACCAACACACATCTTGACATATCTCCCACATTGATCGCAGTGTCTCCAGGAACGGCATTCAAGGAGCCAGGAACTTTTCTCCCTACACTGTCCATTGAGTTGTCCTCAAAACCAATATACATCCTGCTATATCTCCCACATGGAAAGTGCCAGGAGGGAAAAGTGGGGATTATGTTTAGACTTTCTTGGAACTGCTTCAAATCAACTAGATATCTTTGTGCTGTAAATCTCCCAACAGCCAAACGCAAAAGCAGCAAACATCTCGCTGTATGTCCCACATCCAAAGTGCCAAGAGAGAGCTTGCTCTCCCTGTCTTTGAGTACTGTTTTCACTGTCCTGGTTACCTCTTTGCTAACATTCTCTTCAGAGCTGCAGTGAAACCAGGAACCACGTGGAGAAGGCACCCACACTGAAAGTGCCTGGAGGGAACATTGGGGCTTCTTCTCAGTGTCTCTGACATAGGGTTTCACTGTCCCGGGAAAGTCTCTGCTAACACCCTGCAGAACGCAGTGCCCAATATACAGAAACGTCTTGCGGTATCTCCTACAGGGAAAGTGCCAGGAGGGAATTGTCGAGCTTGTTCTCAGTGTCTCTGAGAATTGCTCTGATTATCCGTGTGACCTCTTTGCTAAGACTCTCCAGAGAGCTGTCCTCAAAACCAACACACATCTTGACATATCTCCCACATTGATCGCAGTTTCTCCAGGAACGGCATTCAAGGAGCCAGGAACTTTTCTCCATACACTGTCCATTGAGCTGGCCTCAAAACCAATCTACATCCTGCTATATCTCCCACATGGAAAGTGCCAGGAGGGAAAAGTGGGGATTATGTTTAGACTTTCTCGGAACTGCTTCAAATCAACTAGATATCTTTGTGCTGTAAATCTCCCAACAGCCAAACGCAAATGCAGCAAACATCTCGCTGTATGTCCCACATCCAAAGTGCCAAGAGAGAGCTTGCTCTCCCTGTCTTTGAGTACTGTTTTCACTGTCCCGGTTACCTCTTTGCTAACATTCTCTTCAGAGCTGCAGTGAAACCAGGAACCACGTGGAGAAGGCACCCACACTGAAAGTGCCTGGAGGGAACATTGGGGCTTCTTCTCAGTGTCTCTGACATAGGGTTTCACTGTCCCGGGAAAGTCTCTGCTAACACCCTGCAGAGCGCAGTGCCCAATATACAGAAACGTCTTGCGGTATCTCCTACAGGGAAAGTGCCAGGAGGGAACTGTCGAGCTTCTTCTCAGTGTCTCTGAGAATTGCTCTGATTATCCGTGTGACCTCTTTACCAACACACATCTTGACATATCTCCCACATTGATCGCAGTGTCTCCAGGAACGGCATTCAAGGAGCCAGGAACTTTTCTCCCTACACTGTCCATTGAGTTGGCCTCAAAACCAATCTACATCCTGCTATATCTCCCACATGGAAAGTGCCAGGAGGGAAAAGTGGGGATTATGTTTAGACTTTCTCGGAACTGCTTCAAATCAACTAGATATCTTTGTGCTGTAAATCTCTCAACAGCCAAACGCAAATGCAGCAAACATCTCGCTGTATGTCCCACATCCAAAGTGCCAAGAGAGTAATGTAGAGCTTGCTCTCCCTGTCTTTGAGTACTGTTTTCACTGTCCCGATGACCTCTTTGCTAACATTCTCTTCAGAGCTGCAGTGAAACCAGGAACCACGTGGAGAAGGCACCCACACTGAAAGTGCCTGGAGGGAACATTGGGGCTTCTTCTCAGTGTCTCTGACCATAGGGTTTCACTGTCCCGGGAAAGTCTCTGCTAACACCCTGCAGAGCGCAGTGCCCAATATACAGAAACGTCTTGCGGTATCTCCTACAGGGAAAGTGCCAGGAGGGAATTGTCGAGCTTGTTCTCAGTGTCTCTGAGAATTGCTCTAATTATCCATGTGACCTCTTTGCTAAGACTCTCCAGAGAGACGTCCTCAAAACCAACACACATCTTGACATATCTCCCACATTGATCGCAGTTTCTCCAGGAACGGCATTCAAGGAGCCAGGAACTTTTCTCCCTACACTGTCCATTGAGTTGGCCTCAAAACCAATATACATCCTGCTATATCTCCCACATGGAAAGTGCCAGGAGGGAAAAGTGGGGATTATGTTTAGACTTTCTCGGAACTGCTTCAAATCAACTAGATATCTTTGTGCTGTAAATCTCCCAACAGCCAAACGCAAAAGCAGCAAACATCTCGCTGTATGTCCCACATCCAAAGTGCCAAGAGAGAGCTTGCTCTCCCTGTCTTTCAGTACTGTTTTCACTGTCCTGGTTACCTCTTTGCTAACATTCTCTTCAGAGCTGCAGTGAAACCAGGAACCACGTGGAGAAGGCACCCACACTGAAAGTGCCTGGAGGGAACATTGGGGCTTCTTCTCAGTGTCTCTGACATAGGGTTTCACTGTCCCGGGAAAGTCTCTGCTAACACCCTGCAGAACGCAGTGCCCAATATACAGAAACGTCTTGCGGTATCTCCTACAGGGAAAGTGCCAGGAGGGAATTGTCGAGCTTGTTCTCAGTGTCTCTGAGAATTGCTCTGATTATCCGTGTGACCTCTTTGATAAGACTCTCCAGAGAGCCGTCCTCAAAACCAACACACATCTTGATATATCTCCCACATTGATCGCAGTGTCTCCAGGAACGGCATTCAAGGAGCCAGGAACTTTTCTCCCTACACTGTCCATTGAGTTGTCCTCAAAACCAATCTACATCCTGCTATATCTCCCACATGGAAAGTGCCAGGAGGGAAAAGTGGGGATTATGTTTAGACTTTCTCGGAACTGCTTCAAATCAACTAGATATCTTTGTGCTGTAAATCTCCCAACAGCCAAACGCAAATGCAGCAAACATCTCACTGTATGTCCCACATCCAAAGTGCCAAGAGAGAGCTTGCTCTCCCTGTCTTTGAGCACTGTTTTCACTGTCCCGGTTACCTCTTTGCTAACATTCTCTTCAGAGCTGCAGTGAAACCAGGAACCACGTGGAGAAGGCACCCACACTGAAAGTGCCTGGAGGGAACATTGGGGCTTCTTCTCAGTGTCTCTGACATAGGGTTTCACTGTCCCGGGAAAGTCTCTGCAAACACCCTGCGGAGCGCAGTGCTCAATATACAGAGACTTTCTCGGAACTGCTTCAAATCAACTAGATATCTTTGTGCTGTAAATCTCCCAACAGCCAAACGCAAATGCAGCAAACATCTCGCTGTATGTCCCACATCCAAAGTGCCAAGAGAGTAATGTAGAGCTTGCTCTCCCTGTCTTTGAGTACTGTTTTCACTGTCCCGATGACCTCTTTGCTAACATTCTCTTCAGAGCTGCAGTGAAACCAGGAACCACGTGGAGAAGGCACCCACACTGAAAGTGCCTGGAGGGAACATTGGGGCTTCTTCTCAGTGTCTCTGACCATAGGGTTTCACTGTCCCGGGAAAGTCTCTGCTAACACCCTGCAGAGCGCAGTGCCCAATATACAGAAACGTCTTGCGGTATCTCCTACAGGGAAAGTGCCAGGAGGGAATTGTCGAGCTTGTTCTCAGTGTCTCTGAGAATTGCTCTGATTATCCATGTGACCTCTTTGCTAAGACTCTCCAGAGAGACGTCCTCAAAACCAACACACATCTTGACATATCTCCCACATTGATCGCAGTGTCTCCAGGAACGGCATTCAAGGAGCCAGGAACTTTTCTCCCTACACTGTCCATTGAGTTGTCCTCAAAACCAATCTACATCCTGCTATATCTCCCACATGGAAAGTGCCAGGAGGGAAAAGTGGGGATTATGTTTAGACTTTCTCGGAACTGCTTCAAATCAACTAGATATCTTTGTGCTGTAAATCTCCCAACAGCCAAACGCAAATGCAGCAAACATCTCGCTGTATGTCCCACATCCAAAGTGCCAAGAGAGAGCTTGCTCTCCCTGTCTTTGAGTACTGTTTTCACTGTCCCGGTTACCTCTTTGCTAACATTCTCTTCAGAGCTGCAGTGAAACCAGGAACCACGTGGAGAAGGCACCCACACTGAAAGTGCCTGGAGGGAACATTGGGGCTTCTTCTCAGTGTCTCTGACATAGGGTTTCACTGTCCCGGGAAAGTCTCTGCTAACACCCTGCAGAGCGCAGTGCCCAATATACAGAAACGTCTTGCGGTATCTCCTACAGGGAAAGTGCCAGGAGGGAATTGTCGAGCTTGTTCTCAGTGTCTCTGAGAATTGCTCTGATTATCCGTGTGACCTCTTTGCTAAGACTCTCCAGAGAGCTGTCCTCAAAACCAACACACATCTTGACATATCTCCCACATTGATCGCAGTGTCTCCAGGAACGGCATTCAAGGAGCCAGGAACTTTTCTCCCTACACTGTCCATTGAGTTGGCCTCAAAACCAATCTACATCCTGCTATATCTCCCACATGGAAAGTGCCAGGAGGGAAAAGTGGGGATTATGTTTAGACTTTCTCGGAACTGCTTCAAATCAACTAGATATCTTTGTGCTGTAAATCTCCCAACAGCCAAACGCAAATGCAGCAAACATCTCGCTGTATGTCCCACATCCAAAGTGCCAAGAGAGAGCTTGCTCTCCCTGTCTTTGAGTACTGTTTTCACTGTCCCGGTTACCTCTTTGCTAACATTCTCTTCAGAGCTGCAGTGAAACCAGGAACCACGTGGAGAAGGCACCCACACTGAAAGTGCCTGGAGGGAACATTGGGGCTTCTTCTCAGTGTCTCTGACATAGGGTTTCACTGTCCCGGGAAAGTCTCTGCTAACACCCTGCAGAGCGCAGTGCCCAATATACAGAAACGTCTTGCGGTATCTCCTACAGGGAAAGTGCCAGGAGGGAATTGTCGAGCTTCTTCTCAGTGTCTCTGAGAATTGCTCTGATTATCCGTGTGACCTCTTTGCTAAGACTCTCCAGAGAGACGTCCTCAAAACCAACACACATCTTGACATATCTCCCACATTGATCGCAGTGTCTCCAGGAACGGCATTCAAGGAGCCAGGAACTTTTCTCCCTACACTGTCCATTGAGTTGGCCTCAAAACCAATATACATCCTGCTATATCTCCCACATGGAAAGTGCCAGGAGGGAAAAGTGGGGATTATGTTTAGACTTTCTCGGAACTGCTTCAAATCAACTAGATATCTTTGTGCTGTAAATCTCCCAACAGCCAAACGCAAAAGCAGCAAACATCTCGCTGTATGTCCCACATTGAAAGTGCCAAGAGAGAGCTTGCTCTCCCTGTCTTTGAGACCTGTTTTCACTGTCCCGGTTACCTCTTTGCTAACATTCTCTTCAGAGCTGCAGTGAAACCAGGAACCACGTGGAGAAGGCACCCACACTGGAAGTGCCTGGAGGGAACATTGGGGCTTCTTCTCAGTGTCTCTGACCATAGGGTTTCACTGTCCCGGGAAAGTCTCTGCTAACACCCTGCAGAGCGCAGTGCCCAATATACAGAAACGTCTTGCGGTATCTCCTACAGGGAAAGTGCCAGGAGGGAATTGTCGAGCTTGTTCTCAGTGTCTCTGAGAATTGCTCTGATTATCCGTGTGACCTCTTTGCTAAGACTCTCCAGAGAGACGTCCTCAAAACCAACACACATCTTGACATATCTCCCACATTGATCGCAGTGTCTCCAGGAACGGCATTCAAGGAGCCAGGAACTTTTCTCCCTACACTGTCCATTGAGTTGGCCTCAAAACCAATATACATCCTGCTATATCTCCCACATGGAAAGTGCCAGGAGGGAAAAGTGGGGATTATGTTTAGACTTTCTCGGAACTGCTTCAAATCAACTAGATATCTTTGTGCTGTAAATCTCCCAACAGCCAAACGCAAAAGCAGCAAACATCTCGCTGTATGTCCCACATCCAAAGTGCCAAGAGAGAGCTTGCTCTCCCTGTCTTTGAGACCTGTTTTCACTGTCCCGGTTACCTCTTTGCTAACATTCTCTTCAGAGCTGCAGTGAAACCAGGAACCACGTGGAGAAGGCACCCACACTGGAAGTGCCTGGAGGGAACATTGGGGCTTCTTCTCACTGTCTCTGACCATAGGGTTTCACTGTCCCGGGAAAGTCTCTGCTAACACCCTGCAGAGCGCAGTGCCCAATATACAGAAAGGTCTTGCGGTATCTCCTACAGGGAAAGTGCCAGGAGGGAATTGTCGAGCTTCTTCTCAGTGTCTCTGAGAATTGCTCTGATTATCCGTGTGACCTCTTTGCTAAGACTCTCCAGAGAGCCGTCCTCAAAACCAACACACATCTTGACATATCTCCCACATTGATCGCAGTGTCTCCAGGAACGGCATTCAAGGAGCCAGGAACTTTTCTCCCTACACTGTCCATTGAGTTGGCCTCAATACCAATCTACATCCTGCTATATCTCCCACATGGAAAGTGCCAGGAGGGAAAAGTGGGGATTATGTTTAGACTTTCTCGGAACTGCTTCAAATCAACTAGATATCTTTGTGCTGTAAATCTCCCAACAGCCAAACGCAAATGCAGCAAACATCTCGCTGTATGTCCCACATCCAAAGTGCCAAGAGAGTAATGTAGAGCTTGCTCTCCCTGTCTTTGAGTACTGTTTTCACTGTCCCGATGACCTCTTTGCTAACATTCTCTTCAGAGCTGCAGTGAAACCAGGAACCACGTGGAGAAGGCACCCACACTGAAAGTGCCTGGAGGGAACATTGGGGCTTCTTCTCAGTGTCTCTGACCATAGGGTTTCACTGTCCCGGGAAAGTCTCTGCTAACACCCTGCAGAGCGCAGTGCCCAATATACAGAAACGTCTTGCGGTATCTCCTACAGGGAAAGTGCCAGGAGGGAATTGTCGAGCTTGTTCTCAGTGTCTCTGAGAATTGCTCTGATTATCCATGTGACCTCTTTGCTAAGACTCTCCAGAGAGACGTCCTCAAAACCAACACACATCTTGACATATCTCCCACATTGATCGCAGTGTCTCCAGGAACGGCATTCAAGGAGCCAGGAACTTTTCTCCCTACACTGTCCATTGAGTTGTCCTCAAAACCAATCTACATCCTGCTATATCTCCCACATGGAAAGTGCCAGGAGGGAAAAGTGGGGATTATGTTTAGACTTTCTCGGAACTGCTTCAAATCAACTAGATATCTTTGTGCTGTAAATCTCCCAACAGCCAAACGCAAAAGCAGCAAACATCTCGCTGTATGTCCCACATCCAAAGTGCCAAGAGAGAGCTTGCTCTCCCTGTCTTTGAGCACTGTTTTCACTGTCCCGGTTACCTCTTTGCTAACATTCTCTTCAGAGCTGCAGTGAAACCAGGAACCACGTGGAGAAGGCACCCACACTGGAAGTGCCTGGAGGGAACATTGGGGCTTCTTCTCAGTGTCTCTGACCATAGGGTTTCACTGTCCCGGGAAAGTCTCTGCTAACACCCTGCAGAGCGCAGTGCCCAATATACAGAAACGTCTTGCGGTATCTCCTACAGGGAAAGTGCCAGGAGGGAATTGTCGAGCTTGTTCTCAGTGTCTCTGAGAATTGCTCTGGTTATCCGTGTGACCTCTTTACCAACACACATCTTGACATATCTCCCACATTGATCGCAGTGTCTCCAGGAATGGCATTCAAGGAGCCAGGAACTTTTCTCCCTACACTGTCCATTGAGTTGGCCTCAAAACCAATCTACATCCTGCTATATCTCCCACATGGAAAGTGCCAGGAGGGAAAAGTGGGGATTATGTTTAGACTTTCTCGGAACTGCTTCAAATCAACTAGATATCTTTGTGCTGTAAATCTCCCAACAGCCAAACGCAAATGCAGCAAACATCTCGCTGTATGTCCCACATCCAAAGTGCCAAGAGAGAGCTTGCTCTCCCTGTCTTTGAGCACTGTTTTCACTGTCCCGGTTACCTCTTTGCTAACATTCTCTTCAGAGCTGCAGTGAAACCAGGAACCACGTGGAGAAGGCACCCACACTGAAAGTGCCTGGAGGGAACATTGGGGCTTCTTCTCACTGTCTCTGACATAGGGTTTCACTGTCCCGGGAAAGTCTCTGCAAACACCCTGCGGAGCGCAGTGCTCAATATACAGAGACTTTCTCGGAACTGCTTCAAATCAACTAGATATCTTTGTGCTGTAAATCTCCCAACAGCCAAACGCAAATGCAGCAAACATCTCGCTGTATGTCCCACATCCAAAGTGCCAAGAGAGTAATGTAGAGCTTGCTCTCCCTGTCTTTGAGTACTGTTTTCACTGTCCCGATGACCTCTTTGCTAACATTCTCTTCAGAGCTGCAGTGAAACCAGGAACCACGTGGAGAAGGCACCCACACTGAAAGTGCCTGGAGGGAACATTGGGGCTTCTTCTCAGTGTCTCTGACCATAGGGTTTCACTGTCCCGGGAAAGTCTCTGCTAACACCCTGCAGAGCGCAGTGCCCAATATACAGAAACGTCTTGCGGTATCTCCTACAGGGAAAGTGCCAGGAGGGAATTGTCGAGCTTGTTCTCAGTGTCTCTGAGAATTGCTCTGATTATCCATGTGACCTCTTTGCTAAGACTCTCCAGAGAGACGTCCTCAAAACCAACACACATCTTGACATATCTCCCACATTGATCGCAGTGTCTCCAGGAACGGCATTCAAGGAGCCAGGAACTTTTCTCCCTACACTGTCCATTGAGTTGGCCTCAAAACCAATATACATCCTGCTATATCTCCCACATGGAAAGTGCCAGGAGGGAAAAGTGGGGATTATGTTTAGACTTTCTCGGAACTGCTTCAAATCAACTAGATATCTTTGTGCTGTAAATCTCCCAACAGCCAAACGCAAAAGCAGCAAACATCTCGCTGTATGTCCCACATCCAAAGTGCCAAGAGAGAGCTTGCTCTCCCTGTCTTTGAGACCTGTTTTCACTGTCCCGGTTACCTCTTTGCTAACATTCTCTTCAGAGCTGTAGTGAAACCAGGAACCACGTGGAGAAGGCACCCACACTGGAAGTGCCTGGAGGGAACATTGGGGCTTCTTCTCAGTGTCTCTGACCATAGGGTTTCACTGTCCCGGGAAAGTCTCTGCTAACACCCTGCAGAGCGCAGTGCCCAATATACAGAAACGTCTTGCGGTATCTCCTACAGGGAAAGTGACAGGAGGGAATTGTCGAGCTTGTTCTCAGTGTCTCTGAGAATTGCTCTGGTTATCCGTGTGACCTCTTTACCAACACACATCTTGACATATCTCCCACATTGATCGCAGTGTCTCCAGGAATGGCATTCAAGGAGCCAGGAACTTTTCTCCCTACACTGTCCATTGAGTTGGCCTCAAAACCAATCTACATCCTGCTATATCTCCCACATGGAAAGTGCCAGGAGGGAAAAGTGGGGATTATGTTTAGACTTTCTCGGAACTGCTTCAAATCAACTAGATATCTTTGTGCTGTAAATCTCCCAACAGCCAAACGCAAATGCAGCAAACATCTCGCTGTATGTCCCACATCCAAAGTGCCAAGAGAGAGCTTGCTCTCCCTGTCTTTGAGCACTGTTTTCACTGTCCCGGTTACCTCTTTGCTAACATTCTCTTCAGAGCTGCAGTGAAACCAGGAACCACGTGGAGAAGGCACCCACACTGAAAGTGCCTGGAGGGAACATTGGGGCTTCTTCTCAGTGTCTCTGACATAGGGTTTCACTGTCCCGGGAAAGTCTCTGCAAACACCCTGCGGAGCGCAGTGCTCAATATACAGAGACTTTCTCGGAACTGCTTCAAATCAACTAGATATCTTTGTGCTGTAAATCTCCCAACAGCCAAACGCAAATGCAGCAAACATCTCGCTGTATGTCCCACATCCAAAGTGCCAAGAGAGTAATGTAGAGCTTGCTCTCCCTGTCTTTGAGTACTGTTTTCACTGTCCCGATGACCTCTTTGCTAACATTCTCTTCAGAGCTGCAGTGAAACCAGGAACCACGTGGAGAAGGCACCCACACTGAAAGTGCCTGGAGGGAACATTGGGGCTTCTTCTCAGTGTCTCTGACCATAGGGTTTCACTGTCCCGGGAAAGTCTCTGCTAACACCCTGCAGAGCGCAGTGCCCAATATACAGAAACGTCTTGCGGTATCTCCTACAGGGAAAGTGCCAGGAGGGAATTGTCGAGCTTGTTCTCAGTGTCTCTGAGAATTGCTCTGATTATCCATGTGACCTCTTTGCTAAGACTCTCCAGAGAGACGTCCTCAAAACCAACACACATCTTGACATATCTCCCACATTGATCGCAGTGTCTCCAGGAACGGCATTCAAGGAGCCAGGAACTTTTCTCCCTACACTGTCCATTGAGTTGGCCTCAAAACCAATATACATCCTGCTATATCTCCCACATGGAAAGTGCCAGGAGGGAAAAGTGGGGATTATGTTTAGACTTTCTCGGAACTGCTTCAAATCAACTAGATATCTTTGTGCTGTAAATCTCCCAACAGCCAAACGCAAAAGCAGCAAACATCTCGCTGTATGTCCCACATCCAAAGTGCCAAGAGAGAGCTTGCTCTCCCTGTCTTTGAGACCTGTTTTCACTGTCCCGGTTACCTCTTTGCTAACATTCTCTTCAGAGCTGCAGTGAAACCAGGAACCACGTGGAGAAGGCACCCACACTGGAAGTGCCTGGAGGGAACATTGGGGCTTCTTCTCAGTGTCTCTGACCATAGGGTTTCACTGTCCCGGGAAAGTCTCTGCTAACACCCTGCAGAGCGCAGTGCCCAATATACAGAAACGTCTTGCGGTATCTCCTACAGGGAAAGTGCCAGGAGGGAATTGTCGAGCTTGTTCTCAGTGTCTCTGAGAATTGCTCTGATTATCCATGTGACCTCTTTGCTAAGACTCTCCAGAGAGACGTCCTCAAAACCAACACACATCTTGACATATTTCCCACATTGATCGCAGTGTCTCCAGGAACGGCATTCAAGGAGCCAGGAACTTTTCTCCCTACACTGTCCATTGAGTTGGCCTCAAAACCAATATACATCCTGCTATATCTCCCACATGGAAAGTGCCAGGAGGGAAAAGTGGGGATTATGTTTAGACTTTCTCGGAACTGCTTCAAATCAACTAGATATCTTTGTGCTGTAAATCTCCCAACAGCCAAATGCAAATGCAGCAAACACCTCGCTGTATGTCCCACATCCAAAGTGCCAAGAGAGAGCTTGCTCTCCCTGTCTTTGAGTACTGTTTTCACTGTCCCGGTTACCTCTTTGCTAACATTCTCTTCAGAGCTGCAGTGAAACCAGGAACCACGTGGAGAAGGCACCCACACTGAAAGTGCCTGGAGGGAACATTGGGGCTTCTTCTCAATGTCTCTGACATAGGGTTTCACTGTCCCGGGAAAGTCTCTGCTAACACCCTGCAGAACGCAGTGCCCAATATACAGAAACGTCTTGCGGTATCTCCTACAGGGAAAGTGCCAGGAGGGAATTGTCGAGCTTCTTCTCAGTGTCTCTGAGAATTGCTCTGATTATCCGTGTGACCTCTTTACCAACACACATCTTGACATATCTCCCACATTGATCGCAGTGTCTCCAGGAATGGCATTCAAGGAGCCAGGAACTTTTCTCCCTACACTGTCCATTGAGTTGGCCTCAAAACCAATCTACATCCTGCTATATCTCCCACATGGAAAGTGCCAGGAGGGAAAAGTGGGGATTATGTTTAGACTTTCTCGGAACTGCTTCAAATCAACTAGATATCTTTGTGCTGTAAATCTCCCAACAGCCAAACGCAAATGCAGCAAACATCTCGCTGTATGTCCCACATCCAAAGTGCCAAGAGAGAGCTTGCTCTCCCTGTCTTTGAGCACTGTTTTCACTGTCCCGGTTACCTCTTTGCTAACATTCTCTTCAGAGCTGCAGTGAAACCAGGAACCACGTGGAGAAGGCACCCACACTGAAAGTGCCTGGAGGGAACATTGGGGCTTCTTCTCAGTGTCTCTGACATAGGGTTTCACTGTCCCGGGAAAGTCTCTGCAAACACCCTGCGGAGCGCAGTGCTCAATATACAGAGACTTTCTCGGAACTGCTTCAAATCAACTAGATATCTTTGTGCTGTAAATCTCCCAACAGCCAAACGCAAATGCAGCAAACATCTCGCTGTATGTCCCACATCCAAAGTGCCAAGAGAGTAATGTAGAGCTTGCTCTCCCTGTCTTTGAGTACTGTTTTCACTGTCCCGATGACCTCTTTGCTAACATTCTCTTCAGAGCTGCAGTGAAACCAGGAACCACGTGGAGAAGGCACCCACACTGAAAGTGCCTGGAGGGAACATTGGGGCTTCTTCTCAGTGTCTCTGACCATAGGGTTTCACTGTCCCGGGAAAGTCTCTGCTAACACCCTGCAGAGCGCAGTGCCCAATATACAGAAACGTCTTGCGGTATCTCCTACAGGGAAAGTGCCAGGAGGGAATTGTCGAGCTTGTTCTCAGTGTCTCTGAGAATTGCTCTGATTATCCATGTGACCTCTTTGCTAAGACTCTCCAGAGAGACGTCCTCAAAACCAACACACATCTTGACATATCTCCCACATTGATCGCAGTTTCTCCAGGAACGGCATTCAAGGAGCCAGGAACTTTTCTCCCTACACTGTCCATTGAGTTGGCCTCAAAACCAATATACATCCTGCTATATCTCCCACATGGAAAGTGCCAGGAGGGAAAAGTGGGGATTATGTTTAGACTTTCTCGGAACTGCTTCAAATCAACTAGATATCTTTGTGCTGTAAATCTCCCAACAGCCAAACGCAAAAGCAGCAAACATCTCGCTGTATGTCCCACATCCAAAGTGCCAAGAGAGAGCTTGCTCTCCCTGTCTTTGAGCACTGTTTTCACTGTCCCGGTTACCTCTTTGCTAACATTCTCTTCAGAGCTGCAGTGAAACCAGGAACCACGTGGAGAAGGCACCCACACTGAAAGTGCCTGGAGGGAACATTGGGGCTTCTTCTCAGTGTCTCTGACATAGGGTTTCACTGTCCCGGGAAAGTCTCTGCTAACACCCTGCAGAACGCAGTGCCCAATATACAGAAACGTCTTGCGGTATCTCCTACAGGGAAAGTGCCAGGAGGGAATTGTCGAGCTTGTTCTCAGTGTCTCTGAGAATTGCTCTGATTATCCATGTGACCTCTTTGCTAAGACTCTCCAGAGAGACGTCCTCAAAACCAACACACATCTTGACATATCTCCCACATTGATCGCAGTGTCTCCAGGAACGGCATTCAAGGAGCCAGGAACTTTTCTCCCTACACTGTCCATTGAGTTGGCCTCAAAACCAATCTACATCCTGCTATATCTCCCACATGGAAAGTGCCAGGAGGGAAAAGTGGGGATTATGTTTAGACTTTCTCGGAACTGCTTCAAATCAACTAGATATCTTTGTGCTGTAAATCTCCCAACAGCCAAACGCAAATGCAGCAAACATCTCGCTGTATGTCCCACATCCAAAGTGCCAAGAGAGAGCTTGCTCTCCCTGTCTTTGAGTACTGTTTTCACTGTCCTGGTTACCTCTTTGCTAACATTCTCTTCAGAGCTGCAGTGAAACCAGGAACCACGTGGAGAAGGCACCCACACTGAAAGTGCCTGGAGGGAACATTGGGGCTTCTTCTCAGTGTCTCTGACATAGGGTTTCACTGTCCCGGGAAAGTCTCTGCTAACACCCTGCAGAGCGCAGTGCCCAATATACAGAAACGTCTTGCGGTATCTCCTACAGGGAAAGTGCCAGGAGGGAATTGTCGAGCTTCTTCTCAGTGTCTCTGAGAATTGCTCTGATTATCCGTGTGACCTCTTTACCAACACACATCTTGACATATCTCCCACATTGATCGCAGTGTCTCCAGGAACGGCATTCAAGGAGCCAGGAACTTTTCTCCCTACACTGTCCATTGAGTTGTCCTCAAAACCAATCTACATCCTGCTATATCTCCCACATGGAAAGTGCCAGGAGGGAAAAGTGGGGATTATGTTTAGACTTTCTCGGAACTGCTTCAAATCAACTAGATATCTTTGTGCTGTAAATCTCCCAACAGCCAAACGCAAATGCAGCAAACATCTCGCTGTATGTCCCACATCCAAAGTGCCAAGAGAGTAATGTAGAGCTTGCTCTCCCTGTCTTTGAGCACTGTTTTCACTGTCCCGATGACCTCTTTGCTAACATTCTCTTCAGAGCTGCAGTGAAACCAGGAACCACGTGGAGAAGGCACCCACACTGAAAGTGCCTGGAGGGAACATTGGGGCTTCTTCTCAGTGTCTCTGACCATAGGGTTTCACTGTCCCGGGAAAGTCTCTGCTAACACCCTGCAGAGCGCAGTGCCCAATATACAGAAACGTCTTGCGGTATCTCCTACAGGGAAAGTGCCAGGAGGGAATTGTCGAGCTTGTTCTCAGTGTCTCTGAGAATTGCTCTGATTATCCATGTGACCTCTTTGCTAAGACTCTCCAGAGAGACGTCCTCAAAACCAACACACATCTTGACATATCTCCCACATTGATCGCAGTGTCTCCAGGAACGGCATTCAAGGAGACAGGAACTTTTCTCCCTACACTGTCCATTGAGTTGGCCTCAAAACCAATATACATCCTGCTATATCTCCCACATGGAAAGTGCCAGGAGGGAAAAGTGGGGATTATGTTTAGACTTTCTCGGAACTGCTTCAAATCAACTAGATATCTTTGTGCTGTAAATCTCCCAACAGCCAAACGCAAAAGCAGCAAACATCTCGCTGTATGTCCCACATCCAAAGTGCCAAGAGAGAGCTTGCTCTCCCTGTCTTTGAGCACTGTTTTCACTGTCCCGGTTACCTCTTTGCTAACATTCTCTTCAGAGCTGCAGTGAAACCAGGAACCACGTGGAGAAGGCACCCACACTGGAAGTGCCTGGAGGGAACATTGGGGCTTCTTCTCAGTGTCTCTGACCATAGGGTTTCACTGTCCCGGGAAAGTCTCTGCTAACACCCTGCAGAGCGCAGTGCCCAATATACAGAAACGTCTTGCGGTATCTCCTACAGGGAAAGTGCCAGGAGGGAATTGTCGAGCTTGTTCTCAGTGTCTCTGAGAATTGCTCTGATTATCCATGTGACCTCTTTGCTAAGACTCTCCAGAGAGACGTCCTCAAAACCAACACACATCTTGACATATCTCCCACATTGATCGCAGTGTCTCCAGGAACGGCATTCAAGGAGCCAGGAACTTTTCTCCCTACACTGTCCATTGAGTTGGCCTCAAAACCAATATACATCCTGCTATATCTCCCACATGGAAAGTGCCAGGAGGGAAAAGTGGGGATTATGTTTAGACTTTCTCGGAACTGCTTCAAATCAACTAGATATCTTTGTGCTGTAAATCTCCCAACAGCCAAACGCAAAAGCAGCAAACATCTCGCTGTATGTCCCACATCCAAAGTGCCAAGAGAGAGCTTGCTCTCCCTGTCTTTGAGACCTGTTTTCACTGTCCCGGTTACCTCTTTGCTAACATTCTCTTCAGAGCTGCAGTGAAACCAGGAACCACGTGGAGAAGGCACCCACACTGGAAGTGCCTGGAGGGAACATTGGGGCTTCTTCTCACTGTCTCTGACCATAGGGTTTCACTGTCCCGGGAAAGTCTCTGCTAACACCCTGCAGAGCGCAGTGCCCAATATACAGAAAGGTCTTGCGGTATCTCCTACAGGGAAAGTGCCAGGAGGGAACTGTCGAGCTTGTTCTCAGTGTCTCTGAGAATTGCTCTGATTATCCGTGTGACCTCTTTGCTAAGACTCTCCAGAGAGCCGTCCTCAAAACCAACACACATCTTGACATATCTCCCACATTGATCGCAGTGTCTCCAGGAATGGCATTCAAGGAGCCAGGAACTTTTCTCCCTACACTGTCCATTGAGTTGGCCTCAAAACCAATATACATCCTGCTATATCTCCCACATGGAAAGTGCCAGGAGGGAAAAGTGGGGATTATGTTTAGACTTTCTCGGAACTGCTTCAAATCAACTAGATATCTTTGTGCTGTAAATCTCCCAACAGCCAAACGCAAATGCAGCAAACATCTCGCTGTATGTCCCACATCCAAAGTGCCAAGAGAGTAATGTAGAGCTTGCTCTCCCTGTCTTTGAGTACTGTTTTCACTGTCCCGATGACCTCTTTGCTAACATTCTCTTCAGAGCTGCAGTGAAACCAGGAACCACGTGGAGAAGGCACCCACACTGAAAGTGCCTGGAGGGAACATTGGGGCTTCTTCTCAGTGTCTCTGACCATAGGGTTTCACTGTCCCGGGAAAGTCTCTGCTAACACCCTGCAGAGCGCAGTGCCCAATATACAGAAACGTCTTGCGGTATCTCCTACAGGGAAAGTGCCAGGAGGGAATTGTCGAGCTTGTTCTCAGTGTCTCTGAGAATTGCTCTGATTATCCATGTGACCTCTTTGCTAAGACTCTCCAGAGAGACGTCCTCAAAACCAACACACATCTTGACATATCTCCCACATTGATCGCAGTGTCTCCAGGAACGGCATTCAAGGAGCCAGGAACTTTTCTCCCTACACTGTCCATTGAGTTGTCCTCAAAACCAATCTACATCCTGCTATATCTCCCACATGGAAAGTGCCAGGAGGGAAAAGTGGGGATTATGTTTAGACTTTCTCGGAACTGCTTCAAATCAACTAGATATCTTTGTGCTGTAAATCTCCCAACAGCCAAACGCAAATGCAGCAAACATCTCGCTGTATGTCCCACATCCAAAGTGCCAAGAGAGAGCTTGCTCTCCCTGTCTTTGAGCACTGTTTTCACTGTCCCGGTTACCTCTTTGCTAACATTCTCTTCAGAGCTGCAGTGAAACCAGGAACCACGTGGAGAAGGCACCCACACTGGAAGTGCCTGGAGGGAACATTGGGGCTTCTTCTCAGTGTCTCTGACCATAGGGTTTCACTGTCCCGGGAAAGTCTCTGCTAACACCCTGCAGAGCGCAGTGCCCAATATACAGAAACGTCTTGCGGTATCTCCTACAGGGAAAGTGCCAGGAGGGAATTGTCGAGCTTGTTCTCAGTGTCTCTGAGAATTGCTCTGGTTATCCGTGTGACCTCTTTACCAACACACATCTTGACATATCTCCCACATTGATCGCAGTGTCTCCAGGAATGGCATTCAAGGAGCCAGGAACTTTTCTCCCTACACTGTCCATTGAGTTGGCCTCAAAACCAATCTACATCCTGCTATATCTCCCACATGGAAAGTGCCAGGAGGGAAAAGTGGGGATTATGTTTAGACTTTCTCGGAACTGCTTCAAATCAACTAGATATCTTTGTGCTGTAAATCTCCCAACAGCCAAACGCAAATGCAGCAAACATCTCGCTGTATGTCCCACATCCAAAGTGCCAAGAGAGAGCTTGCTCTCCCTGTCTTTGAGCACTGTTTTCACTGTCCCGGTTACCTCTTTGCTAACATTCTCTTCAGAGCTGCAGTGAAACCAGGAACCACGTGGAGAAGGCACCCACACTGAAAGTGCCTGGAGGGAACATTGGGGCTTCTTCTCAGTGTCTCTGACATAGGGTTTCACTGTCCCGGGAAAGTCTCTGCAAACACCCTGCGGAGCGCAGTGCTCAATATACAGAGACTTTCTCGGAACTGCTTCAAATCAACTAGATATCTTTGTGCTGTAAATCTCCCAACAGCCAAACGCAAATGCAGCAAACATCTCGCTGTATGTCCCACATCCAAAGTGCCAAGAGAGTAATGTAGAGCTTGCTCTCCCTGTCTTTGAGTACTGTTTTCACTGTCCCGATGACCTCTTTGCTAACATTCTCTTCAGAGCTGCAGTGAAACCAGGAACCACGTGGAGAAGGCACCCACACTGAAAGTGCCTGGAGGGAACATTGGGGCTTCTTCTCAGTGTCTCTGACCATAGGGTTTCACTGTCCCGGGAAAGTCTCTGCTAACACCCTGCAGAGCGCAGTGCCCAATATACAGAAACGTCTTGCGGTATCTCCTACAGGGAAAGTGCCAGGAGGGAATTGTCGAGCTTGTTCTCAGTGTCTCTGAGAATTGCTCTGATTATCCATGTGACCTCTTTGCTAAGACTCTCCAGAGAGACGTCCTCAAAACCAACACACATCTTGACATATCTCCCACATTGATCGCAGTGTCTCCAGGAACGGCATTCAAGGAGCCAGGAACTTTTCTCCCTACACTGTCCATTGAGTTGGCCTCAAAACCAATATACATCCTGCTATATCTCCCACATGGAAAGTGCCAGGAGGGAAAAGTGGGGATTATGTTTAGACTTTCTCGGAACTGCTTCAAATCAACTAGATATCTTTGTGCTGTAAATCTCCCAACAGCCAAACGCAAATGCAGCAAACATCTCGCTGTATGTCCCACATCCAAAGTGCCAAGAGAGAGCTTGCTCTCCCTGTCTTTGAGACCTGTTTTCACTGTCCCGGTTACCTCTTTGCTAACATTCTCTTCAGAGCTGCAGTGAAACCAGGAACCACGTGGAGAAGGCACCCACACTGGAAGTGCCTGGAGGGAACATTGGGGCTTCTTCTCAGTGTCTCTGACCATAGGGTTTCACTGTCCCGGGAAAGTCTCTGCTAACACCCTGCAGAGCGCAGTGCCCAATATACAGAAACGTCTTGCGGTATCTCCTACAGGGAAAGTGCCAGGAGGGAATTGTCGAGCTTGTTCTCAGTGTCTCTGAGAATTGCTCTGATTATCCATGTGACCTCTTTGCTAAGACTCTCCAGAGAGACGTCCTCAAAACCAACACACATCTTGACATATCTCCCACATTGATCGCAGTGTCTCCAGGAACGGCATTCAAGGAGCCAGGAACTTTTCTCCCTACACTGTCCATTGAGTTGGCCTCAAAACCAATCTACATCCTGCTATATCTCCCACATGGAAAGTGCCAGGAGGGAAAAGTGGGGATTATGTTTAGACTTTCTCGGAACTGCTTCAAATCAACTAGATATCTTTGTGCTGTAAATCTCCCAACAGCCAAACGCAAATGCAGCAAACATCTCGCTGTATGTCCCACATCCAAAGTGCCAAGAGAGTAATGTAGAGCTTGCTCTCCCTGTCTTTGAGTACTGTTTTCACTGTCCCGATGACCTCTTTGCTAACATTCTCTTCAGAGCTGCAGTGAAACCAGGAACCACGTGGAGAAGGCACCCACACTGAAAGTGCCTGGAGGGAACATTGGGGCTTCTTCTCAGTGTCTCTGACCATAGGGTTTCACTGTCCCGGGAAAGTCTCTGCTAACACCCTGCAGAGCGCAGTGCCCAATATACAGAAACGTCTTGCGGTATCTCCTACAGGGAAAGTGCCAGGAGGGAATTGTCGAGCTTGTTCTCAGTGTCTCTGAGAATTGCTCTGATTATCCATGTGACCTCTTTGCTAAGACTCTCCAGAGAGACGTCCTCAAAACCAACACACATCTTGACATATCTCCCACATTGATCGCAGTGTCTCCAGGAACGGCATTCAAGGAGCCAGGAACTTTTCTCCCTACACTGTCCATTGAGTTGGCCTCAAAACCAATCTACATCCTGCTATATCTCCCACATGGAAAGTGCCAGGAGGGAAAAGTGGGGATTATGTTTAGACTTTCTCGGAACTGCTTCAAATCAACTAGATATCTTTGTGCTGTAAATCTCCCAACAGCCAAACGCAAAAGCAGCAAACATCTCGCTGTATGTCCCACATCCAAAGTGCCAAGAGAGAGCTTGCTCTCCCTGTCTTTGAGCACTGTTTTCACTGTCCCGGTTACCTCTTTGCTAACATTCTCTTCAGAGCTGCAGTGAAACCAGGAACCACGTGGAGAAGGCACCCACACTGGAAGTGCCTGGAGGGAACATTGGGGCTTCTTCTCAGTGTCTCTGACCATAGGGTTTCACTGTCCCGGGAAAGTCTCTGCTAACACCCTGCAGAGCGCAGTGCCCAATATACAGAAACGTCTTGCGGTATCTCCTACAGGGAAAGTGCCAGGAGGGAATTGTCGAGCTTGTTCTCAGTGTCTCTGAGAATTGCTCTGGTTATCCGTGTGACCTCTTTACCAACACACATCTTGACATATCTCCCACATTGATCGCAGTGTCTCCAGGAATGGCATTCAAGGAGCCAGGAACTTTTCTCCCTACACTGTCCATTGAGTTGTCCTCAAAACCAATCTACATCCTGCTATATCTCCCACATGGAAAGTGCCAGGAGGGAAAAGTGGGGATTATGTTTAGACTTTCTCGGAACTGCTTCAAATCAACTAGATATCTTTGTGCTGTAAATCTCCCAACAGCCAAACGCAAATGCAGCAAACATCTCGCTGTATGTCCCACATCCAAAGTGCCAAGAGAGAGCTTGCTCTCCCTGTCTTTGAGCACTGTTTTCACTGTCCCGGTTACCTCTTTGCTAACATTCTCTTCAGAGCTGCAGTGAAACCAGGAACCACGTGGAGAAGGCACCCACACTGAAAGTGCCTGGAGGGAACATTGGGGCTTCTTCTCAGTGTCTCTGACATAGGGTTTCACTGTCCCGGGAAAGTCTCTGCAAACACCCTGCGGAGCGCAGTGCTCAATATACAGAGACTTTCTCGGAACTGCTTCAAATCAACTAGATATCTTTGTGCTGTAAATCTCCCAACAGCCAAACGCAAATGCAGCAAACATCTCGCTGTATGTCCCACATCCAAAGTGCCAAGAGAGTAATGTAGAGCTTGCTCTCCCTGTCTTTGAGTACTGTTTTCACTGTCCCGATGACCTCTTTGCTAACATTCTCTTCAGAGCTGCAGTGAAACCAGGAACCACGTGGAGAAGGCACCCACACTGAAAGTGCCTGGAGGGAACATTGGGGCTTCTTCTCAGTGTCTCTGACCATAGGGTTTCACTGTCCCGGGAAAGTCTCTGCTAACACCCTGCAGAGCGCAGTGCCCAATATACAGAAACGTCTTGCGGTATCTCCTACAGGGAAAGTGCCAGGAGGGAATTGTCGAGCTTGTTCTCAGTGTCTCTGAGAATTGCTCTGATTATCCATGTGACCTCTTTGCTAAGACTCTCCAGAGAGCCGTCCTCAAAACCAACACACATCTTGACATATCTCCCACATTGATCGCAGTGTCTCCAGGAACGGCATTCAAGGAGCCAGGAACTTTTCTCCCTACACTGTCCATTGAGTTGGCCTCAAAACCAATCTACATCCTGCTATATCTCCCACATGGAAAGTGCCAGGAGGGAAAAGTGGGGATTATGTTTAGACTTTCTCGGAACTGCTTCAAATCAACTAGATATCTTTGTGCTGTAAATCTCCCAACAGCCAAACGCAAAAGCAGCAAACATCTCGCTGTATGTCCCACATCCAAAGCGCCAAGAGAGAGCTTGCTCTCCCTGTCTTTGAGACCTGTTTTCACTGTCACGGTTACCTCTTTGCTAACATTCTCTTCAGAGCTGCAGTGAAACCAGGAACCACGTGGAGAAGGCACCCACACTGGAAGTGCCTGGAGGGAACATTGGGGCTTCTTCTCACTGTCTCTGACCATAGGGTTTCACTGTCCCGGGAAAGTCTCTGCTAACACCCTGCAGAGCGCAGTGCCCAATATACAGAAACGTCTTGCGGTATCTCCTACAGGGAAAGTGCCAGGAGGGAATTGTCGAGCTTCTTCTCAGTGTCTCTGAGAATTGCTCTGATTATCCGTGTGACCTCTTTGCTAAGACTCTCCAGAGAGACGTCCTCAAAACCAACACACATCTTGACATATCTCCCACATTGATCGCAGTGTCTCCAGGAACGGCATTCAAGGAGCCAGGAACTTTTCTCCCTACACTGTCCTTTGAGTTGGCCTCAAAACCAATCTACATCCTGCTATATCTCCCACATGGAAAGTGCCAGGAGGGAAAAGTGGGGATTATGTTTAGACTTTCTCGGAACTGCTTCAAATCAACTAGATATCTTTGTGCTGTAAATCTCCCAACAGCCAAATGCAAATGCAGCAAACACCTCGCTGTATGTCCCACATCCAAAGTGCCAAGAGAGAGCTTGCTCTCCCTGTCTTTGAGTACTGTTTTCACTGTCCCGGTTACCTCTTTGCTAACATTCTCTTCAGAGCTGCAGTGAAACCAGGAACCACGTGGAGAAGGCACCCACACTGAAAGTGCCTGCAGGGAACATTGGGGCTTCTTCTCAATGTCTCTGACATAGGGTTTCACTGTCCCGGGAAAGTCTCTGCTAACACCCTGCAGAACGCAGTGCCCAATATACAGAAACGTCTTGCGGTATCTCCTACAGGGAAAGTGCCAGGAGGGAATTGTCGAGCTTGTTCTCAGTGTCTCTGAGAATTGCTCTGATTATCCGTGTGACCTCTTTACCAACACACATCTTGACATATCTCCCACATTGATCGCAGTGTCTCCAGGAATGGCATTCAAGGAGCCAGGAACTTTTCTCCCTACACTGTCCATTGAGTTGGCCTCAAAACCAATCTACATCCTGCTATATCTCCCACATGGAAAGTGCCAGGAGGGAAAAGTGGGGATTATGTTTAGACTTTCTCGGAACTGCTTCAAATCAACTAGATATCTTTGTGCTGTAAATCTCCCAACAGCCAAACGCAAATGCAGCAAACATCTCGCTGTATGTCCCACATCCAAAGTGCCAAGAGAGAGCTTGCTCTCCCTGTCTTTGAGCACTGTTTTCACTGTCCCGGTTACCTCTTTGCTAACATTCTCTTCAGAGCTGCAGTGAAACCAGGAACCACGTGGAGAAGGCACCCACACTGAAAGTGCCTGGAGGGAACATTGGGGCTTCTTCTCAGTGTCTCTGACATAGGGTTTCACTGTCCCGGGAAAGTCTCTGCAAACACCCTGCGGAGCGCAGTGCTCAATATACAGAGACTTTCTCGGAACTGCTTCAAATCAACTACATATCTTTGTGCTGTAAATCTCCCAACAGCCAAACGCAAATGCAGCAAACATCTCGCTGTATGTCCCACATCCAAAGTGCCAAGAGAGTAATGTAGAGCTTGCTCTCCCTGTCTTTGAGTACTGTTTTCACTGTCCCGATGACCTCTTTGCTAACATTCTCTTCAGAGCTGCAGTGAAACCAGGAACCACGTGGAGAAGGCACCCACACTGAAAGTGCCTGGAGGGAACATTGGGGCTTCTTCTCAGTGTCTCTGACCATAGGGTTTCACTGTCCCGGGAAAGTCTCTGCTAACACCCTGCAGAGCGCAGTGCCCAATATACAGAAACGTCTTGCGGTATCTCCTACAGGGAAAGTGCCAGGAGGGAATTGTCGAGCTTGTTCTCAGTGTCTCTGAGAATTGCTCTGATTATCCATGTGACCTCTTTGCTAAGACTCTCCAGAGAGACGTCCTCAAAACCAACACACATCTTGACATATCTCCCACATTGATCGCAGTTTCTCCAGGAACGGCATTCAAGGAGCCAGGAACTTTTCTCCCTACACTGTCCATTGAGTTGGCCTCAAAACCAATCTACATCCTGCTATATCTCCCACATGGAAAGTGCCAGGAGGGAAAAGTGGGGATTATGTTTAGACTTTCTCGGAACTGCTTCAAATCAACTAGATATCTTTGTGCTGTAAATCTCCCAACAGCCAAACGCAAAAGCAGCAAACATCTCGCTGTATGTCCCACATCCAAAGTGCCAAGAGAGAGCTTGCTCTCCCTGTCTTTGAGCACTGTTTTCACTGTCCCGGTTACCTCTTTGCTAACATTCTCTTCAGAGCTGCAGTGAAACCAGGAACCACGTGGAGAAGGCACCCACACTGAAAGTGCCTGGAGGGAACATTGGGGCTTCTTCTCAGTGTCTCTGACATAGGGTTTCACTGTCCCGGGAAAGTCTCTGCTAACACCCTGCAGAGAGCAGTGCCCAATATACAGAAACGTCTTGCGGTATCTCCTACAGGGAAAGTGCCAGGAGGGAATTGTCGAGCTTGTTCTCAGTGTCTCTGAGAATTGCTCTGATTATCCATGTGACCTCTTTGCTAAGACTCTCCAGAGAGCCGTCCTCAAAACCAACACACATCTTGACATATCTCCCACATTGATCGCAGTGTCTCCAGGAACGGCATTCAAGGAGCCAGGAACTTTTCTCCCTACACTGTCCTTTGAGTTGGCCTCAAAACCAATCTACATCCTGCTATATCTCCCACATGGAAAGTGCCAGGAGGGAAAAGTGGGGATTATGTTTAGACTTTCTCGGAACTGCTTCAAATCAACTAGATATCTTTGTGCTGTAAATCTCCCAACAGCCAAACGCAAATGCAGCAAACATCTCGCTGTATGTCCCACATCCAAAGTGCCAAGAGAGAGCTTGCTCTCCCTGTCTTTGAGTACTGTTTTCACTGTCCCGGTTACCTCTTTGCTAACATTCTCTTCAGAGCTGCAGTGAAACCAGGAACCACGTGGAGAAGGCACCCACACTGAAAGTGCCTGGAGGGAACATTGGGGCTTCTTCTCAGTGTCTCTGACATAGGGTTTCACTGTCCCGGGAAAGTCTCTGCTAACACCCTGCAGAGCGCAGTGCCCAATATACAGAAACGTCTTGCGGTATCTCCTACAGGGAAAGTGCCAGGAGGGAATTGTCGAGCTTCTTCTCAGTGTCTCTGAGAATTGCTCTGATTATCCGTGTGACCTCTTTGCTAAGACTCTCCAGAGAGACGTCCTCAAAACCAACACACATCTTGACATATCTCCCACATTGATCGCAGTGTCTCCAGGAACGGCATTCAAGGAGCCAGGAACTTTTCTCCCTACACTGTCCATTGAGTTGGCCTCAAAACCAATCTACATCCTGCTATATCTCCCACATGGAAAGTGCCAGGAGGGAAAAGTGGGGATTATGTTTAGACTTTCTCGGAACTGCTTCAAATCAACTAGATATCTTTGTGCTGTAAATCTCCCAACAGCCAAACGCAAATGCAGCAAACACCTCGCTGTATGTCCCACATCCAAAGTGCCAAGAGAGTAATGTAGAGCTTGCTCTCCCTGTCTTTGAGTACTGTTTTCACTGTCCCGATGACCTCTTTGCTAACATTCTCTTCAGAGCTGCAGTGAAACCAGGAACCACGTGGAGAAGGCACCCACACTGAAAGTGCCTGGAGGGAACATTGGGGCTTCTTCTCAGTGTCTCTGACCATAGGGTTTCACTGTCCCGGGAAAGTCTCTGCTAACACCCTGCAGAGCGCAGTGCCCAATATACAGAAACGTCTTGCGGTATCTCCTACAGGGAAAGTGCCAGGAGGGAATTGTCGAGCTTGTTCTCAGTGTCTCTGAGAATTGCTCTGATTATCCATGTGACCTCTTTGCTAAGACTCTCCAGAGAGACGTCCTCAAAACCAACACACATCTTGACATATCTCCCACATTGATCGCAGTGTCTCCAGGAACGGCATTCAAGGAGCCAGGAACTTTTCTCCCTACACTGTCCATTGAGTTGGCCTCAAAACCAATATACATCCTGCTATATCTCCCACATGGAAAGTGCCAGGAGGGAAAAGTGGGGATTATGTTTAGACTTTCTCGGAACTGCTTCAAATCAACTAGATATCTTTGTGCTGTAAATCTCCCAACAGCCAAACGCAAAAGCAGCAAACATCTCGCTGTATGTCCCACATCCAAAGTGCCAAGAGAGAGCTTGCTCTCCCTGTCTTTGAGACCTGTTTTCACTGTCCCGGTTACCTCTTTGCTAACATTCTCTTCAGAGCTGCAGTGAAACCAGGAACCACGTGGAGAAGGCACCCACACTGGAAGTGCCTGGAGGGAACATTGGGGCTTCTTCTCAGTGTCTCTGACCATAGGGTTTCACTGTCCCGGGAAAGTCTCTGCTAACACCCTGCAGAGCGCAGTGCCCAATATACAGAAACGTCTTGCGGTATCTCCTACAGGGAAAGTGCCAGGAGGGAATTGTCGAGCTTGTTCTCAGTGTCTCTGAGAATTGCTCTGATTATCCATGTGACCTCTTTGCTAAGACTCTCCAGAGAGCCGTCCTCAAAACCAACACACATCTTGACATATCTCCCACATTGATCGCAGTGTCTCCAGGAACGGCATTCAAGGAGCCAGGAACTTTTCTCCCTACACTGTCCATTGAGTTGGCCTCAAAACCAATCTACATCCTGCTATATCTCCCACATGGAAAGTGCCAGGAGGGAAAAGTGGGGATTATGTTTAGACTTTCTCGGAACTGCTTCAAATCAACTAGATATCTTTGTGCTGTAAATCTCCCAACAGCCAAACGCAAATGCAGCAAACACCTCGCTGTATGTCCCACATCCAAAGTGCCAAGAGAGTAATGTAGAGCTTGCTCTCCCTGTCTTTGAGTACTGTTTTCACTGTCCCGATGACCTCTTTGCTAACATTCTCTTCAGAGCTGCAGTGAAACCAGGAACCACGTGGAGAAGGCACCCACACTGAAAGTGCCTGGAGGGAACATTGGGGCTTCTTCTCAGTGTCTCTGACCATAGGGTTTCACTGTCCCGGGAAAGTCTCTGCTAACACCCTGCAGAGCGCAGTGCCCAATATACAGAAACGTCTTGCGGTATCTCCTACAGGGAAAGTGCCAGGAGGGAATTGTCGAGCTTGTTCTCAGTGTCTCTGAGAATTGCTCTGATTATCCATGTGACCTCTTTGCTAAGACTCTCCAGAGAGACGTCCTCAAAACCAACACACATCTTGACATATCTCCCACATTGATCGCAGTGTCTCCAGGAACGGCATTCAAGGAGCCAGGAACTTTTCTCCCTACACTGTCCATTGAGTTGGCCTCAAAACCAATATACATCCTGCTATATCTCCCACATGGAAAGTGCCAGGAGGGAAAAGTGGGGATTATGTTTAGACTTTCTCGGAACTGCTTCAAATCAACTAGATATCTTTGTGCTGTAAATCTCCCAACAGCCAAACGCAAAAGCAGCAAACATCTCGCTGTATGTCCCACATCCAAAGTGCCAAGAGAGAGCTTGCTCTCCCTGTCTTTGAGACCTGTTTTCACTGTCCCGGTTACCTCTTTGCTAACATTCTCTTCAGAGCTGCAGTGAAACCAGGAACCACGTGGAGAAGGCACCCACACTGGAAGTGCCTGGAGGGAACATTGGGGCTTCTTCTCAGTGTCTCTGACCATAGGGTTTCACTGTCCCGGGAAAGTCTCTGCTAACACCCTGCAGAGCGCAGTGCCCAATATACAGAAACGTCTTGCGGTATCTCCTACAGGGAAAGTGCCAGGAGGGAATTGTCGAGCTTGTTCTCAGTGTCTCTGAGAATTGCTCTGATTATCCATGTGACCTCTTTGCTAAGACTCTCCAGAGAGACGTCCTCAAAACCAACACACATCTTGACATATCTCCCACATTGATCGCAGTGTCTCCAGGAACGGCATTCAAGGAGCCAGGAACTTTTCTCCCTACACTGTCCATTGAGTTGGCCTCAAAACCAATCTACATCCTGCTATATCTCCCACATGGAAAGTGCCAGGAGGGAAAAGTGGGGATTATGTTTAGACTTTCTCGGAACTGCTTCAAATCAACTAGATATCTTTGTGCTGTAAATCTCCCAACAGCCAAACGCAAAAGCAGCAAACATCTCGCTGTATGTCCCACATCCAAAGTGCCAAGAGAGAGCTTGCTCTCCCTGTCTTTGAGACCTGTTTTCACTGTCCCGGTTACCTCTTTGCTAACATTCTCTTCAGAGCTGCAGTGAAACCAGGAACCACGTGGAGAAGGCACCCACACTGGAAGTGCCTGGAGGGAACATTGGGGCTTCTTCTCACTGTCTCTGACCATAGGGTTTCACTGTCCCGGGAAAGTCTCTGCTAACACCCTGCAGAGCGCAGTGCCCAATATACAGAAACGTCTTGCGGTATCTCCTACAGGGAAAGTGCCAGGAGGGAATTGTCGAGCTTCTTCTCAGTGTCTCTGAGAATTGCTCTGATTATCCGTGTGACCTCTTTGCTAAGACTCTCCAGAGAGACGTCCTCAAAACCAACACACATCTTGACATATCTCCCACATTGATCGCAGTGTCTCCAGGAACGGCATTCAAGGAGCCAGGAACTTTTCTCCCTACACTGTCCATTGAGTTGGCCTCAAAACCAATCTACATCCTGCTATATCTCCCACATGGAAAGTGCCAGGAGGGAAAAGTGGGGATTATGTTTAGACTTTCTCGGAACTGCTTCAAATCAACTAGATATCTTTGTGCTGTAAATCTCCCAACAGCCAAACGCAAATGCAGCAAACATCTCGCTGTATGTCCCACATCCAAAGTGCCAAGAGAGAGCTTGCTCTCCCTGTCTTTGAGCACTGTTTTCACTGTCCCGGTTACCTCTTTGCTAACATTCTCTTCAGAGCTGCAGTGAAACCAGGAACCACGTGGAGAAGGCACCCACACTGAAAGTGCCTGGAGGGAACATTGGGGCTTCTTCTCAGTGTCTCTGACATAGGGTTTCACTGTCCCGGGAAAGTCTCTGCAAACACCCTGCGGAGCGCAGTGCTCAATATACAGAGACTTTCTCGGAACTGCTTCAAATCAACTAGATATCTTTGTGCTGTAAATCTCCCAACAGCCAAACGCAAATGCAGCAAACATCTCGCTGTATGTCCCACATCCAAAGTGCCAAGAGAGTAATGTAGAGCTTGCTCTCCCTGTCTTTGAGTACTGTTTTCACTGTCCCGATGACCTCTTTGCTAACATTCTCTTCAGAGCTGCAGTGAAACCAGGAACCACGTGGAGAAGGCACCCACACTGAAAGTGCCTGGAGGGAACATTGGGGCTTCTTCTCAGTGTCTCTGACCATAGGGTTTCACTGTCCCGGGAAAGTCTCTGCTAACACCCTGCAGAGCGCAGTGCCCAATATACAGAAACGTCTTGCGGTATCTCCTACAGGGAAAGTGCCAGGAGGGAATTGTCGAGCTTGTTCTCAGTGTCTCTGAGAATTGCTCTGATTATCCATGTGACCTCTTTGCTAAGACTCTCCAGAGAGACGTCCTCAAAACCAACACACATCTTGACATATCTCCCACATTGATCGCAGTTTCTCCAGGAACGGCATTCAAGGAGCCAGGAACTTTTCTCCCTACACTGTCCATTGAGTTAGCCTCAAAACCAATATACATCCTGCTATATCTCCCACATGGAAAGTGCCAGGAGGGAAAAGTGGGGATTATGTTTAGACTTTCTCGGAACTGCTTCAAATCAACTAGATATCTTTGTGCTGTAAATCTCCCAACAGCCAAACGCAAAAGCAGCAAACATCTCGCTGTATGTCCCACATCCAAAGTGCCAAGAGAGAGCTTGCTCTCCCTGTCTTTGAGCACTGTTTTCACTGTCCCGGTTACCTCTTTGCTAACATTCTCTTCAGAGCTGCAGTGAAACCAGGAACCACGTGGAGAAGGCACCCACACTGAAAGTGCCTGGAGGGAACATTGGGGCTTCTTCTCAGTGTCTCTGACATAGGGTTTCACTGTCCCGGGAAAGTCTCTGCTAACACCCTGCAGAACGCAGTGCCCAATATACAGAAACGTCTTGCGGTATCTCCTACAGGGAAAGTGCCAGGAGGGAATTGTCGAGCTTGTTCTCAGTGTCTCTGAGAATTGCTCTGATTATCCATGTGACCTCTTTGCTAAGACTCTCCAGAGAGCCGTCCTCAAAACCAACACACATCTTGACATATCTCCCACATTGATCGCAGTGTCTCCAGGAACGGCATTCAAGGAGCCAGGAACTTTTCTCCCTACACTGTCCTTTGAGTTGTCCTCAAAACCAATCTACATCCTGCTATATCTCCCACATGGAAAGTGCCAGGAGGGAAAAGTGGGGATTATGTTTCGACTTTCTCGGAACTGCTTCAAATCAACTAGATATCTTTGTGCTGTAAATCTCCCAACAGCCAAACGCAAATGCAGCAAACATCTCGCTGTATGTCCCACATCCAAAGTGCCAAGAGAGAGCTTGCTCTCCCTGTCTTTGAGTACTGTTTTCACTGTCCCGGTTACCTCTTTGCTAACATTCTCTTCAGAGCTGCAGTGAAACCAGGAACCACGTGGAGAAGGCACCCACACTGAAAGTGCCTGGAGGGAACATTGGGGCTTCTTCTCAGTGTCTCTGACATAGGGTTTCACTGTCCCGGGAAAGTCTCTGCTAACACCCTGCAGAGCGCAGTGCCCAATATACAGAAACGTCTTGCGGTATCTCCTACAGGGAAAGTGCCAGGAGGGAATTGTCGAGCTTGTTCTCAGTGTCTCTGAGAATTGCTCTGATTATCCATGTGACCTCTTTGCTAAGACTCTCCAGAGAGACGTCCTCAAAACCAACACACATCTTGACATATCTCCCACATTGATCGCAGTGTCTCCAGGAACGGCATTCAAGGAGCCAGGAACTTTTCTCCCTACACTGTCCATTGAGTTGGCCTCAAAACCAATCTACATCCTGCTATATCTCCCACATGGAAAGTGCCAGGAGGGAAAAGTGGGGATTATGTTTAGACTTTCTCGGAACTGCTTCAAATCAACTAGATATCTTTGTGCTGTAAATCTCCCAACAGCCAAACGCAAAAGCAGCAAACATCTCGCTGTATGTCCCACATCCAAAGTGCCAAGAGAGAGCTTGCTCTCCCTGTCTTTGAGACCTGTTTTCACTGTCCCGGTTACCTCTTTGCTAACATTCTCTTCAGAGCTGCAGTGAAACCAGGAACCACGTGGAGAAGGCACCCACACTGGAAGTGCCTGGAGGGAATATTGGGGCTTCTTCTCACTGTCTCTGACCATAGGGTTTCACTGTCCCGGGAAAGTCTCTGCTAACACCCTGCAGAGCGCAGTGCCCAATATACAGAAACGTCTTGCGGTATCTCCTACAGGGAAAGTGCCAGGAGGGAATTGTCGAGCTTGTTCTCAGTGTCTCTGAGAATTGCTCTGATTATCCATGTGACCTCTTTGCTAAGACTCTCCAGAGAGACGTCCTCAAAACCAACACACATCTTGACATATCTCCCACATTGATCGCAGTGTCTCCAGGAACGGCATTCAAGGAGCCAGGAACTTTTCTCCCTACACTGTCCATTGAGTTGGCCTCAAAACCAATCTACATCCTGCTATATCTCCCACATGGAAAGTGCCAGGAGGGAAAAGTGGGGATTATGTTTAGACTTTCTCGGAACTGCTTCAAATCAACTAGATATCTTTGTGCTGTAAATCTCCCAACAGCCAAACGCAAATGCAGCAAACATCTCGCTGTATGTCCCACATCCAAAGTGCCAAGAGAGAGCTTGCTCTCCCTGTCTTTGAGCACTGTTTTCACTGTCCCGGTTACCTCTTTGCTAACATTCTCTTCAGAGCTGCAGTGAAACCAGGAACCACGTGGAGAAGGCACCCACACTGAAAGTGCCTGGAGGGAACATTGGGGCTTCTTCTCAGTGTCTCTGACATAGGGTTTCACTGTCCCGGGAAAGTCTCTGCAAACACCCTGCGGAGCGCAGTGCTCAATATACAGAGACTTTCTCGGAACTGCTTCAAATCAACTAGATATCTTTGTGCTGTAAATCTCCCAACAGCCAAACGCAAATGCAGCAAACATCTCGCTGTATGTCCCACATCCAAAGTGCCAAGAGAGTAATGTAGAGCTTGCTCTCCCTGTCTTTGAGTACTGTTTTCACTGTCCCGATGACCTCTTTGCTAACATTCTCTTCAGAGCTGCAGTGAAACCAGGAACCACGTGGAGAAGGCACCCACACTGAAAGTGCCTGGAGGGAACATTGGGGCTTCTTCTCAGTGTCTCTGACCATAGGGTTTCACTGTCCCGGGAAAGTCTCTGCTAACACCCTGCAGAGCGCAGTGCCCAATATACAGAAACGTCTTGCGGTATCTCCTACAGGGAAAGTGCCAGGAGGGAATTGTCGAGCTTGTTCTCAGTGTCTCTGAGAATTGCTCTGATTATCCATGTGACCTCTTTGCTAAGACTCTCCAGAGAGACGTCCTCAAAACCAACACACATCTTGACATATCTCCCACATTGATCGCAGTTTCTCCAGGAACGGCATTCAAGGAGCCAGGAACTTTTCTCCCTACACTGTCCATTGAGTTAGCCTCAAAACCAATATACATCCTGCTATATCTCCCACATGGAAAGTGCCAGGAGGGAAAAGTGGGGATTATGTTTAGACTTTCTCGGAACTGCTTCAAATCAACTAGATATCTTTGTGCTGTAAATCTCCCAACAGCCAAACGCAAAAGCAGCAAACATCTCGCTGTATGTCCCACATCCAAAGTGCCAAGAGAGAGCTTGCTCTCCCTGTCTTTGAGCACTGTTTTCACTGTCCCGGTTACCTCTTTGCTAACATTCTCTTCAGAGCTGCAGTGAAACCAGGAACCACGTGGAGAAGGCACCCACACTGAAAGTGCCTGGAGGGAACATTGGGGCTTCTTCTCAGTGTCTCTGACATAGGGTTTCACTGTCCCGGGAAAGTCTCTGCTAACACCCTGCAGAACGCAGTGCCCAATATACAGAAACGTCTTGCGGTATCTCCTACAGGGAAAGTGCCAGGAGGGAATTGTCGAGCTTGTTCTCAGTGTCTCTGAGAATTGCTCTGATTATCCATGTGACCTCTTTGCTAAGACTCTCCAGAGAGCCGTCCTCAAAACCAACACACATCTTGACATATCTCCCACATTGATCGCAGTGTCTCCAGGAACGGCATTCAAGGAGCCAGGAACTTTTCTCCCTACACTGTCCTTTGAGTTGTCCTCAAAACCAATCTACATCCTGCTATATCTCCCACATGGAAAGTGCCAGGAGGGAAAAGTGGGGATTATGTTTCGACTTTCTCGGAACTGCTTCAAATCAACTAGATATCTTTGTGCTGTAAATCTCCCAACAGCCAAACGCAAATGCAGCAAACATCTCGCTGTATGTCCCACATCCAAAGTGCCAAGAGAGAGCTTGCTCTCCCTGTCTTTGAGTACTGTTTTCACTGTCCCGGTTACCTCTTTGCTAACATTCTCTTCAGAGCTGCAGTGAAACCAGGAACCACGTGGAGAAGGCACCCACACTGAAAGTGCCTGGAGGGAACATTGGGGCTTCTTCTCAGTGTCTCTGACATAGGGTTTCACTGTCCCGGGAAAGTCTCTGCTAACACCCTGCAGAGCGCAGTGCCCAATATACAGAAACGTCTTGCGGTATCTCCTACAGGGAAAGTGCCAGGAGGGAATTGTCGAGCTTGTTCTCAGTGTCTCTGAGAATTGCTCTGATTATCCATGTGACCTCTTTGCTAAGACTCTCCAGAGAGACGTCCTCAAAACCAACACACATCTTGACATATCTCCCACATTGATCGCAGTGTCTCCAGGAACGGCATTCAAGGAGCCAGGAACTTTTCTCCCTACACTGTCCATTGAGTTGGCCTCAAAACCAATCTACATCCTGCTATATCTCCCACATGGAAAGTGCCAGGAGGGAAAAGTGGGGATTATGTTTAGACTTTCTCGGAACTGCTTCAAATCAACTAGATATCTTTGTGCTGTAAATCTCCCAACAGCCAAACGCAAAAGCAGCAAACATCTCGCTGTATGTCCCACATCCAAAGTGCCAAGAGAGAGCTTGCTCTCCCTGTCTTTGAGACCTGTTTTCACTGTCCCGGTTACCTCTTTGCTAACATTCTCTTCAGAGCTGCAGTGAAACCAGGAACCACGTGGAGAAGGCACCCACACTGGAAGTGCCTGGAGGGAACATTGGGGCTTCTTCTCACTGTCTCTGACCATAGGGTTTCACTGTCCCGGGAAAGTCTCTGCTAACACCCTGCAGAGCGCAGTGCCCAATATACAGAAACGTCTTGCGGTATCTCCTACAGGGAAAGTGCCAGGAGGGAATTGTCGAGCTTCTTCTCAGTGTCTCTGAGAATTGCTCTGATTATCCGTGTGACCTCTTTGCTAAGACTCTCCAGAGAGACGTCCTCAAAACCAACACACATCTTGACATATCTCCCACATTGATCGCAGTGTCTCCAGGAACGGCATTCAAGGAGCCAGGAACTTTTCTCCCTACACTGTCCATTGAGTTGGCCTCAAAACCAATCTACATCCTGCTATATCTCCCACATGGAAAGTGCCAGGAGGGAAAAGTGGGGATTATGTTTAGACTTTCTCGGAACTGCTTCAAATCAACTAGATATCTTTGTGCTGTAAATCTCCCAACAGCCAAACGCAAATGCAGCAAACATCTCGCTGTATGTCCCACATCCAAAGTGCCAAGAGAGAGCTTGCTCTCCCTGTCTTTGAGCACTGTTTTCACTGTCCCGGTTACCTCTTTGCTAACATTCTCTTCAGAGCTGCAGTGAAACCAGGAACCACGTGGAGAAGGCACCCACACTGAAAGTGCCTGGAGGGAACATTGGGGCTTCTTCTCAGTGTCTCTGACATAGGGTTTCACTGTCCCGGGAAAGTCTCTGCAAACACCCTGCGGAGCGCAGTGCTCAATATACAGAGACTTTCTCGGAACTGCTTCAAATCAACTAGATATCTTTGTGCTGTAAATCTCCCAACAGCCAAACGCAAATGCAGCAAACATCTCGCTGTATGTCCCACATCCAAAGTGCCAAGAGAGTAATGTAGAGCTTGCTCTCCCTGTCTTTGAGTACTGTTTTCACTGTCCCGATGACCTCTTTGCTAACATTCTCTTCAGAGCTGCAGTGAAACCAGGAACCACGTGGAGAAGGCACCCACACTGAAAGTGCCTGGAGGGAACATTGGGGCTTCTTCTCAGTGTCTCTGACCATAGGGTTTCACTGTCCCGGGAAAGTCTCTGCTAACACCCTGCAGAGCGCAGTGCCCAATATACAGAAACGTCTTGCGGTATCTCCTACAGGGAAAGTGCCAGGAGGGAATTGTCGAGCTTGTTCTCAGTGTCTCTGAGAATTGCTCTGATTATCCATGTGACCTCTTTGCTAAGACTCTCCAGAGAGACGTCCTCAAAACCAACACACATCTTGACATATCTCCCACATTGATCGCAGTTTCTCCAGGAACGGCATTCAAGGAGCCAGGAACTTTTCTCCCTACACTGTCCATTGAGTTAGCCTCAAAACCAATATACATCCTGCTATATCTCCCACATGGAAAGTGCCAGGAGGGAAAAGTGGGGATTATGTTTAGACTTTCTCGGAACTGCTTCAAATCAACTAGATATCTTTGTGCTGTAAATCTCCCAACAGCCAAACGCAAAAGCAGCAAACATCTCGCTGTATGTCCCACATCCAAAGTGCCAAGAGAGAGCTTGCTCTCCCTGTCTTTGAGCACTGTTTTCACTGTCCCGGTTACCTCTTTGCTAACATTCTCTTCAGAGCTGCAGTGAAACCAGGAACCACGTGGAGAAGGCACCCACACTGAAAGTGCCTGGAGGGAACATTGGGGCTTCTTCTCAGTGTCTCTGACATAGGGTTTCACTGTCCCGGGAAAGTCTCTGCTAACACCCTGCAGAACGCAGTGCCCAATATACAGAAACGTCTTGCGGTATCTCCTACAGGGAAAGTGCCAGGAGGGAATTGTCGAGCTTGTTCTCAGTGTCTCTGAGAATTGCTCTGATTATCCATGTGACCTCTTTGCTAAGACTCTCCAGAGAGCCGTCCTCAAAACCAACACACATCTTGACATATCTCCCACATTGATCGCAGTGTCTCCAGGAACGGCATTCAAGGAGCCAGGAACTTTTCTCCCTACACTGTCCTTTGAGTTGTCCTCAAAACCAATCTACATCCTGCTATATCTCCCACATGGAAAGTGCCAGGAGGGAAAAGTGGGGATTATGTTTCGACTTTCTCGGAACTGCTTCAAATCAACTAGATATCTTTGTGCTGTAAATCTCCCAACAGCCAAACGCAAATGCAGCAAACATCTCGCTGTATGTCCCACATCCAAAGTGCCAAGAGAGAGCTTGCTCTCCCTGTCTTTGAGTACTGTTTTCACTGTCCCGGTTACCTCTTTGCTAACATTCTCTTCAGAGCTGCAGTGAAACCAGGAACCACGTGGAGAAGGCACCCACACTGAAAGTGCCTGGAGGGAACATTGGGGCTTCTTCTCAGTGTCTCTGACATAGGGTTTCACTGTCCCGGGAAAGTCTCTGCTAACACCCTGCAGAGCGCAGTGCCCAATATACAGAAACGTCTTGCGGTATCTCCTACAGGGAAAGTGCCAGGAGGGAATTGTCGAGCTTCTTCTCAGTGTCTCTGAGAATTGCTCTGATTATCCGTGTGACCTCTTTGCTAAGACTCTCCAGAGAGACGTCCTCAAAACCAACACACATCTTGACATATCTCCCACATTGATCGCAGTGTCTCCAGGAACGGCATTCAAGGAGCCAGGAACTTTTCTCCCTACACTGTCCATTGAGTTGGCCTCAAAACCAATCTACATCCTGCTATATCTCCCACATGGAAAGTGCCAGGAGGGAAAAGTGGGGATTATGTTTAGACTTTCTCGGAACTGCTTCAAATCAACTAGATATCTTTGTGCTGTAAATCTCCCAACAGCCAAACGCAAATGCAGCAAACACCTCGCTGTATGTCCCACATCCAAAGTGCCAAGAGAGTAATGTAGAGCTTGCTCTCCCTGTCTTTGAGTACTGTTTTCACTGTCCCGATGACCTCTTTGCTAACATTCTCTTCAGAGCTGCAGTGAAACCAGGAACCACGTGGAGAAGGCACCCACACTGAAAGTGCCTGGAGGGAACATTGGGGCTTCTTCTCAGTGTCTCTGACCATAGGGTTTCACTGTCCCGGGAAAGTCTCTGCTAACACCCTGCAGAGCGCAGTGCCCAATATACAGAAACGTCTTGCGGTATCTCCTACAGGGAAAGTGCCAGGAGGGAATTGTCGAGCTTGTTCTCAGTGTCTCTGAGAATTGCTCTGATTATCCATGTGACCTCTTTGCTAAGACTCTCCAGAGAGACGTCCTCAAAACCAACACACATCTTGACATATCTCCCACATTGATCGCAGTGTCTCCAGGAACGGCATTCAAGGAGCCAGGAACTTTTCTCCCTACACTGTCCATTGAGTTGGCCTCAAAACCAATATACATCCTGCTATATCTCCCACATGGAAAGTGCCAGGAGGGAAAAGTGGGGATTATGTTTAGACTTTCTCGGAACTGCTTCAAATCAACTAGATATCTTTGTGCTGTAAATCTCCCAACAGCCAAACGCAAAAGCAGCAAACATCTCGCTGTATGTCCCACATCCAAAGTGCCAAGAGAGAGCTTGCTCTCCCTGTCTTTGAGACCTGTTTTCACTGTCCCGGTTACCTCTTTGCTAACATTCTCTTCAGAGCTGCAGTGAAACCAGGAACCACGTGGAGAAGGCACCCACACTGGAAGTGCCTGGAGGGAACATTGGGGCTTCTTCTCAGTGTCTCTGACCATAGGGTTTCACTGTCCCGGGAAAGTCTCTGCTAACACCCTGCAGAGCGCAGTGCCCAATATACAGAAACGTCTTGCGGTATCTCCTACAGGGAAAGTGCCAGGAGGGAATTGTCGAGCTTGTTCTCAGTGTCTCTGAGAATTGCTCTGATTATCCATGTGACCTCTTTGCTAAGACTCTCCAGAGAGACGTCCTCAAAACCAACACACATCTTGACATATCTCCCACATTGATCGCAGTGTCTCCAGGAACGGCATTCAAGGAGCCAGGAACTTTTCTCCCTACACTGTCCATTGAGTTGGCCTCAAAACCAATATACATCCTGCTATATCTCCCACATGGAAAGTGCCAGGAGGGAAAAGTGGGGATTATGTTTAGACTTTCTCGGAACTGCTTCAAATCAACTAGATATCTTTGTGCTGTAAATCTCCCAACAGCCAAACGCAAATGCAGCAAACATCTCGCTGTATGTCCCACATCCAAAGTGCCAAGAGAGAGCTTGCTCTCCCTGTCTTTGAGACCTGTTTTCACTGTCCCGGTTACCTCTTTGCTAACATTCTCTTCAGAGCTGCAGTGAAACCAGGAACCACGTGGAGAAGGCACCCACACTGGAAGTGCCTGGAGGGAACATTGGGGCTTCTTCTCACTGTCTCTGACCATAGGGTTTCACTGTCCCGGGAAAGTCTCTGCTAACACCCTGCAGAGCGCAGTGCCCAATATACAGAAACGTCTTGCGGTATCTCCTACAGGGAAAGTGCCAGGAGGGAATTGTCGAGCTTCTTCTCAGTGTCTCTGAGAATTGCTCTGATTATCCGTGTGACCTCTTTGCTAAGACTCTCCAGAGAGACGTCCTCAAAACCAACACACATCTTGACATATCTCCCACATTGATCGCAGTGTCTCCAGGAACGGCATTCAAGGAGCCAGGAACTTTTCTCCCTACACTGTCCATTGAGTTGGCCTCAAAACCAATCTACATCCTGCTATATCTCCCACATGGAAAGTGCCAGGAGGGAAAAGTGGGGATTATGTTTAGACTTTCTCGGAACTGCTTCAAATCAACTAGATATCTTTGTGCTGTAAATCTCCCAACAGCCAAACGCAAATGCAGCAAACACCTCGCTGTATGTCCCACATCCAAAGTGCCAAGAGAGTAATGTAGAGCTTGCTCTCCCTGTCTTTGAGTACTGTTTTCACTGTCCCGATGACCTCTTTGCTAACATTCTCTTCAGAGCTGCAGTGAAACCAGGAACCACGTGGAGAAGGCACCCACACTGGAAGTGCCTGGAGGGAACATTGGGGCTTCTTCTCAGTGTCTCTGACCATAGGGTTTCACTGTCCCGGGAAAGTCTCTGCTAACACCCTGCAGAGCGCAGTGCCCAATATACAGAAACGTCTTGCGGTATCTCCTACAGGGAAAGTGCCAGGAGGGAATTGTCGAGCTTGTTCTCAGTGTCTCTGAGAATTGCTCTGATTATCCATGTGACCTCTTTGCTAAGACTCTCCAGAGAGACGTCCTCAAAACCAACACACATCTTGACATATCTCCCACATTGATCGCAGTGTCTCCAGGAACGGCATTCAAGGAGCCAGGAACTTTTCTCCCTACACTGTCCATTGAGTTGGCCTCAAAACCAATATACATCCTGCTATATCTCCCACATGGAAAGTGCCAGGAGGGAAAAGTGGGGATTATGTTTAGACTTTCTCGGAACTGCTTCAAATCAACTAGATATCTTTGTGCTGTAAATCTCCCAACAGCCAAACGCAAAAGCAGCAAACATCTCGCTGTATGTCCCACATCCAAAGTGCCAAGAGAGAGCTTGCTCTCCCTGTCTTTGAGACCTGTTTTCACTGTCCCGGTTACCTCTTTGCTAACATTCTCTTCAGAGCTGCAGTGAAACCAGGAACCACGTGGAGAAGGCACCCACACTGGAAGTGCCTGGAGGGAACATTGGGGCTTCTTCTCACTGTCTCTGACCATAGGGTTTCACTGTCCCGGGAAAGTCTCTGCTAACACCCTGCAGAGCGCAGTGCCCAATATACAGAAACGTCTTGCGGTATCTCCTACAGGGAAAGTGCCAGGAGGGAATTGTCGAGCTTCTTCTCAGTGTCTCTGAGAATTGCTCTGATTATCCGTGTGACCTCTTTGCTAAGACTCTCCAGAGAGACGTCCTCAAAACCAACACACATCTTGACATATCTCCCACATTGATCGCAGTGTCTCCAGGAACGGCATTCAAGGAGCCAGGAACTTTTCTCCCTACACTGTCCATTGAGTTGGCCTCAAAACCAATCTACATCCTGCTATATCTCCCACATGGAAAGTGCCAGGAGGGAAAAGTGGGGATTATGTTTAGACTTTCTCGGAACTGCTTCAAATCAACTAGATATCTTTGTGCTGTAAATCTCCCAACAGCCAAACGCAAATGCAGCAAACACCTCGCTGTATGTCCCACATCCAAAGTGCCAAGAGAGAGCTTGCTCTCCCTGTCTTTGAGTACTGTTTTCACTGTCCCGGTTACCTCTTTGCTAACATTCTCTTCAGAGCTGCAGTGAAACCAGGAACCACGTGGAGAAGGCACCCACACTGAAAGTGCCTGGAGGGAACATTGGGGCTTCTTCTCAGTGTCTCTGACATAGGGTTTCACTGTCCCGGGAAAGTCTCTGCAAACACCCTGCGGAGCGCAGTGCTCAATATACAGAGACTTTCTCGGAACTGCTTCAAATCAACTAGATATCTTTGTGCTGTAAATCTCCCAACAGCCAAACGCAAATGCAGCAAACATCTCGCTGTATGTCCCACATCCAAAGTGCCAAGAGAGTAATGTAGAGCTTGCTCTCCCTGTCTTTGAGTACTGTTTTCACTGTCCCGATGACCCCTTTGCTAACATTCTCTTCAGAGCTGCAGTGAAACCAGGAACCACGTGGAGAAGGCACCCACACTGAAAGTGCCTGGAGGGAACATTGGGGCTTCTTCTCAGTGTCTCTGACCATAGGGTTTCACTGTCCCGGGAAAGTCTCTGCTAACACCCTGCAGAGCGCAGTGCCCAATATACAGAAACGTCTTGCGGTATCTCCTACAGGGAAAGTGCCAGGAGGGAATTGTCGAGCTTGTTCTCAGTGTCTCTGAGAATTGCTCTGATTATCCATGTGACCTCTTTGCTAAGACTCTCCAGAGAGACGTCCTCAAAACCAACACACATCTTGACATATCTCCCACATTGATCGCAGTTTCTCCAGGAACGGCATTCAAGGAGCCAGGAACTTTTCTCCCTACACTGTCCATTGAGTTGGCCTCAAAACCAATATACATCCTGCTATATCTCCCACATGGAAAGTGCCAGGAGGGAAAAGTGGGGATTATGTTTAGACTTTCTCGGAACTGCTTCAAATCAACTAGATATCTTTGTGCTGTAAATCTCCCAACAGCCAAACGCAAAAGCAGCAAACATCTCGCTGTATGTCCCACATCCAAAGTGCCAAGAGAGAGCTTGCTCTCCCTGTCTTTGAGCACTGTTTTCACTGTCCCGGTTACCTCTTTGCTAACATTCTCTTCAGAGCTGCAGTGAAACCAGGAACCACGTGGAGAAGGCACCCACACTGAAAGTGCCTGGAGGGAACATTGGGGCTTCTTCTCAGTGTCTCTGACATAGGGTTTCACTGTCCCGGGAAAGTCTCTGCTAACACCCTGCAGAACGCAGTGCCCAATATACAGAAACGTCTTGCGGTATCTCCTACAGGGAAAGTGCCAGGAGGGAATTGTCGAGCTTGTTCTCAGTGTCTCTGAGAATTGCTCTGATTATCCATGTGACCTCTTTGCTAAGACTCTCCAGAGAGCCGTCCTCAAAACCAACACACATCTTGACATATCTCCCACATTGATCGCAGTGTCTCCAGGAACGGCATTCAAGGAGCCAGGAACTTTTCTCCCTACACTGTCCTTTGAGTTGTCCTCAAAACCAATCTACATCCTGCTATATCTCCCACATGGAAAGTGCCAGGAGGGAAAAGTGGGGATTATGTTTCGACTTTCTCGGAACTGCTTCAAATCAACTAGATATCTTTGTGCTGTAAATCTCCCAACAGCCAAACGCAAATGCAGCAAACATCTCGCTGTATGTCCCACATCCAAAGTGCCAAGAGAGAGCTTGCTCTCCCTGTCTTTGAGTACTGTTTTCACTGTCCCGGTTACCTCTTTGCTAACATTCTCTTCAGAGCTGCAGTGAAACCAGGAACCACGTGGAGAAGGCACCCACACTGAAAGTGCCTGGAGGGAACATTGGGGCTTCTTCTCAGTGTCTCTGACATAGGGTTTCACTGTCCCGGGAAAGTCTCTGCTAACACCCTGCAGAGCGCAGTGCCCAATATACAGAAACGTCTTGCGGTATCTCCTACAGGGAAAGTGCCAGGAGGGAATTGTCGAGCTTCTTCTCAGTGTCTCTGAGAATTGCTCTGATTATCCGTGTGACCTCTTTGCTAAGACTCTCCAGAGAGACGTCCTCAAAACCAACACACATCTTGACATATCTCCCACATTGATCGCAGTGTCTCCAGGAACGGCATTCAAGGAGCCAGGAACTTTTCTCCCTACACTGTCCATTGAGTTGGCCTCAAAACCAATCTACATCCTGCTATATCTCCCACATGGAAAGTGCCAGGAGGGAAAAGTGGGGATTATGTTTAGACTTTCTCGGAACTGCTTCAAATCAACTAGATATCTTTGTGCTGTAAATCTCCCAACAGCCAAACGCAAATGCAGCAAACACCTCGCTGTATGTCCCACATCCAAAGTGCCAAGAGAGTAATGTAGAGCTTGCTCTCCCTGTCTTTGAGTACTGTTTTCACTGTCCCGATGACCTCTTTGCTAACATTCTCTTCAGAGCTGCAGTGAAACCAGGAACCACGTGGAGAAGGCACCCACACTGAAAGTGCCTGGAGGGAACATTGGGGCTTCTTCTCAGTGTCTCTGACCATAGGGTTTCACTGTCCCGGGAAAGTCTCTGCTAACACCCTGCAGAGCGCAGTGCCCAATATACAGAAACGTCTTGCGGTATCTCCTACAGGGAAAGTGCCAGGAGGGAATTGTCGAGCTTGTTCTCAGTGTCTCTGAGAATTGCTCTGATTATCCATGTGACCTCTTTGCTAAGACTCTCCAGAGAGACGTCCTCAAAACCAACACACATCTTGACATATCTCCCACATTGATCGCAGTGTCTCCAGGAACGGCATTCAAGGAGCCAGGAACTTTTCTCCCTACACTGTCCATTGAGTTGGCCTCAAAACCAATATACATCCTGCTATATCTCCCACATGGAAAGTGCCAGGAGGGAAAAGTGGGGATTATGTTTAGACTTTCTCGGAACTGCTTCAAATCAACTAGATATCTTTGTGCTGTAAATCTCCCAACAGCCAAACGCAAAAGCAGCAAACATCTCGCTGTATGTCCCACATCCAAAGTGCCAAGAGAGAGCTTGCTCTCCCTGTCTTTGAGACCTGTTTTCACTGTCCCGGTTACCTCTTTGCTAACATTCTCTTCAGAGCTGCAGTGAAACCAGGAACCACGTGGAGAAGGCACCCACACTGGAAGTGCCTGGAGGGAACATTGGGGCTTCTTCTCAGTGTCTCTGACCATAGGGTTTCACTGTCCCGGGAAAGTCTCTGCTAACACCCTGCAGAGCGCAGTGCCCAATATACAGAAACGTCTTGCGGTATCTCCTACAGGGAAAGTGCCAGGAGGGAATTGTCGAGCTTGTTCTCAGTGTCTCTGAGAATTGCTCTGATTATCCATGTGACCTCTTTGCTAAGACTCTCCAGAGAGACGTCCTCAAAACCAACACACATCTTGACATATCTCCCACATTGATCGCAGTGTCTCCAGGAACGGCATTCAAGGAGCCAGGAACTTTTCTCCCTACACTGTCCATTGAGTTGGCCTCAAAACCAATCTACATCCTGCTATATCTCCCACATGGAAAGTGCCAGGAGGGAAAAGTGGGGATTATGTTTAGACTTTCTCGGAACTGCTTCAAATCAACTAGATATCTTTGTGCTGTAAATCTCCCAACAGCCAAACGCAAATGCAGCAAACACCTCGCTGTATGTCCCACATCCAAAGTGCCAAGAGAGAGCTTGCTCTCCCTGTCTTTGAGTACTGTTTTCACTGTCCCGGTTACCTCTTTGCTAACATTCTCTTCAGAGCTGCAGTGAAACCAGGAACCACGTGGAGAAGGCACCCACACTGAAAGTGCCTGGAGGGAACATTGGGGCTTCTTCTCAGTGTCTCTGACATAGGGTTTCACTGTCCCGGGAAAGTCTCTGCTAACACCCTGCAGAACGCAGTGCCCAATATACAGAAACGTCTTGCGGTATCTCCTACAGGGAAAGTGCCAGGAGGGAATTGTCGAGCTTGTTCTCAGTGTCTCTGAGAATTGCTCTGATTATCCGTGTGACCTCTTTACCAACACACATCTTGACATATCTCCCACATTGATCGCAGTGTCTCCAGGAATGGCATTCAAGGAGCCAGGAACTTTTCTCCCTACACTGTCCATTGAGTTGGCCTCAAAACCAATCTACATCCTGCTATATCTCCCACATGGAAAGTGCCAGGAGGGAAAAGTGGGGATTATGTTTAGACTTTCTCGGAACTGCTTCAAATCAACTAGATATCTTTGTGCTGTAAATCTCCCAACAGCCAAACGCAAATGCAGCAAACATCTCGCTGTATGTCCCACATCCAAAGTGCCAAGAGAGAGCTTGCTCTCCCTGTCTTTGAGTACTGTTTTCACTGTCCCGGTTACCTCTTTGCTAACATTCTCTTCAGAGCTGCAGTGAAACCAGGAACCACGTGGAGAAGGCACCCACACTGGAAGTGCCTGGAGGGAACATTGGGGCTTCTTCTCAGTGTCTCTGACCATAGGGTTTCACTGTCCCGGGAAAGTCTCTGCTAACACCCTGCAGAGCGCAGTGCCCAATATACAGAAACGTCTTGCGGTATCTCCTACAGGGAAAGTGCCAGGAGGGAATTGTCGAGCTTGTTCTCAGTGTCTCTGAGAATTGCTCTGATTATCCATGTGACCTCTTTGCTAAGACTCTCCAGAGAGACGTCCTCAAAACCAACACACATCTTGACATATCTCCCACATTGATCGCAGTGTCTCCAGGAACAGCATTCAAGGAGCCAGGAACTTTTCTCCCTACACTGTCTATTGAGTTGGCCTCAAAACCAATATACATCCTGCTATATCTCCCACATGGAAAGTGCCAGGAGGGAAAAGTGGGGATTATGTTTAGACTTTCTCGGAACTGCTTCAAATCAACTAGATATCTTTGTGCTGTAAATCTCCCAACAGCCAAACGCAAAAGCAGCAAACATCTCGCTGTATGTCCCACATCCAAAGTGCCAAGAGAGAGCTTGCTCTCCCTGTCTTTGAGACCTGTTTTCACTGTCCCGGTTACCTCTTTGCTAACATTCTCTTCAGAGCTGCAGTGAAACCAGGAACCACGTGGAGAAGGCACCCACACTGGAAGTGCCTGGAGGGAACATTGGGGCTTCTTCTCACTGTCTCTGACCATAGGGTTTCACTGTCCCGGGAAAGTCTCTGCTAACACCCTGCAGAGCGCAGTGCCCAATATACAGAAACGTCTTGCGGTATCTCCTACAGGGAAAGTGCCAGGAGGGAATTGTCGAGCTTCTTCTCAGTGTCTCTGAGAATTGCTCTGATTATCCGTGTGACCTCTTTGCTAAGACTCTCCAGAGAGACGTCCTCAAAACCAACACACATCTTGACATATCTCCCACATTGATCGCAGTGTCTCCAGGAACGGCATTCAAGGAGCCAGGAACTTTTCTCCCTACACTGTCCATTGAGTTGGCCTCAAAACCAATCTACATCCTGCTATATCTCCCACATGGAAAGTGCCAGGAGGGAAAAGTGGGGATTATGTTTAGACTTTCTCGGAACTGCTTCAAATCAACTAGATATCTTTGTGCTGTAAATCTCCCAACAGCCAAACGCAAATGCAGCAAACATCTCGCTGTATGTCCCACATCCAAAGTGCCAAGAGAGAGCTTGCTCTCCCTGTCTTTGAGCACTGTTTTCACTGTCCCGGTTACCTCTTTGCTAACATTCTCTTCAGAGCTGCAGTGAAACCAGGAACCACGTGGAGAAGGCACCCACACTGAAAGTGCCTGGAGGGAACATTGGGGCTTCTTCTCAGTGTCTCTGACATAGGGTTTCACTGTCCCGGGAAAGTCTCTGCAAACACCCTGCGGAGCGCAGTGCTCAATATACAGAGACTTTCTCGGAACTGCTTCAAATCAACTAGATATCTTTGTGCTGTAAATCTCCCAACAGCCAAACACAAATGCAGCAAACATCTCGCTGTATGTCCCACATCCAAAGTGCCAAGAGAGTAATGTAGAGCTTGCTCTCCCTGTCTTTGAGTACTGTTTTCACTGTCCCGATGACCTCTTTGCTAACATTCTCTTCAGAGCTGCAGTGAAACCAGGAACCACGTGGAGAAGGCACCCACACTGAAAGTGCCTGGAGGGAACATTGGGGCTTCTTCTCAGTGTCTCTGACCATAGGGTTTCACTGTCCCGGGAAAGTCTCTGCTAACACCCTGCAGAGCCAGTGCCCAATATACAGAAACGTCTTGCGGTATCTCCTACAGGGAAAGTGCCAGGAGGGAATTGTCGAGCTTGTTCTCAGTGTCTCTGAGAATTGCTCTGATTATCCGTGTGACCTCTTTGCTAAGACTCTCCAGAGAGCCGTCCTCAAAACCAACACACATCTTGACATATCTCCCACATTGATCGCAGTGTCTCCAGGAACGGCATTCAAGGAGCCAGGAACTTTTCTCCCTACACTGTCCATTGAGTTGGCCTCAAAACCAATATACATCCTGCTATATCTCCCACATGGAAAGTGCCAGGAGGGAAAAGTGGGGATTATGTTTAGACTTTCTCGGAACTGCTTCAAATCAACTAGATATCTTTGTGCTGTAAATCTCCCAACAGCCAAACGCAAATGCAGCAAACATCTCACTGTATGTCCCACATCCAAAGTGCCAAGAGAGAGCTTGCTCTCCCTGTCTTTGAGACCTGTTTTCACTGTCCCGGTTACCTCTTTGCTAACATTCTCTTCAGAGCTGCAGTGAAACCAGGAACCACGTGGAGAAGGCACCCACACTGAAAGTGCCTGGAGGGAACATTGGGGCTTCTTCTCAATGTCTCTGACATAGGGTTTCACTGTCCCGGGAAAGTCTCTGCTAACACCCTGCAGAGCGCAGTGCCCAATATACAGAAACGTCTTGCGGTATCTCCTACAGGGAAAGTGCCAGGAGGGAATTGTCGAGCTTGTTCTCAGTGTCTCTGAGAATTGCTCTGATTATCCGTGTGACCTCTTTACCAACACACATCTTGACATATCTCCCACATTGATCGCAGTGTCTCCAGGAACGGCATTCAAGGAGCCAGGAACTTTTCTCCCTACACTGTCCATTGAGTTGGCCTCAAAACCAATATACATCCTGCTATATCTCCCACATGGAAAGTGCCAGGAGGGAAAAGTGGGGATTATGTTTAGACTTTTTCGGAACTGCTTCAAATCAACTAGATATCTTTGTGCTGTAAATCTCCCAACAGCCAAACGCAAATGCAGCAAACATCTCGCTGTATGTCCCACATCCAAAGTGCCAAGAGAGAGCTTGCTCTCCCTGTCTTTGAGTACTGTTTTCACTGTCCCGGTTACCTCTTTGCTAACATTCTCTTCAGAGCTGCAGTGAAACCAGGAACCACGTGGAGAAGGCACCCACACTGAAAGTGCCTGGAGGGAACATTGGGGCTTCTTCTCAGTGTCTCTGACATAGGGTTTCACTGTCCCGGGAAAGTCTCTGCAAACACCCTGTGGAGCGCAGTGCTCAATATACAGAGACTTTCTCGGAACTGCTTCAAATCAACTAGATATCTTTGTGCTGTAAATCTCCCAACAGCCAAACGCAAATGCAGCAAACATCTCGCTGTATGTCCCACATCCAAAGTGCCAAGAGAGTAATGTAGAGCTTGCTCTCCCTGTCTTTGAGTACTGTTTTCACTGTCCCGATGACCTCTTTGCTAACATTCTCTTCAGAGCTGCAGTGAAACCAGGAACCACGTGGAGAAGGCACCCACACTGAAAGTGCCTGGAGGGAACATTGGGGCTTCTTCTCAGTGTCTCTGACCATAGGGTTTCACTGTCCCGGGAAAGTCTCTGCTAACACCCTGCAGAGCGCAGTGCCCAATATACAGAAACGTCTTGCGGTATCTCCTACAGGGAAAGTGCCAGGAGGGAATTGTCGAGCTTGTTCTCAGTGTCTCTGAGAATTGCTCTGATTATCCATGTGACCTCTTTGCTAAGACTCTCCAGAGAGACGTCCTCAAAACCAACACACATCTTGACATATCTCCCACATTGATCGCAGTTTCTCCAGGAACAGCATTCAAGGAGCCAGGAACTTTTCTCCCTACACTGTCCATTGAGTTGGCCTCAAAACCAATCTACATCCTGCTATATCTCCCACATGGAAAGTGCCAGGAGGGAAAAGTGGGGATTATGTTTAGACTTTCTCGGAACTGCTTCAAATCAACTAGATATCTTTGTGCTGTAAATCTCCCAACAGCCAAACGCAAAAGCAGCAAACATCTCGCTGTATGTCCCACATCCAAAGTGCCAAGAGAGAGCTTGCTCTCCCTGTCTTTGAGACCTGTTTTCACTGTCCCGGTTACCTCTTTGCTAACATTCTCTTCAGAGCTGCAGTGAAACCAGGAACCACGTGGAGAAGGCACCCACACTGGAAGTGCCTGGAGGGAACATTGGGGCTTCTTCTCACTGTCTCTGACCATAGGGTTTCACTGTCCCGGGAAAGTCTCTGCTAACACCCTGCAGAGCGCAGTGCCCAATATACAGAAACGTCTTGCGGTATCTCCTACAGGGAAAGTGCCAGGAGGGAATTGTCGAGCTTCTTCTCAGTGTCTCTGAGAATTGCTCTGATTATCCGTGTGACCTCTTTGCTAAGACTCTCCAGAGAGACGTCCTCAAAACCAACACACATCTTGACATATCTCCCACATTGATCGCAGTGTCTCCAGGAACGGCATTCAAGGAGCCAGGAACTTTTCTCCCTACACTGTCCATTGAGTTGGCCTCAAAACCAATCTACATCCTGCTATATCTCCCACATGGAAAGTGCCAGGAGGGAAAAGTGGGGATTATGTTTAGACTTTCTCGGAACTGCTTCAAATCAACTAGATATCTTTGTGCTGTAAATCTCCCAACAGCCAAACGCAAATGCAGCAAACATCTCGCTGTATGTCCCACATCCAAAGTGCCAAGAGAGAGCTTGCTCTCCCTGTCTTTGAGCACTGTTTTCACTGTCCCGGTTACCTCTTTGCTAACATTCTCTTCAGAGCTGCAGTGAAACCAGGAACCACGTGGAGAAGGCACCCACACTGAAAGTGCCTGGAGGGAACATTGGGGCTTCTTCTCAGTGTCTCTGACATAGGGTTTCACTGTCCCGGGAAAGTCTCTGCAAACACCCTGCGGAGCGCAGTGCTCAATATACAGAGACTTTCTCGGAACTGCTTCAAATCAACTAGATATCTTTGTGCTGTAAATCTCCCAACAGCCAAACACAAATGCAGCAAACATCTCGCTGTATGTCCCACATCCAAAGTGCCAAGAGAGTAATGTAGAGCTTGCTCTCCCTGTCTTTGAGTACTGTTTTCACTGTCCCGATGACCTCTTTGCTAACATTCTCTTCAGAGCTGCAGTGAAACCAGGAACCACGTGGAGAAGGCACCCACACTGAAAGTGCCTGGAGGGAACATTGGGGCTTCTTCTCAGTGTCTCTGACCATAGGGTTTCACTGTCCCGGGAAAGTCTCTGCTAACACCCTGCAGAGCCAGTGCCCAATATACAGAAACGTCTTGCGGTATCTCCTACAGGGAAAGTGCCAGGAGGGAATTGTCGAGCTTGTTCTCAGTGTCTCTGAGAATTGCTCTGATTATCCGTGTGACCTCTTTGCTAAGACTCTCCAGAGAGCCGTCCTCAAAACCAACACACATCTTGACATATCTCCCACATTGATCGCAGTGTCTCCAGGAACGGCATTCAAGGAGCCAGGAACTTTTCTCCCTACACTGTCCATTGAGTTGGCCTCAAAACCAATATACATCCTGCTATATCTCCCACATGGAAAGTGCCAGGAGGGAAAAGTGGGGATTATGTTTAGACTTTCTCGGAACTGCTTCAAATCAACTAGATATCTTTGTGCTGTAAATCTCCCAACAGCCAAACGCAAATGCAGCAAACATCTCACTGTATGTCCCACATCCAAAGTGCCAAGAGAGAGCTTGCTCTCCCTGTCTTTGAGTACTGTTTTCACTGTCCCGGTTACCTCTTTGCTAACATTCTCTTCAGAGCTGCAGTGAAACCAGGAACCACGTGGAGAAGGCACCCACACTGAAAGTGCCTGGAGGGAACATTGGGGCTTCTTCTCAATGTCTCTGACATAGGGTTTCACTGTCCCGGGAAAGTCTCTGCTAACACCCTGCAGAGCGCAGTGCCCAATATACAGAAACGTCTTGCGGTATCTCCTACAGGGAAAGTGCCAGGAGGGAATTGTCGAGCTTGTTCTCAGTGTCTCTGAGAATTGCTCTGATTATCCGTGTGACCTCTTTACCAACACACATCTTGACATATCTCCCACATTGATCGCAGTGTCTCCAGGAACGGCATTCAAGGAGCCAGGAACTTTTCTCCCTACACTGTCCATTGAGTTGGCCTCAAAACCAATATACATCCTGCTATATCTCCCACATGGAAAGTGCCAGGAGGGAAAAGTGGGGATTATGTTTAGACTTTTTCGGAACTGCTTCAAATCAACTAGATATCTTTGTGCTGTAAATCTCCCAACAGCCAAACGCAAATGCAGCAAACATCTCGCTGTATGTCCCACATCCAAAGTGCCAAGAGAGAGCTTGCTCTCCCTGTCTTTGAGTACTGTTTTCACTGTCCCGGTTACCTCTTTGCTAACATTCTCTTCAGAGCTGCAGTGAAACCAGGAACCACGTGGAGAAGGCACCCACACTGAAAGTGCCTGGAGGGAACATTGGGGCTTCTTCTCAGTGTCTCTGACATAGGGTTTCACTGTCCCGGGAAAGTCTCTGCTAACACCCTGTGGAGCGCAGTGCTCAATATACAGAGACTTTCTCGGAACTGCTTCAAATCAACTAGATATCTTTGTGCTGTAAATCTCCCAACAGCCAAACGCAAATGCAGCAAACATCTCGCTGTATGTCCCACATCCAAAGTGCCAAGAGAGTAATGTAGAGCTTGCTCTCCCTGTCTTTGAGTACTGTTTTCACTGTCCCGATGACCTCTTTGCTAACATTCTCTTCAGAGCTGCAGTGAAACCAGGAACCACGTGGAGAAGGCACCCACACTGAAAGTGCCTGGAGGGAACATTGGGGCTTCTTCTCAGTGTCTCTGACCATAGGGTTTCACTGTCCCGGGAAAGTCTCTGCTAACACCCTGCAGAGCGCAGTGCCCAATATACAGAAACGTCTTGCGGTATCTCCTACAGGGAAAGTGCCAGGAGGGAATTGTCGAGCTTGTTCTCAGTGTCTCTGAGAATTGCTCTGATTATCCATGTGACCTCTTTGCTAAGACTCTCCAGAGAGACGTCCTCAAAACCAACACACATCTTGACATATCTCCCACATTGATCGCAGTTTCTCCAGGAACAGCATTCAAGGAGCCAGGAACTTTTCTCCCTACACTGTCCATTGAGTTGGCCTCAAAACCAATCTACATCCTGCTATATCTCCCACATGGAAAGTGCCAGGAGGGAAAAGTGGGGATTATGTTTAGACTTTCTCGGAACTGCTTCAAATCAACTAGATATCTTTGTGCTGTAAATCTCCCAACAGCCAAACGCAAAAGCAGCAAACATCTCGCTGTATGTCCCACATCCAAAGTGCCAAGAGAGAGCTTGCTCTCCCTGTCTTTGAGACCTGTTTTCACTGTCCCGGTTACCTCTTTGCTAACATTCTCTTCAGAGCTGCAGTGAAACCAGGAACCACGTGGAGAAGGCACCCACACTGGAAGTGCCTGGAGGGAACATTGGGGCTTCTTCTCAGTGTCTCTGACCATAGGGTTTCACTGTCCCGGGAAAGTCTCTGCTAACACCCTGCAGAGAGCAGTGCCCAATATACAGAAACGTCTTGCGGTATCTCCTACAGGGAAAGTGCCAGGAGGGAATTGTCGAGCTTCTTCTCAGTGTCTCTGAGAATTGCTCTGATTATCCATGTGACCTCTTTGCTAAGACTCTCCAGAGAGACGTCCTCAAAACCAACACACATCTTGACATATCTCCCACATTGATCGCAGTGTCTCCAGGAACGGCATTCAAGGAGCCAGGAACTTTTCTCCCTACACTGTCCATTGAGTTGGCCTCAAAACCAATATACATCCTGCTATATCTCCCACATGGAAAGTGCCAGGAGGGAAAAGTGGGGATTATGTTTAGACTTTCTCGGAACTGCTTCAAATCAACTAGATATCTTTGTGCTGTAAATCTCCCAACAGCCAAACGCAAAAGCAGCAAACATCTCGCTGTATGTCCCACATCCAAAGTGCCAAGAGAGAGCTTGCTCTCCCTGTCTTTGAGACCTGTTTTCACTGTCCCGGTTACCTCTTTGCTAACATTCTCTTCAGAGCTGCAGTGAAACCAGGAACCACGTGGAGAAGGCACCCACACTGGAAGTGCCTGGAGGGAACATTGGGGCTTCTTCTCACTGTCTCTGACCATAGGGTTTCACTGTCCCGGGAAAGTCTCTGCTAACACCCTGCAGAGCGCAGTGCCCAATATACAGAAACGTCTTGCGGTATCTCCTACAGGGAAAGTGCCAGGAGGGAATTGTCGAGCTTCTTCTCAGTGTCTCTGAGAATTGCTCTGATTATCCGTGTGACCTCTTTGCTAAGACTCTCCAGAGAGACGTCCTCAAAACCAACACACATCTTGACATATCTCCCACATTGATCGCAGTGTCTCCAGGAACGGCATTCAAGGAGCCAGGAACTTTTCTCCCTACACTGTCCATTGAGTTGGCCTCAAAACCAATCTACATCCTGCTATATCTCCCACATGGAAAGTGCCAGGAGGGAAAAGTGGGGATTATGTTTAGACTTTCTCGGAACTGCTTCAAATCAACTAGATATCTTTGTGCTGTAAATCTCCCAACAGCCAAACGCAAATGCAGCAAACACCTCGCTGTATGTCCCACATCCAAAGTGCCAAGAGAGAGCTTGCTCTCCCTGTCTTTGAGTACTGTTTTCACTGTCCCGGTTACCTCTTTGCTAACATTCTCTTCAGAGCTGCAGTGAAACCAGGAACCACGTGGAGAAGGCACCCACACTGAAAGTGCCTGGAGGGAACATTGGGGCTTCTTCTCAGTGTCTCTGACATAGGGTTTCACTGTCCCGGGAAAGTCTCTGCTAACACCCTGCAGAACGCAGTGCCCAATATACAGAAACGTCTTGCGGTATCTCCTACAGGGAAAGTGCCAGGAGGGAATTGTCGAGCTTGTTCTCAGTGTCTCTGAGAATTGCTCTGATTATCCGTGTGACCTCTTTACCAACACACATCTTGACATATCTCCCACATTGATCGCAGTGTCTCCAGGAATGGCATTCAAGGAGCCAGGAACTTTTCTCCCTACACTGTCCATTGAGTTGGCCTCAAAACCAATCTACATCCTGCTATATCTCCCACATGGAAAGTGCCAGGAGGGAAAAGTGGGGATTATGTTTAGACTTTCTCGGAACTGCTTCAAATCAACTAGATATCTTTGTGCTGTAAATCTCCCAACAGCCAAACGCAAATGCAGCAAACATCTCGCTGTATGTCCCACATCCAAAGTGCCAAGAGAGAGCTTGCTCTCCCTGTCTTTGAGCACTGTTTTCACTGTCCCGGTTACCTCTTTGCTAACATTCTCTTCAGAGCTGCAGTGAAACCAGGAACCACGTGGAGAAGGCACCCACACTGGAAGTGCCTGGAGGGAACATTGGGGCTTCTTCTCAGTGTCTCTGACCATAGGGTTTCACTGTCCCGGGAAAGTCTCTGCTAACACCCTGCAGAGAGCAGTGCCCAATATACAGAAACGTCTTGCGGTATCTCCTACAGGGAAAGTGCCAGGAGGGAATTGTCGAGCTTGTTCTCAGTGTCTCTGAGAATTGCTCTGATTATCCATGTGACCTCTTTGCTAAGACTCTCCAGAGAGACGTCCTCAAAACCAACACACATCTTGACATATCTCCCACATTGATCGCAGTGTCTCCAGGAACGGCATTCAAGGAGCCAGGAACTTTTCTCCCTACACTGTCCATTGAGTTGGCCTCAAAACCAATATACATCCTGCTATATCTCCCACATGGAAAGTGCCAGGAGGGAAAAGTGGGGATTATGTTTAGACTTTCTCGGAACTGCTTCAAATCAACTAGATATCTTTGTGCTGTAAATCTCCCAACAGCCAAACGCAAAAGCAGCAAACATCTCGCTGTATGTCCCACATCCAAAGTGCCAAGAGAGAGCTTGCTCTCCCTGTCTTTGAGACCTGTTTTCACTGTCCCGGTTACCTCTTTGCTAACATTCTCTTCAGAGCTGCAGTGAAACCAGGAACCACGTGGAGAAGGCACCCACACTGGAAGTGCCTGGAGGGAACATTGGGGCTTCTTCTCAGTGTCTCTGACCATAGGGTTTCACTGTCCCGGGAAAGTCTCTGCTAACACCCTGCAGAGCGCAGTGCCCAATATACAGAAACGTCTTGCGGTATCTCCTACAGGGAAAGTGCCAGGAGGGAATTGTCGAGCTTCTTCTCAGTGTCTCTGAGAATTGCTCTGATTATCCGTGTGACCTCTTTGCTAAGACTCTCCAGAGAGCCGTCCTCAAAACCAACACACATCTTGACATATCTCCCACATTGATCGCAGTGTCTCCAGGAATGGCATTCAAGGAGCCAGGAACTTTTCTCCCTACACTGTCCATTGAGTTGGCCTCAAAACCAATCTACATCCTGCTATATCTCCCACATGGAAAGTGCCAGGAGGGAAAAGTGGGGATTATGTTTAGACTTTCTCGGAACTGCTTCAAATCAACTAGATATCTTTGTGCTGTAAATCTCCCAACAGCCAAACGCAAATGCAGCAAACATCTCGCTGTATGTCCCACATCCAAAGTGCCAAGAGAGAGCTTGCTCTCCCTGTCTTTGAGCACTGTTTTCACTGTCCCGGTTACCTCTTTGCTAACATTCTCTTCAGAGCTGCAGTGAAACCAGGAACCACGTGGAGAAGGCACCCACACTGGAAGTGCCTGGAGGGAACATTGGGGCTTCTTCTCAGTGTCTCTGACCATAGGGTTTCACTGTCCCGGGAAAGTCTCTGCTAACACCCTGCAGAGAGCAGTGCCCAATATACAGAAACGTCTTGCGGTATCTCCTACAGGGAAAGTGCCAGGAGGGAATTGTCGAGCTTGTTCTCAGTGTCTCTGAGAATTGCTCTGATTATCCATGTGACCTCTTTGCTAAGACTCTCCAGAGAGACGTCCTCAAAACCAACACACATCTTGACATATCTCCCACATTGATCGCAGTGTCTCCAGGAACGGCATTCAAGGAGCCAGGAACTTTTCTCCCTACACTGTCCATTGAGTTGGCCTCAAAACCAATCTACATCCTGCTATATCTCCCACATGGAAAGTGCCAGGAGGGAAAAGTGGGGATTATGTTTAGACTTTCTCGGAACTGCTTCAAATCAACTAGATATCTTTGTGCTGTAAATCTCCCAACAGCCAAACGCAAAAGCAGCAAACATCTCGCTGTATGTCCCACATCCAAAGTGCCAAGAGAGAGCTTGCTCTCCCTGTCTTTGAGACCTGTTTTCACTGTCCCGGTTACCTCTTTGCTAACATTCTCTTCAGAGCTGCAGTGAAACCAGGAACCACGTGGAGAAGGCACCCACACTGGAAGTGCCTGGAGGGAACATTGGGGCTTCTTCTCAGTGTCTCTGACCATAGGGTTTCACTGTCCCGGGAAAGTCTCTGCTAACACCCTGCAGAGAGCAGTGCCCAATATACAGAAACGTCTTGCGGTATCTCCTACAGGGAAAGTGCCAGGAGGGAATTGTCGAGCTTGTTCTCAGTGTCTCTGAGAATTGCTCTGATTATCCATGTGACCTCTTTGCTAAGACTCTCCAGAGAGACGTCCTCAAAACCAACACACATCTTGACATATCTCCCACATTGATCGCAGTGTCTCCAGGAACGGCATTCAAGGAGCCAGGAACTTTTCTCCCTACACTGTCCATTGAGTTGGCCTCAAAACCAATATACATCCTGCTATATCTCCCACATGGAAAGTGCCAGGAGGGAAAAGTGGGGATTATGTTTAGACTTCCTCGGAACTGCTTCAAATCAACTAGATATCTTTGTGCTGTAAAAATCCCAACAGCCAAACGCAAAAGCAGCAAACATCTCGCTGTATGTCCCACATCCAAAGTGCCAAGAGAGAGCTTGCTCTCCCTGTCTTTGAGACCTGTTTTCACTGTCCCGGTTACCTCTTTGCTAACATTCTCTTCAGAGCTGCAGTGAAACCAGGAACCACGTGGAGAAGGCACCCACACTGGAAGTGCCTGGAGGGAACATTGGGGCTTCTTCTCACTGTCTCTGACCATAGGGTTTCACTGTCCCGGGAAAGTCTCTGCTAACACCCTGCAGAGAGCAGTGCCCAATATACAGAAACGTCTTGCGGTATCTCCTACAGGGAAAGTGCCAGGAGGGAATTGTCGAGCTTCTTCTCAGTGTCTCTGAGAATTGCTCTGATTATCCGTGTGACCTCTTTGCTAAGACTCTCCAGAGAGACGTCCTCAAAACCAACACACATCTTGACATATCTCCCACATTGATCGCAGTGTCTCCAGGAACGGCATTCAAGGAGCCAGGAACTTTTCTCCCTACACTGTCCATTGAGTTGGCCTCAAAACCAATCTACATCCTGCTATATCTCCCACATGGAAAGTGCCAGGAGGGAAAAGTGGGGATTATGTTTAGACTTTCTCGGAACTGCTTCAAATCAACTAGATATCTTTGTGCTGTAAATCTCCCAACAGCCAAACGCAAATGCAGCAAACATCTCGCTGTATGTCCCACATCCAAAGTGCCAAGAGAGAGCTTGCTCTCCCTGTCTTTGAGCACTGTTTTCACTGTCCCAGTTACCTCTTTGCTAACATTCTCTTCAGAGCTGCAGTGAAACCAGGAACCACGTGGAGAAGGCACCCACACTGAAAGTGCCTGGAGGGAACATTGGGGCTTCTTCTCAGTGTCTCTGACCATAGGGTTTCACTGTCCCGGGAAAGTCTCTGCTAACACCCTGCAGAGCGCAGTGCCCAATATACAGAAACGTCTTGCGGTATCTCCTACAGGGAAAGTGCCAGGAGGGAATTGTCGAGCTTGTTCTCAGTGTCTCTGAGAATTGCTCTGATTATCCGTGTGACCTCTTTACCAACACACATCTTGACATATCTCCCACATTGATCGCAGTGTCTCCAGGAATGGCATTCAAGGAGCCAGGAACTTTTCTCCCTACACTGTCCATTGAGTTGGCCTCAAAACCAATCTACATCCTGCTATATCTCCCACATGGAAAGTGCCAGGAGGGAAAAGTGGGGATTATGTTTAGACTTTCTCGGAACTGCTTCAAATCAACTAGATATCTTTGTGCTGTAAATCTCCCAACAGCCAAACGCAAATGCAGCAAACATCTCGCTGTATGTCCCACATCCAAAGTGCCAAGAGAGAGCTTGCTCTCCCTGTCTTTGAGCACTGTTTTCACTGTCCCGGTTACCTCTTTGCTAACATTCTCTTCAGAGCTGCAGTGAAACCAGGAACCACGTGGAGAAGGCACCCACACTGAAAGTGCCTGGAGGGAACATTGGGGCTTCTTCTCAGTGTCTCTGACATAGGGTTTCACTGTCCCGGGAAAGTCTCTGCAAACACCCTGCGGAGCGCAGTGCTCAATATACAGAGACTTTCTCGGAACTGCTTCAAATCAACTAGATATCTTTGTGCTGTAAATCTCCCAACAGCCAAACGCAAATGCAGCAAACATCTCGCTGTATGTCCCACATCCAAAGTGCCAAGAGAGTAATGTAGAGCTTGCTCTCCCTGTCTTTGAGTACTGTTTTCACTGTCCCGATGACCTCTTTGCTAACATTCTCTTCAGAGCTGCAGTGAAACCAGGAACCACGTGGAGAAGGCACCCACACTGAAAGTGCCTGGAGGGAACATTGGGGCTTCTTCTCAGTGTCTCTGACCATAGGGTTTCACTGTCCCGGGAAAGTCTCTGCTAACACCCTGCAGAGCGCAGTGCCCAATATACAGAAACGTCTTGCGGTATCTCCTACAGGGAAAGTGCCAGGAGGGAATTGTCGAGCTTGTTCTCAGTGTCTCTGAGAATTGCTCTGATTATCCATGTGACCTCTTTGCTAAGACTCTCCAGAGAGACGTCCTCAAAACCAACACACATCTTGACATATCTCCCACATTGATCGCAGTTTCTCCAGGAACGGCATTCAAGGAGCCAGGAACTTTTCTCCCTACACTGTCCATTGAGTTGTCCTCAAAACCAATCTACATCCTGCTATATCTCCCACATGGAAAGTGCCAGGAGGGAAAAGTGGGGATTATGTTTAGACTTTCTCGGAACTGCTTCAAATCAACTAGATATCTTTGTGCTGTAAATCTCCCAACAGCCAAACGCAAATGCAGCAAACATCTCGCTGTATGTCCCACATCCAAAGTGCCAAGAGAGAGCTTGCTCTCCCTGTCTTTGAGTACTGTTTTCACTGTCCCGGTTACCTCTTTGCTAACATTCTCTTCAGAGCTGCAGTGAAACCAGGAACCACGTGGAGAAGGCACCCACACTGAAAGTGCCTGGAGGGAACATTGGGGCTTCTTCTCAGTGTCTCTGACCATAGGGTTTCACTGTCCCGGGAAAGTCTCTGCTAACACCCTGCAGAACGCAGTGCCCAATATACAGAAACGTCTTGCGGTATCTCCTACAGGGAAAGTGCCAGGAGGGAATTGTCGAGCTTGTTCTCAGTGTCTCTGAGAATTGCTCTGATTATCCGTGTGACCTCTTTACCAACACACATCTTGACATATCTCCCACATTGATCGCAGTGTCTCCAGGAACGGCATTCAAGGAGCCAGGAACTTTTCTCCCTACACTGTCCATTGAGTTGTCCTCAAAACCAATCTACATCCTGCTATATCTCCCACATGGAAAGTGCCAGGAGGGAAAAGTGGGGATTATGTTTAGACTTTCTCGGAACTGCTTCAAATCAACTAGATATCTTTGTGCTGTAAATCTCCCAACAGCCAAACGCAAATGCAGCAAACATCTCGCTGTATGTCCCACATCCAAAGTGCCAAGAGAGAGCTTGCTCTCCCTGTCTTTGAGTACTGTTTTCACTGTCCCGGTTACCTCTTTGCTAACATTCTCTTCAGAGCTGCAGTGAAACCAGGAACCACGTGGAGAAGGCACCCACACTGAAAGTGCCTGGAGGGAACATTGGGGCTTCTTCTCAGTGTCTCTGACATAGGGTTTCACTGTCCCGGGAAAGTCTCTGCAAACACCCTGTGGAGCGCAGTGCTCAATATACAGAGACTTTCTCGGAACTGCTTCAAATCAACTAGATATCTTTGTGCTGTAAATCTCCCAACAGCCAAACGCAAATGCAGCAAACATCTCGCTGTATGTCCCACATCTAAAGTGCCAAGAGAGTAATGTAGAGCTTGCTCTCCCTGTCTTTGAGTACTGTTTTCACTGTCCCGATGACCTCTTTGCTAACATTCTCTTCAGAGCTGCAGTGAAACCAGGAACCACGTGGAGAAGGCACCCACACTGAAAGTGCCTGGAGGGAACATTGGGGCTTCTTCTCAGTGTCTCTGACCATAGGGTTTCACTGTCCCGGGAAAGTCTCTGCTAACACCCTGCAGAGCGCAGTGCCCAATATACAGAAACGTCTTGCGGTATCTCCTACAGGGAAAGTGCCAGGAGGGAATTGTCGAGCTTGTTCTCAGTGTCTCTGAGAATTGCTCTGATTATCCATGTGACCTCTTTGCTAAGACTCTCCAGAGAGATGTCCTCAAAACCAACACACATCTTGACATATCTCCCACATTGATCGCAGTTTCTCCAGGAACAGCATTCAAGGAGCCAGGAACTTTTCTCCCTACACTGTCCATTGAGTTGGCCTCAAAACCAATCTACATCCTGCTATATCTCCCACATGGAAAGTGCCAGGAGGGAAAAGTGGGGATTATGTTTAGACTTTCTCGGAACTGCTTCAAATCAACTAGATATCTTTGTGCTGTAAATCTCCCAACAGCCAAACGCAAAAGCAGCAAACATCTCGCTGTATGTCCCACATCCAAAGTGCCAAGAGAGAGCTTGCTCTCCCTGTCTTTGAGACCTGTTTTCACTGTCCCGGTTACCTCTTTGCTAACATTCTCTTCAGAGCTGCAGTGAAACCAGGAACCACGTGGAGAAGGCACCCACACTGGAAGTGCCTGGAGGGAACATTGGGGCTTCTTCTCAGTGTCTCTGACCATAGGGTTTCACTGTCCCGGGAAAGTCTCTGCTAACACCCTGCAGAGCGCAGTGCCCAATATACAGAAACGTCTTGCGGTATCTCCTACAGGGAAAGTGCCAGGAGGGAATTGTCGAGCTTGTTCTCAGTGTCTCTGAGAATTGCTCTGATTATCCATGTGACCTCTTTGCTAAGACTCTCCAGAGAGACGTCCTCAAAACCAACACACATCTTGACATATCTCCCACATTGATCGCAGTGTCTCCAGGAACGGCATTCAAGGAGCCAGGAACTTTTCTCCCTACACTGTCCATTGAGTTGGCCTCAAAACCAATCTACATCCTGCTATATCTCCCACATGGAAAGTGCCAGGAGGGAAAAGTGGGGATTATGTTTAGACTTTCTCGGAACTGCTTCAAATCAACTAGATATCTTTGTGCTGTAAATCTCCCAACAGCCAAACGCAAATGCAGCAAACATCTCGCTGTATGTCCCACATCCAAAGTGCCAAGAGAGAGCTTGCTCTCCCTGTCTTTGAGTACTGTTTTCACTGTCCCGGTTACCTCTTTGCTAACATTCTCTTCAGAGCTGCAGTGAAACCAGGAACCACGTGGAGAAGGCACCCACACTGAAAGTGCCTGGAGGGAACATTGGGGCTTCTTCTCAGTGTCTCTGACCATAGGGTTTCACTGTCCCGGGAAAGTCTCTGCTAACACCCTGCAGAACGCAGTGCCCAATATACAGAAACGTCTTGCGGTATCTCCTACAGGGAAAGTGCCAGGAGGGAATTGTCGAGCTTGTTCTCAGTGTCTCTGAGAATTGCTCTGATTATCCGTGTGACCTCTTTACCAACACACATCTTGACATATCTCCCACATTGATCGCAGTGTCTCCAGGAACGGCATTCAAGGAGCCAGGAACTTTTCTCCCTACACTGTCCATTGAGTTGTCCTCAAAACCAATCTACATCCTGCTATATCTCCCACATGGAAAGTGCCAGGAGGGAAAAGTGGGGATTATGTTTAGACTTTCTCGGAACTGCTTCAAATCAACTAGATATCTTTGTGCTGTAAATCTCCCAACAGCCAAACGCAAATGCAGCAAACATCTCGCTGTATGTCCCACATCCAAAGTGCCAAGAGAGAGCTTGCTCTCCCTGTCTTTGAGTACTGTTTTCACTGTCCCGGTTACCTCTTTGCTAACATTCTCTTCAGAGCTGCAGTGAAACCAGGAACCACGTGGAGAAGGCACCCACACTGAAAGTGCCTGGAGGGAACATTGGGGCTTCTTCTCAGTGTCTCTGACATAGGGTTTCACTGTCCCGGGAAAGTCTCTGCAAACACCCTGTGGAGCGCAGTGCTCAATATACAGAGACTTTCTCGGAACTGCTTCAAATCAACTAGATATCTTTGTGCTGTAAATCTCCCAACAGCCAAACGCAAATGCAGCAAACATCTCGCTGTATGTCCCACATCTAAAGTGCCAAGAGAGTAATGTAGAGCTTGCTCTCCCTGTCTTTGAGTACTGTTTTCACTGTCCCGATGACCTCTTTGCTAACATTCTCTTCAGAGCTGCAGTGAAACCAGGAACCACGTGGAGAAGGCACCCACACTGAAAGTGCCTGGAGGGAACATTGGGGCTTCTTCTCAGTGTCTCTGACCATAGGGTTTCACTGTCCCGGGAAAGTCTCTGCTAACACCCTGCAGAGCGCAGTGCCCAATATACAGAAACGTCTTGCGGTATCTCCTACAGGGAAAGTGCCAGGAGGGAATTGTCGAGCTTGTTCTCAGTGTCTCTGAGAATTGCTCTGATTATCCATGTGACCTCTTTGCTAAGACTCTCCAGAGAGATGTCCTCAAAACCAACACACATCTTGACATATCTCCCACATTGATCGCAGTTTCTCCAGGAACAGCATTCAAGGAGCCAGGAACTTTTCTCCCTACACTGTCCATTGAGTTGGCCTCAAAACCAATCTACATCCTGCTATATCTCCCACATGGAAAGTGCCAGGAGGGAAAAGTGGGGATTATGTTTAGACTTTCTCGGAACTGCTTCAAATCAACTAGATATCTTTGTGCTGTAAATCTCCCAACAGCCAAACGCAAAAGCAGCAAACATCTCGCTGTATGTCCCACATCCAAAGTGCCAAGAGAGAGCTTGCTCTCCCTGTCTTTGAGACCTGTTTTCACTGTCCCGGTTACCTCTTTGCTAACATTCTCTTCAGAGCTGCAGTGAAACCAGGAACCACGTGGAGAAGGCACCCACACTGGAAGTGCCTGGAGGGAACATTGGGGCTTCTTCTCAGTGTCTCTGACCATAGGGTTTCACTGTCCCGGGAAAGTCTCTGCTAACACCCTGCAGAGCGCAGTGCCCAATATACAGAAACGTCTTGCGGTATCTCCTACAGGGAAAGTGCCAGGAGGGAATTGTCGAGCTTGTTCTCAGTGTCTCTGAGAATTGCTCTGATTATCCATGTGACCTCTTTGCTAAGACTCTCCAGAGAGACGTCCTCAAAACCAACACACATCTTGACATATCTCCCACATTGATCGCAGTGTCTCCAGGAACGGCATTCAAGGAGCCAGGAACTTTTCTCCCTACACTGTCCATTGAGTTGGCCTCAAAACCAATCTACATCCTGCTATATCTCCCACATGGAAAGTGCCAGGAGGGAAAAGTGGGGATTATGTTTAGACTTTCTCGGAACTGCTTCAAATCAACTAGATATCTTTGTGCTGTAAATCTCCCAACAGCCAAACGCAAAAGCAGCAAACATCTCGCTGTATGTCCCACATCCAAAGTGCCAAGAGAGAGCTTGCTCTCCCTGTCTTTGAGACCTGTTTTCACTGTCCCGGTTACCTCTTTGCTAACATTCTCTTCAGAGCTGCAGTGAAACCAGGAACCACGTGGAGAAGGCACCCACACTGGAAGTGCCTGGAGGGAACATTGGGGCTTCTTCTCAGTGTCTCTGACCATAGGGTTTCACTGTCCCGGGAAAGTCTCTGCTAACACCCTGCAGAGCGCAGTGCCCAATATACAGAAACGTCTTGCGGTATCTCCTACAGGGAAAGTGCCAGGAGGGAATTGTCGAGCTTCTTCTCAGTGTCTCTGAGAATTGCTCTGATTATCCGTGTGACCTCTTTGCTAAGACTCTCCAGAGAGACGTCCTCAAAACCAACACACATCTTGACATATCTCCCACATTGATCGCAGTGTCTCCAGGAACGGCATTCAAGGAGCCAGGAACTTTTCTCCCTACACTGTCCATTGAGTTGGCCTCAAAACCAATATACATCCTGCTATATCTCCCACATGGAAAGTGCCAGGAGGGAAAAGTGGGGATTATGTTTAGACTTTCTCGGAACTGCTTCAAATCAACTAGATATCTTTGTGCTGTAAATCTCCCAACAGCCAAACGCAAAAGCAGCAAACATCTCGCTGTATGTCCCACATCCAAAGTGCCAAGAGAGAGCTTGCTCTCCCTGTCTTTGAGACCTGTTTTCACTGTCCCGGTTACCTCTTTGCTAACATTCTCTTCAGAGCTGCAGTGAAACCAGGAACCACGTGGAGAAGGCACCCACACTGGAAGTGCCTGGAGGGAACATTGGGGCTTCTTCTCACTGTCTCTGACCATAGGGTTTCACTGTCCCGGGAAAGTCTCTGCTAACACCCTGCAGAGCGCAGTGCCCAATATACAGAAACGTCTTGCGGTATCTCCTACAGGGAAAGTGCCAGGAGGGAATTGTCGAGCTTCTTCTCAGTGTCTCTGAGAATTGCTCTGATTATCCGTGTGACCTCTTTGCTAAGACTCTCCAGAGAGACGTCCTCAAAACCAACACACATCTTGACATATCTCCCACATTGATCGCAGTGTCTCCAGGAATGGCATTCAAGGAGCCAGGAACTTTTCTCCCTACACTGTCCATTGAGTTGGCCTCAAAACCAATCTACATCCTGCTATATCTCCCACATGGAAAGTGCCAGGAGGGAAAAGTGGGGATTATGTTTAGACTTTCTCGGAACTGCTTCAAATCAACTAGATATCTTTGTGCTGTAAATCTCCCAACAGCCAAACGCAAATGCAGCAAACATCTCGCTGTATGTCCCACATCCAAAGTGCCAAGAGAGAGCTTGCTCTCCCTGTCTTTGAGCACTGTTTTCACTGTCCCGGTTACCTCTTTGCTAACATTCTCTTCAGAGCTGCAGTGAAACCAGGAACCACGTGGAGAAGGCACCCACACTGAAAGTGCCTGGAGGGAACATTGGGGCTTCTCTCAGTGTCTCTGACATAGGGTTTCACTGTCCCGGGAAAGTCTCTGCAAACACCCTGCGGAGCGCAGTGCTCAATATACAGAGACTTTCTCGGAACTGCTTCAAATCAACTAGATATCTTTGTGCTGTAAATCTCCCAACAGCCAAACGCAAATGCAGCAAACATCTCGCTGTATGTCCCACATCCAAAGTGCCAAGAGAGTAATGTAGAGCTTGCTCTCCCTGTCTTTGAGTACTGTTTTCACTGTCCCGATGACCTCTTTGCTAACATTCTCTTCAGAGCTGCAGTGAAACCAGGAACCACGTGGAGAAGGCACCCACACTGAAAGTGCCTGGAGGGAACATTGGGGCTTCTTCTCAGTGTCTCTGACCATAGGGTTTCACTGTCCCGGGAAAGTCTCTGCTAACACCCTGCAGAGCGCAGTGCCCAATATACAGAAACGTCTTGCGGTATCTCCTACAGGGAAAGTGCCAGGAGGGAATTGTCGAGCTTGTTCTCAGTGTCTCTGAGAATTGCTCTGATTATCCATGTGACCTCTTTGCTAAGACTCTCCAGAGAGACGTCCTCAAAACCAACACACATCTTGACATATCTCCCACATTGATCACAGTTTCTCCAGGAACAGCATTCAAGGAGCCAGGAACTTTTCTCCCTACACTGTCCATTGAGTTGGCCTCAAAACCAATCTACATCCTGCTATATCTCCCACATGGAAAGTGCCAGGAGGGAAAAGTGGGGATTATGTTTAGACTTTCTCGGAACTGCTTCAAATCAACTAGATATCTTTGTGCTGTAAATCTCCCAACAGCCAAACGCAAAAGCAGCAAACATCTCGCTGTATGTCCCACATCCAAAGTGCCAAGAGAGAGCTTGCTCTCCCTGTCTTTGAGACCTGTTTTCACTGTCCCGGTTACCTCTTTGCTAACATTCTCTTCAGAGCTGCAGTGAAACCAGGAACCACGTGGAGAAGGCACCCACACTGGAAGTGCCTGGAGGGAACATTGGGGCTTCTTCTCAGTGTCTCTGACCATAGGGTTTCACTGTCCCGGGAAAGTCTCTGCTAACACCCTGCAGAGCGCAGTGCCCAATATACAGAAACGTCTTGCGGTATCTCCTACAGGGAAAGTGCCAGGAGGGAATTGTCGAGCTTGTTCTCAGTGTCTCTGAGAATTGCTCTGATTATCCATGTGACCTCTTTGCTAAGACTCTCCAGAGAGACGTCCTCAAAACCAACACACATCTTGACATATCTCCCACATTGATCACAGTGTCTCCAGGAACGGCATTCAAGGAGCCAGGAACTTTTCTCCCTACACTGTCCATTGAGTTGTCCTCAAAACCAATATACATCCTGCTATATCTCCCACATGGAAAGTGCCAGGAGGGAAAAGTGGGGATTATGTTTAGACTTTCTCGGAACTGCTTCAAATCAACTAGATATCTTTGTGCTGTAAATCTCCCAACAGCCAAACGCAAAAGCAGCAAACATCTCGCTGTATGTCCCACATCCAAAGTGCCAAGAGAGAGCTTGCTCTCCCTGTCTTTGAGTACTGTTTTCACTGTCCCGGTTACCTCTTTGCTAACATTCTCTTCAGAGCTGCAGTGAAACCAGGAACCACGTGGAGAAGGCACCCACACTGAAAGTGCCTGGAGGGAACATTGGGGCTTCTTCTCAGTGTCTCTGACCATAGGGTTTCACTGTCCCGGGAAAGTCTCTGCTAACACCCTGCAGAGCGCAGTGCCCAATATACAGAAACGTCTTGCGGTATCTCCTACAGGGAAAGTGCCAGGAGGGAATTGTCGAGCTTGTTCTCAGTGTCTCTGAGAATTGCTCTGATTATCCGTGTGACCTCTTTGCTAAGACTCTCCAGAGAGACGTCCTCAAAACCAACACACATCTTGACATATCTCCCACATTGATCGCAGTTTCTCCAGGAACGGCATTCAAGGAGCCAGGAACTTTTCTCCCTACACTGTCCATTGAGTTGGCCTCAAAACCAATATACATCCTGCTATATCTCCCACATGGAAAGTGCCAGGAGGGAAAAGTGGGGATTATGTTTAGACTTTCTCGGAACTGCTTCAAATCAACTAGATATCTTTGTGCTGTAAATCTCCCAACAGCCAAACGCAAATGCAGCAAACATCTCGCTGTATGTCCCACATCCAAAGTGCCAAGAGAGAGCTTGCTCTCCCTGTCTTTGAGTACTGTTTTCACTGTCCCGGTTACCTCTTTGCTAACATTCTCTTCAGAGCTGCAGTGAAACCAGGAACCACGTGGAGAAGGCACCCACACTGAAAGTGCCTGGAGGGAACATTGGGGCTTCTTCTCAGTGTCTCTGACATAGGGTTTCACTGTCCCGGGAAAGTCTCTGCTAACACCCTGCAGAACGCAGTGCCCAATATACAGAAACGTCTTGCGGTATCTCCTACAGGGAAAGTGCCAGGAGGGAATTGTCGAGCTTCTTCTCAGTGTCTCTGAGAATTGCTCTGATTATCCGTGTGACCTCTTTGCTAAGACTCTCCAGAGAGACGTCCTCAAAACCAACACACATCTTGACATATCTCCCACATTGATCGCAGTGTCTCCAGGAACGGCATTCAAGGAGCCAGGAACTTTTCTCCCTACACTGTCCATTGAGTTGGCCTCAAAACCAATCTACATCCTGCTATATCTCCCACATGGAAAGTGCCAGGAGGGAAAAGTGGGGATTATGTTTAGACTTTCTCGGAACTGCTTCAAATCAACTAGATATCTTTGTGCTGTAAATCTCCCAACAGCCAAACGCAAATGCAGCAAACACCTCGCTGTATGTCCCACATCCAAAGTGCCAAGAGAGAGCTTGCTCTCCCTGTCTTTGAGTACTGTTTTCACTGTCCCGGTTACCTCTTTGCTAACATTCTCTTCAGAGCTGCAGTGAAACCAGGAACCACGTGGAGAAGGCACCCACACTGAAAGTGCCTGGAGGGAACATTGGGGCTTCTTCTCAGTGTCTCTGACATAGGGTTTCACTGTCCCGGGAAAGTCTCTGCTAACACCCTGCAGAACGCAGTGCCCAATATACAGAAACGTCTTGCGGTATCTCCTACAGGGAAAGTGCCAGGAGGGAATTGTCGAGCTTGTTCTCAGTGTCTCTGAGAATTGCTCTGATTATCCGTGTGACCTCTTTACCAACACACATCTTGACATATCTCCCACATTGATCGCAGTGTCTCCAGGAATGGCATTCAAGGAGCCAGGAACTTTTCTCCCTACACTGTCCATTGAGTTGGCCTCAAAACCAATCTACATCCTGCTATATCTCCCACATGGAAAGTGCCAGGAGGGAAAAGTGGGGATTATGTTTAGACTTTCTCGGAACTGCTTCAAATCAACTAGATATCTTTGTGCTGTAAATCTCCCAACAGCCAAACGCAAATGCAGCAAACATCTCGCTGTATGTCCCACATCCAAAGTGCCAAGAGAGAGCTTGCTCTCCCTGTCTTTGAGCACTGTTTTCACTGTCCCGGTTACCTCTTTGCTAACATTCTCTTCAGAGCTGCAGTGAAACCAGGAACCACGTGGAGAAGGCACCCACACTGAAAGTGCCTGGAGGGAACATTGGGGCTTCTTCTCAGTGTCTCTGACATAGGGTTTCACTGTCCCGGGAAAGTCTCTGCAAACACCCTGCGGAGCGCAGTGCTCAATATACAGAGACTTTCTCGGAACTGCTTCAAATCAACTAGATATCTTTGTGCTGTAAATCTCCCAACAGCCAAACGCAAATGCAGCAAACATCTCGCTGTATGTCCCACATCCAAAGTGCCAAGAGAGTAATGTAGAGCTTGCTCTCCCTGTCTTTGAGTACTGTTTTCACTGTCCCGATGACCTCTTTGCTAACATTCTCTTCAGAGCTGCAGTGAAACCAGGAACCACGTGGAGAAGGCACCCACACTGAAAGTGCCTGGAGGGAACATTGGGGCTTCTTCTCAGTGTCTCTGACCATAGGGTTTCACTGTCCCGGGAAAGTCTCTGCTAACACCCTGCAGAGCGCAGTGCCCAATATACAGAAACGTCTTGCGGTATCTCCTACAGGGAAAGTGCCAGGAGGGAATTGTCGAGCTTGTTCTCAGTGTCTCTGAGAATTGCTCTGATTATCCATGTGACCTCTTTGCTAAGACTCTCCAGAGAGACGTCCTCAAAACCAACACACATCTTGACATATCTCCCACATTGATCGCAGTTTCTCCAGGAACGGCATTCAAGGAGCCAGGAACTTTTCTCCCTACACTGTCCATTGAGTTGGCCTCAAAACCAATATACATCCTGCTATATCTCCCACATGGAAAGTGCCAGGAGGGAAAAGTGGGGATTATGTTTAGACTTTCTCGGAACTGCTTCAAATCAACTAGATATCTTTGTGCTGTAAATCTCCCAACAGCCAAACGCAAATGCAGCAAACACCTCGCTGTATGTCCCACATCCAAAGTGCCAAGAGAGAGCTTGCTCTCCCTGTCTTTGAGTACTGTTTTCACTGTCCCGGTTACCTCTTTGCTAACATTCTCTTCAGAGCTGCAGTGAAACCAGGAACCACGTGGAGAAGGCACCCACACTGAAAGTGCCTGGAGGGAACATTGGGGCTTCTTCTCAGTGTCTCTGACATAGGGTTTCACTGTCCCGGGAAAGTCTCTGCTAACACCCTGCAGAACGCAGTGCCCAATATACAGAAACGTCTTGCGGTATCTCCTACAGGGAAAGTGCCAGGAGGGAATTGTCGAGCTTGTTCTCAGTGTCTCTGAGAATTGCTCTGATTATCCGTGTGACCTCTTTACCAACACACATCTTGACATATCTCCCACATTGATCGCAGTGTCTCCAGGAATGGCATTCAAGGAGCCAGGAACTTTTCTCCCTACACTGTCCATTGAGTTGGCCTCAAAACCAATCTACATCCTGCTATATCTCCCACATGGAAAGTGCCAGGAGGGAAAAGTGGGGATTATGTTTAGACTTTCTCGGAACTGCTTCAAATCAACTAGATATCTTTGTGCTGTAAATCTCCCAACAGCCAAACGCAAAAGCAGCAAACATCTCGCTGTATGTCCCACATCCAAAGTGCCAAGAGAGAGCTTGCTCTCCCTGTCTTTGAGACCTGTTTTCACTGTCCCGGTTACCTCTTTGCTAACATTCTCTTCAGAGCTGCAGTGAAACCAGGAACCACGTGGAGAAGGCACCCACACTGGAAGTGCCTGGAGGGAACATTGGGGCTTCTTCTCAGTGTCTCTGACCATAGGGTTTCACTGTCCCGGGAAAGTCTCTGCTAACACCCTGCAGAGCGCAGTGCCCAATATACAGAAACGTCTTGCGGTATCTCCTACAGGGAAAGTGCCAGGAGGGAATTGTCGAGCTTGTTCTCAGTGTCTCTGAGAATTGCTCTGATTATCCATGTGACCTCTTTGCTAAGACTCTCCAGAGAGACGTCCTCAAAACCAACACACATCTTGACATATCTCCCACATTGATCACAGTGTCTCCAGGAACGGCATTCAAGGAGCCAGGAACTTTTCTCCCTACACTGTCCATTGAGTTGTCCTCAAAACCAATATACATCCTGCTATATCTCCCACATGGAAAGTGCCAGGAGGGAAAAGTGGGGATTATGTTTAGACTTTCTCGGAACTGCTTCAAATCAACTAGATATCTTTGTGCTGTAAATCTCCCAACAGCCAAACGCAAAAGCAGCAAACATCTCGCTGTATGTCCCACATCCAAAGTGCCAAGAGAGAGCTTGCTCTCCCTGTCTTTGAATACTGTTTTCACTGTCCCGGTTACCTCTTTGCTAACATTCTCTTCAGAGCTGCAGTGAAACCAGGAACCACGTGGAGAAGGCACCCACACTGAAAGTGCCTGGAGGGAACATTGGGGCTTCTTCTCAGTGTCTCTGACCATAGGGTTTCACTGTCCCGGGAAAGTCTCTGCTAACACCCTGCAGAGCGCAGTGCCCAATATACAGAAACGTCTTGCGGTATCTCCTACAGGGAAAGTGCCAGGAGGGAATTGTCGAGCTTGTTCTCAGTGTCTCTGAGAATTGCTCTGATTATCCGTGTGACCTCTTTGCTAAGACTCTCCAGAGAGACGTCCTCAAAACCAACACACATCTTGACATATCTCCCACATTGATCGCAGTTTCTCCAGGAACGGCATTCAAGGAGCCAGGAACTTTTCTCCCTACACTGTCCATTGAGTTGGCCTCAAAACCAATATACATCCTGCTATATCTCCCACATGGAAAGTGCCAGGAGGGAAAAGTGGGGATTATGTTTAGACTTTCTCGGAACTGCTTCAAATCAACTAGATATCTTTGTGCTGTAAATCTCCCAACAGCCAAACGCAAATGCAGCAAACATCTCGCTGTATGTCCCACATCCAAAGTGCCAAGAGAGAGCTTGCTCTCCCTGTCTTTGAGTACTGTTTTCACTGTCCCGGTTACCTCTTTGCTAACATTCTCTTCAGAGCTGCAGTGAAACCAGGAACCACGTGGAGAAGGCACCCACACTGAAAGTGCCTGGAGGGAACATTGGGGCTTCTTCTCAGTGTCTCTGACATAGGGTTTCACTGTCCCGGGAAAGTCTCTGCTAACACCCTGCAGAACGCAGTGCCCAATATACAGAAACGTCTTGCGGTATCTCCTACAGGGAAAGTGCCAGGAGGGAATTGTCGAGCTTCTTCTCAGTGTCTCTGAGAATTGCTCTGATTATCCGTGTGACCTCTTTGCTAAGACTCTCCAGAGAGACGTCCTCAAAACCAACACACATCTTGACATATCTCCCACATTGATCGCAGTGTCTCCAGGAACGGCATTCAAGGAGCCAGGAACTTTTCTCCCTACACTGTCCATTGAGTTGGCCTCAAAACCAATCTACATCCTGCTATATCTCCCACATGGAAAGTGCCAGGAGGGAAAAGTGGGGATTATGTTTAGACTTTCTCGGAACTGCTTCAAATCAACTAGATATCTTTGTGCTGTAAATCTCCCAACAGCCAAACGCAAATGCAGCAAACACCTCGCTGTATGTCCCACATCCAAAGTGCCAAGAGAGAGCTTGCTCTCCCTGTCTTTGAGTACTGTTTTCACTGTCCCGGTTACCTCTTTGCTAACATTCTCTTCAGAGCTGCAGTGAAACCAGGAACCACGTGGAGAAGGCACCCACACTGAAAGTGCCTGGAGGGAACATTGGGGCTTCTTCTCAGTGTCTCTGACATAGGGTTTCACTGTCCCGGGAAAGTCTCTGCTAACACCCTGCAGAACGCAGTGCCCAATATACAGAAACGTCTTGCGGTATCTCCTACAGGGAAAGTGCCAGGAGGGAATTGTCGAGCTTGTTCTCAGTGTCTCTGAGAATTGCTCTGATTATCCGTGTGACCTCTTTACCAACACACATCTTGACATATCTCCCACATTGATCGCAGTGTCTCCAGGAATGGCATTCAAGGAGCCAGGAACTTTTCTCCCTACACTGTCCATTGAGTTGGCCTCAAAACCAATCTACATCCTGCTATATCTCCCACATGGAAAGTGCCAGGAGGGAAAAGTGGGGATTATGTTTAGACTTTCTCGGAACTGCTTCAAATCAACTAGATATCTTTGTGCTGTAAATCTCCCAACAGCCAAACGCAAATGCAGCAAACATCTCGCTGTATGTCCCACATCCAAAGTGCCAAGAGAGAGCTTGCTCTCCCTGTCTTTGAGCACTGTTTTCACTGTCCCGGTTACCTCTTTGCTAACATTCTCTTCAGAGCTGCAGTGAAACCAGGAACCACGTGGAGAAGGCACCCACACTGAAAGTGCCTGGAGGGAACATTGGGGCTTCTTCTCAGTGTCTCTGACATAGGGTTTCACTGTCCCGGGAAAGTCTCTGCAAACACCCTGCGGAGCGCAGTGCTCAATATACAGAGACTTTCTCGGAACTGCTTCAAATCAACTAGATATCTTTGTGCTGTAAATCTCCCAACAGCCAAACGCAAATGCAGCAAACATCTCGCTGTATGTCCCACATCCAAAGTGCCAAGAGAGTAATGTAGAGCTTGCTCTCCCTGTCTTTGAGTACTGTTTTCACTGTCCCGATGACCTCTTTGCTAACATTCTCTTCAGAGCTGCAGTGAAACCAGGAACCACGTGGAGAAGGCACCCACACTGAAAGTGCCTGGAGGGAACATTGGGGCTTCTTCTCAGTGTCTCTGACCATAGGGTTTCACTGTCCCGGGAAAGTCTCTGCTAACACCCTGCAGAGCGCAGTGCCCAATATACAGAAACGTCTTGCGGTATCTCCTACAGGGAAAGTGCCAGGAGGGAATTGTCGAGCTTGTTCTCAGTGTCTCTGAGAATTGCTCTGATTATCCATGTGACCTCTTTGCTAAGACTCTCCAGAGAGACGTCCTCAAAACCAACACACATCTTGACATATCTCCCACATTGATCGCAGTTTCTCCAGGAACGGCATTCAAGGAGCCAGGAACTTTTCTCCCTACACTGTCCATTGAGTTGGCCTCAAAACCAATATACATCCTGCTATATCTCCCACATGGAAAGTGCCAGGAGGGAAAAGTGGGGATTATGTTTAGACTTTCTCGGAACTGCTTCAAATCAACTAGATATCTTTGTGCTGTAAATCTCCCAACAGCCAAACGCAAATGCAGCAAACACCTCGCTGTATGTCCCACATCCAAAGTGCCAAGAGAGAGCTTGCTCTCCCTGTCTTTGAGTACTGTTTTCACTGTCCCGGTTACCTCTTTGCTAACATTCTCTTCAGAGCTGCAGTGAAACCAGGAACCACGTGGAGAAGGCACCCACACTGAAAGTGCCTGGAGGGAACATTGGGGCTTCTTCTCAGTGTCTCTGACATAGGGTTTCACTGTCCCGGGAAAGTCTCTGCTAACACCCTGCAGAACGCAGTGCCCAATATACAGAAACGTCTTGCGGTATCTCCTACAGGGAAAGTGCCAGGAGGGAATTGTCGAGCTTGTTCTCAGTGTCTCTGAGAATTGCTCTGATTATCCGTGTGACCTCTTTACCAACACACATCTTGACATATCTCCCACATTGATCGCAGTGTCTCCAGGAATGGCATTCAAGGAGCCAGGAACTTTTCTCCCTACACTGTCCATTGAGTTGGCCTCAAAACCAATCTACATCCTGCTATATCTCCCACATGGAAAGTGCCAGGAGGGAAAAGTGGGGATTATGTTTAGACTTTCTCGGAACTGCTTCAAATCAACTAGATATCTTTGTGCTGTAAATCTCCCAACAGCCAAACGCAAATGCAGCAAACATCTCGCTGTATGTCCCACATCCAAAGTGCCAAGAGAGAGCTTGCTCTCCCTGTCTTTGAGCACTGTTTTCACTGTCCCGGTTACCTCTTTGCTAACATTCTCTTCAGAGCTGCAGTGAAACCAGGAACCACGTGGAGAAGGCACCCACACTGAAAGTGCCTGGAGGGAACATTGGGGCTTCTTCTCAGTGTCTCTGACATAGGGTTTCACTGTCCCGGGAAAGTCTCTGCAAACACCCTGCGGAGCGCAGTGCTCAATATACAGAGACTTTCTCGGAACTGCTTCAAATCAACTAGATATCTTTGTGCTGTAAATCTCCCAACAGCCAAACGCAAATGCAGCAAACATCTCGCTGTATGTCCCACATCCAAAGTGCCAAGAGAGTAATGTAGAGCTTGCTCTCCCTGTCTTTGAGTACTGTTTTCACTGTCCCGATGACCTCTTTGCTAACATTCTCTTCAGAGCTGCAGTGAAACCAGGAACCACGTGGAGAAGGCACCCACACTGAAAGTGCCTGGAGGGAACATTGGGGCTTCTTCTCAGTGTCTCTGACCATAGGGTTTCACTGTCCCGGGAAAGTCTCTGCTAACACCCTGCAGAGCGCAGTGCCCAATATACAGAAACGTCTTGCGGTATCTCCTACAGGGAAAGTGCCAGGAGGGAATTGTCGAGCTTGTTCTCAGTGTCTCTGAGAATTGCTCTGATTATCCATGTGACCTCTTTGCTAAGACTCTCCAGAGAGACGTCCTCAAAACCAACACACATCTTGACATATCTCCCACATTGATCGCAGTTTCTCCAGGAACGGCATTCAAGGAGCCAGGAACTTTTCTCCCTACACTGTCCATTGAGTTGGCCTCAAAACCAATATACATCCTGCTATATCTCCCACATGGAAAGTGCCAGGAGGGAAAAGTGGGGATTATGTTTAGACTTTCTCGGAACTGCTTCAAATCAACTAGATATCTTTGTGCTGTAAATCTCCCAACAGCCAAACGCAAATGCAGCAAACACCTCGCTGTATGTCCCACATCCAAAGTGCCAAGAGAGAGCTTGCTCTCCCTGTCTTTGAGTACTGTTTTCACTGTCCCGGTTACCTCTTTGCTAACATTCTCTTCAGAGCTGCAGTGAAACCAGGAACCACGTGGAGAAGGCACCCACACTGAAAGTGCCTGGAGGGAACATTGGGGCTTCTTCTCAGTGTCTCTGACATAGGGTTTCACTGTCCCGGGAAAGTCTCTGCTAACACCCTGCAGAACGCAGTGCCCAATATACAGAAACGTCTTGCGGTATCTCCTACAGGGAAAGTGCCAGGAGGGAATTGTCGAGCTTGTTCTCAGTGTCTCTGAGAATTGCTCTGATTATCCGTGTGACCTCTTTACCAACACACATCTTGACATATCTCCCACATTGATCGCAGTGTCTCCAGGAATGGCATTCAAGGAGCCAGGAACTTTTCTCCCTACACTGTCCATTGAGTTGGCCTCAAAACCAATCTACATCCTGCTATATCTCCCACATGGAAAGTGCCAGGAGGGAAAAGTGGGGATTATGTTTAGACTTTCTCGGAACTGCTTCAAATCAACTAGATATCTTTGTGCTGTAAATCTCCCAACAGCCAAACGCAAATGCAGCAAACATCTCGCTGTATGTCCCACATCCAAAGTGCCAAGAGAGAGCTTGCTCTCCCTGTCTTTGAGCACTGTTTTCACTGTCCCGGTTACCTCTTTGCTAACATTCTCTTCAGAGCTGCAGTGAAACCAGGAACCACGTGGAGAAGGCACCCACACTGAAAGTGCCTGGAGGGAACATTGGGGCTTCTTCTCAGTGTCTCTGACATAGGGTTTCACTGTCCCGGGAAAGTCTCTGCAAACACCCTGCGGAGCGCAGTGCTCAATATACAGAGACTTTCTCGGAACTGCTTCAAATCAACTAGATATCTTTGTGCTGTAAATCTCCCAACAGCCAAACGCAAATGCAGCAAACATCTCGCTGTATGTCCCACATCCAAAGTGCCAAGAGAGTAATGTAGAGCTTGCTCTCCCTGTCTTTGAGTACTGTTTTCACTGTCCCGATGACCTCTTTGCTAACATTCTCTTCAGAGCTGCAGTGAAACCAGGAACCACGTGGAGAAGGCACCCACACTGAAAGTGCCTGGAGGGAACATTGGGGCTTCTTCTCAGTGTCTCTGACCATAGGGTTTCACTGTCCCGGGAAAGTCTCTGCTAACACCCTGCAGAGCGCAGTGCCCAATATACAGAAACGTCTTGCGGTATCTCCTACAGGGAAAGTGCCAGGAGGGAATTGTCGAGCTTGTTCTCAGTGTCTCTGAGAATTGCTCTGATTATCCATGTGACCTCTTTGCTAAGACTCTCCAGAGAGACGTCCTCAAAACCAACACACATCTTGACATATCTCCCACATTGATCGCAGTTTCTCCAGGAACGGCATTCAAGGAGCCAGGAACTTTTCTCCCTACACTGTCCATTGAGTTGGCCTCAAAACCAATATACATCCTGCTATATCTCCCACATGGAAAGTGCCAGGAGGGAAAAGTGGGGATTATGTTTAGACTTTCTCGGAACTGCTTCAAATCAACTAGATATCTTTGTGCTGTAAATCTCCCAACAGCCAAACGCAAATGCAGCAAACACCTCGCTGTATGTCCCACATCCAAAGTGCCAAGAGAGAGCTTGCTCTCCCTGTCTTTGAGTACTGTTTTCACTGTCCCGGTTACCTCTTTGCTAACATTCTCTTCAGAGCTGCAGTGAAACCAGGAACCACGTGGAGAAGGCACCCACACTGAAAGTGCCTGGAGGGAACATTGGGGCTTCTTCTCAGTGTCTCTGACATAGGGTTTCACTGTCCCGGGAAAGTCTCTGCTAACACCCTGCAGAACGCAGTGCCCAATATACAGAAACGTCTTGCGGTATCTCCTACAGGGAAAGTGCCAGGAGGGAATTGTCGAGCTTGTTCTCAGTGTCTCTGAGAATTGCTCTGATTATCCGTGTGACCTCTTTACCAACACACATCTTGACATATCTCCCACATTGATCGCAGTGTCTCCAGGAATGGCATTCAAGGAGCCAGGAACTTTTCTCCCTACACTGTCCATTGAGTTGGCCTCAAAACCAATCTACATCCTGCTATATCTCCCACATGGAAAGTGCCAGGAGGGAAAAGTGGGGATTATGTTTAGACTTTCTCGGAACTGCTTCAAATCAACTAGATATCTTTGTGCTGTAAATCTCCCAACAGCCAAACGCAAATGCAGCAAACATCTCGCTGTATGTCCCACATCCAAAGTGCCAAGAGAGAGCTTGCTCTCCCTGTCTTTGAGCACTGTTTTCACTGTCCCGGTTACCTCTTTGCTAACATTCTCTTCAGAGCTGCAGTGAAACCAGGAACCACGTGGAGAAGGCACCCACACTGAAAGTGCCTGGAGGGAACATTGGGGCTTCTTCTCAGTGTCTCTGACATAGGGTTTCACTGTCCCGGGAAAGTCTCTGCAAACACCCTGCGGAGCGCAGTGCTCAATATACAGAGACTTTCTCGGAACTGCTTCAAATCAACTAGATATCTTTGTGCTGTAAATCTCCCAACAGCCAAACGCAAATGCAGCAAACATCTCGCTGTATGTCCCACATCCAAAGTGCCAAGAGAGTAATGTAGAGCTTGCTCTCCCTGTCTTTGAGTACTGTTTTCACTGTCCCGATGACCTCTTTGCTAACATTCTCTTCAGAGCTGCAGTGAAACCAGGAACCACGTGGAGAAGGCACCCACACTGAAAGTGCCTGGAGGGAACATTGGGGCTTCTTCTCAGTGTCTCTGACCATAGGGTTTCACTGTCCCGGGAAAGTCTCTGCTAACACCCTGCAGAGCGCAGTGCCCAATATACAGAAACGTCTTGCGGTATCTCCTACAGGGAAAGTGCCAGGAGGGAATTGTCGAGCTTGTTCTCAGTGTCTCTGAGAATTGCTCTGATTATCCATGTGACCTCTTTGCTAAGACTCTCCAGAGAGACGTCCTCAAAACCAACACACATCTTGACATATCTCCCACATTGATCGCAGTTTCTCCAGGAACGGCATTCAAGGAGCCAGGAACTTTTCTCCCTACACTGTCCATTGAGTTGGCCTCAAAACCAATATACATCCTGCTATATCTCCCACATGGAAAGTGCCAGGAGGGAAAAGTGGGGATTATGTTTAGACTTTCTCGGAACTGCTTCAAATCAACTAGATATCTTTGTGCTGTAAATCTCCCAACAGCCAAACGCAAATGCAGCAAACACCTCGCTGTATGTCCCACATCCAAAGTGCCAAGAGAGAGCTTGCTCTCCCTGTCTTTGAGTACTGTTTTCACTGTCCCGGTTACCTCTTTGCTAACATTCTCTTCAGAGCTGCAGTGAAACCAGGAACCACGTGGAGAAGGCACCCACACTGAAAGTGCCTGGAGGGAACATTGGGGCTTCTTCTCAGTGTCTCTGACATAGGGTTTCACTGTCCCGGGAAAGTCTCTGCTAACACCCTGCAGAACGCAGTGCCCAATATACAGAAACGTCTTGCGGTATCTCCTACAGGGAAAGTGCCAGGAGGGAATTGTCGAGCTTGTTCTCAGTGTCTCTGAGAATTGCTCTGATTATCCGTGTGACCTCTTTACCAACACACATCTTGACATATCTCCCACATTGATCGCAGTGTCTCCAGGAATGGCATTCAAGGAGCCAGGAACTTTTCTCCCTACACTGTCCATTGAGTTGGCCTCAAAACCAATCTACATCCTGCTATATCTCCCACATGGAAAGTGCCAGGAGGGAAAAGTGGGGATTATGTTTAGACTTTCTCGGAACTGCTTCAAATCAACTAGATATCTTTGTGCTGTAAATCTCCCAACAGCCAAACGCAAATGCAGCAAACATCTCGCTGTATGTCCCACATCCAAAGTGCCAAGAGAGAGCTTGCTCTCCCTGTCTTTGAGTACTGTTTTCACTGTCCCGGTTACCTCTTTGCTAACATTCTCTTCAGAGCTGCAGTGAAACCAGGAACCACGTGGAGAAGGCACCCACACTGAAAGTGCCTGGAGGGAACATTGGGGCTTCTTCTCAGTGTCTCTGACATAGGGTTTCACTGTCCCGGGAAAGTCTCTGCAAACACCCTGTGGAGCGCAGTGCTCAATATACAGAGACTTTCTCGGAACTGCTTCAAATCAACTAGATATCTTTGTGCTGTAAATCTCCCAACAGCCAAACGCAAATGCAGCAAACATCTCGCTGTATGTCCCACATCCAAAGTGCCAAGAGAGTAATGTAGAGCTTGCTCTCCCTGTCTTTGAGTACTGTTTTCACTGTCCCGATGACCTCTTTGCTAACATTCTCTTCAGAGCTGCAGTGAAACCAGGAACCACGTGGAGAAGGCACCCACACTGAAAGTGCCTGGAGGGAACATTGGGGCTTCTTCTCAGTGTCTCTGACCATAGGGTTTCACTGTCCCGGGAAAGTCTCTGCTAACACCCTGCAGAGCGCAGTGCCCAATATACAGAAACGTCTTGCGGTATCTCCTACAGGGAAAGTGCCAGGAGGGAATTGTCGAGCTTGTTCTCAGTGTCTCTGAGAATTGCTCTGATTATCCATGTGACCTCTTTGCTAAGACTCTCCAGAGAGACGTCCTCAAAACCAACACACATCTTGACATATCTCCCACATTGATCGCAGTTTCTCCAGGAACAGCATTCAAGGAGCCAGGAACTTTTCTCCCTACACTGTCCATTGAGTTGGCCTCAAAACCAATCTACATCCTGCTATATCTCCCACATGGAAAGTGCCAGGAGGGAAAAGTGGGGATTATGTTTAGACTTTCTCGGAACTGCTTCAAATCAACTAGATATCTTTGTGCTGTAAATCTCCCAACAGCCAAACGCAAAAGCAGCAAACATCTCGCTGTATGTCCCACATCCAAAGTGCCAAGAGAGAGCTTGCTCTCCCTGTCTTTGAGACCTGTTTTCACTGTCCCGGTTACCTCTTTGCTAACATTCTCTTCAGAGCTGCAGTGAAACCAGGAACCACGTGGAGAAGGCACCCACACTGGAAGTGCCTGGAGGGAACATTGGGGCTTCTTCTCAGTGTCTCTGACCATAGGGTTTCACTGTCCCGGGAAAGTCTCTGCTAACACCCTGCGGAGCGCAGTGCTCAATATACAGAGACTTTCTCGGAACTGCTTCAAATCAACTACATATCTTTGTGCTGTAAATCTCCCAACAGCCAAACGCAAATGCAGCAAACATCTCGCTGTATGTCCCACATCCAAAGTGCCAAGAGAGTAATGTAGAGCTTGCTCTCCCTGTCTTTGAGCACTGTTTTCACTGTCCCGGTTACCTCTTTGCTAACATTCTCTTCAGAGCTGCAGTGAAACCAGGAACCACGTGGAGAAGGCACCCACACTGAAAGTGCCTGGAGGGAACATTGGGGCTTCTTCTCAGTGTCTCTGACCATAGGGTTTCACTGTCCCGGGAAAGTCTCTGCTAACACCCTGCAGAGCGCAGTGCCCAATATACAGAAACGTCTTGCGGTATCTCCTACAGGGAAAGTGCCAGGAGGGAATTGTCGAGCTTGTTCTCAGTGTCTCTGAGAATTGCTCTGATTATCCGTGTGACCTCTTTACCAACACACATCTTGACATATCTCCCACATTGATCGCAGTGTCTCCAGGAATGGCATTCAAGGAGCCAGGAACTTTTCTCCCTACACTGTCCATTGAGTTGGCCTCAAAACCAATCTACATCCTGCTATATCTCCCACATGGAAAGTGCCAGGAGGGAAAAGTGGGGATTATGTTTAGACTTTCTCGGAACTGCTTCAAATCAACTAGATATCTTTGTGCTGTAAATCTCCCAACAGCCAAACGCAAATGCAGCAAACATCTCGCTGTATGTCCCACATCCAAAGTGCCAAGAGAGAGCTTGCTCTCCCTGTCTTTGAGCACTGTTTTCACTGTCCCGGTTACCTCTTTGCTAACATTCTCTTCAGAGCTGCAGTGAAACCAGGAACCACGTGGAGAAGGCACCCACACTGAAAGTGCCTGGAGGGAACATTGGGGCTTCTTCTCAGTGTCTCTGACATAGAGTTTCACTGTCCCGGGAAAGTCTCTGCTAACACCCTGCAGAGCGCAGTGCTCAATATACAGAGACTTTCTCGGAACTGCTTCAAATCAACTAGATATCTTTGTGCTGTAAATCTCCCAACAGCCAAACGCAAATGCAGCAAACATCTCGCTGTATGTCCCACATCCAAAGTGCCAAGAGAGTAATGTAGAGCTTGCTCTCCCTGTCTTTGAGTACTGTTTTCACTGTCCCGATGACCTCTTTGCTAACATTCTCTTCAGAGCTGCAGTGAAACCAGGAACCACGTGGAGAAGGCACCCACACTGAAAGTGCCTGGAGGGAACATTGGGGCTTCTTCTCAGTGTCTCTGACCATAGGGTTTCACTGTCCCGGGAAAGTCTCTGCTAACACCCTGCAGAGCGCAGTGCCCAATATACAGAAACGTCTTGCGGTATCTCCTACAGGGAAAGTGCCAGGAGGGAATTGTCGAGCTTGTTCTCAGTGTCTCTGAGAATTGCTCTGATTATCCATGTGACCTCTTTGCTAAGACTCTCCAGAGAGACGTCCTCAAAACCAACACACATCTTGACATATCTCCCACATTGATCGCAGTTTCTCCAGGAACGGCATTCAAGGAGCCAGGAACTTTTCTCCCTACACTGTCCATTGAGTTGGCCTCAAAACCAATATACATCCTGCTATATCTCCCACATGGAAAGTGCCAGGAGGGAAAAGTGGGGATTATGTTTAGACTTTCTCGGAACTGCTTCAAATCAACTAGATATCTTTGTGCTGTAAATCTCCCAACAGCCAAACGCAAATGCAGCAAACATCTCGCTGTATGTCCCACATCCAAAGTGCCAAGAGAGAGCTTGCTCTCCCTGTCTTTGAGTACTGTTTTCACTGTCCCGGTTACCTCTTTGCTAACATTCTCTTCAGAGCTGCAGTGAAACCAGGAACCACGTGGAGAAGGCACCCACACTGAAAGTGCCTGGAGGGAACATTGGGGCTTCTTCTCAGTGTCTCTGACATAGGGTTTCACTGTCCCGGGAAAGTCACTGCTAACACCCTGCAGAGCGCAGTGCCCAATATACAGAAACGTCTTGCGGTATCTCCTACAGGGAAAGTGCCAGGAGGGAATTGTCGAGCTTGTTCTCAGTGTCTCTGAGAATTGCTCTGATTATCCGTGTGACCTCTTTACCAACACACATCTTGACATATCTCCCACATTGATCGCAGTGTCTCCAGGAATGGCATTCAAGGAGCCAGGAACTTTTCTCCCTACACTGTCCATTGAGTTGGCCTCAAAACCAATCTACATCCTGCTATATCTCCCACATGGAAAGTGCCAGGAGGGAAAAGTGGGGATTATGTTTAGACTTTCTCGGAACTGCTTCAAATCAACTAGATATCTTTGTGCTGTAAATCTCCCAACAGCCAAACGCAAATGCAGCAAACATCTCGCTGTATGTCCCACATCCAAAGTGCCAAGAGAGAGCTTGCTCTCCCTGTCTTTGAGCACTGTTTTCACTGTCCCGGTTACCTCTTTGCTAACATTCTCTTCAGAGCTGCAGTGAAACCAGGAACCACGTGGAGAAGGCACCCACACTGAAAGTGCCTGGAGGGAACATTGGGGCTTCTCTCAGTGTCTCTGACATAGGGTTTCACTGTCCCGGGAAAGTCTCTGCAAACACCCTGCGGAGCGCAGTGCTCAATATACAGAGACTTTCTCGGAACTGCTTCAAATCAACTAGATATCTTTGTGCTGTAAATCTCCCAACAGCCAAACGCAAATGCAGCAAACATCTCGCTGTATGTCCCACATCCAAAGTGCCAAGAGAGTAATGTAGAGCTTGCTCTCCCTGTCTTTGAGTACTGTTTTCACTGTCCCGATGACCTCTTTGCTAACATTCTCTTCAGAGCTGCAGTGAAACCAGGAACCACGTGGAGAAGGCACCCACACTGAAAGTGCCTGGAGGGAACATTGGGGCTTCTTCTCACTGTCTCTGACCATAGGGTTTCACTGTCCCGGGAAAGTCTCTGCTAACACCCTGCAGAGCGCAGTGCCCAATATACAGAAACGTCTTGCGGTATCTCCTACAGGGAAAGTGCCAGGAGGGAATTGTCGAGCTTGTTCTCAGTGTCTCTGAGAATTGCTCTGATTATCCATGTGACCTCTTTGCTAAGACTCTCCAGAGAGACGTCCTCAAAACCAACACACATCTTGACATATCTCCCACATTGATCACAGTTTCTCCAGGAACAGCATTCAAGGAGCCAGGAACTTTTCTCCCTACACTGTCCATTGAGTTGGCCTCAAAACCAATCTACATCCTGCTATATCTCCCACATGGAAAGTGCCAGGAGGGAAAAGTGGGGATTATGTTTAGACTTTCTCGGAACTGCTTCAAATCAACTAGATATCTTTGTGCTGTAAATCTCCCAACAGCCAAACGCAAAAGCAGCAAACATCTCGCTGTATGTCCCACATCCAAAGTGCCAAGAGAGAGCTTGCTCTCCCTGTCTTTGAGACCTGTTTTCACTGTCCCGGTTACCTCTTTGCTAACATTCTCTTCAGAGCTGCAGTGAAACCAGGAACCACGTGGAGAAGGCACCCACACTGGAAGTGCCTGGAGGGAACATTGGGGCTTCTTCTCAGTGTCTCTGACCATAGGGTTTCACTGTCCCGGGAAAGTCTCTGCTAACACCCTGCAGAGCGCAGTGCCCAATATACAGAAACGTCTTGCGGTATCTCCTACAGGGAAAGTGCCAGGAGGGAATTGTCGAGCTTGTTCTCAGTGTCTCTGAGAATTGCTCTGATTATCCGTGTGACCTCTTTGCTAAGACTCTCCAGAGAGACGTCCTCAAAACCAACACACATCTTGACATATCTCCCACATTGATCGCAGTGTCTCCAGGAACGGCATTCAAGGAGCCAGGAACTTTTCTCCCTACACTGTCCATTGAGTTGGCCTCAAAACCAATATACATCCTGCTATATCTCCCACATGGAAAGTGCCAGGAGGGAAAAGTGGGGATTATGTTTAGACTTTCTCGGAACTGCTTCAAATCAACTAGATATCTTTGTGCTGTAAATCTCCCAACAGCCAAACGCAAAAGCAGCAAACATCTCGCTGTATGTCCCACATCCAAAGTGCCAAGAGAGAGCTTGCTCTCCCTGTCTTTGAGACCTGTTTTCACTGTCCCGGTTACCTCTTTGCTAACATTCTCTTCAGAGCTGCAGTGAAACCAGGAACCACGTGGAGAAGGCACCCACACTGGAAGTGCCTGGAGGGAACATTGGGGCTTCTTCTCACTGTCTCTGACCATAGGGTTTCACTGTCCCGGGAAAGTCTCTGCTAACACCCTGCAGAGCGCAGTGCCCAATATACAGAAACGTCTTGCGGTATCTCCTACAGGGAAAGTGCCAGGAGGGAATTGTCGAGCTTCTTCTCAGTGTCTCTGAGAATTGCTCTGATTATCCGTGTGACCTCTTTGCTAAGACTCTCCAGAGAGACGTCCTCAAAACCAACACACATCTTGACATATCTCCCACATTGATCGCAGTGTCTCCAGGAATGGCATTCAAGGAGCCAGGAACTTTTCTCCCTACACTGTCCATTGAGTTGGCCTCAAAACCAATCTACATCCTGCTATATCTCCCACATGGAAAGTGCCAGGAGGGAAAAGTGGGGATTATGTTTAGACTTTCTCGGAACTGCTTCAAATCAACTAGATATCTTTGTGCTGTAAATCTCCCAACAGCCAAACGCAAATGCAGCAAACATCTCGCTGTATGTCCCACATCCAAAGTGCCAAGAGAGAGCTTGCTCTCCCTGTCTTTGAGCACTGTTTTCACTGTCCCGGTTACCTCTTTGCTAACATTCTCTTCAGAGCTGCAGTGAAACCAGGAACCACGTGGAGAAGGCACCCACACTGAAAGTGCCTGGAGGGAACATTGGGGCTTCTCTCAGTGTCTCTGACATAGGGTTTCACTGTCCCGGGAAAGTCTCTGCAAACACCCTGCGGAGCGCAGTGCTCAATATACAGAGACTTTCTCGGAACTGCTTCAAATCAACTAGATATCTTTGTGCTGTAAATCTCCCAACAGCCAAACGCAAATGCAGCAAACATCTCACTGTATGTCCCACATCCAAAGTGCCAAGAGAGTAATGTAGAGCTTGCTCTCCCTGTCTTTGAGTACTGTTTTCACTGTCCCGGTTACCTCTTTGCTAACATTCTCTTCAGAGCTGCAGTGAAACCAGGAACCACGTGGAGAAGGCACCCACACTGAAAGTGCCTGGAGGGAACATTGGGGCTTCTTCTCAGTGTCTCTGACATAGGGTTTCACTGTCCCGGGAAAGTCTCTGCTAACACCCTGCAGAGCGCAGTGCCCAATATACAGAAACGTCTTGCGGTATCTCCTACAGGGAAAGTGCCAGGAGGGAATTGTCGAGCTTGTTCTCAGTGTCTCTGAGAATTGCTCTGATTATCCGTGTGACCTCTTTGCTAAGACTCTCCAGAGAGACGTCCTCAAAACCAACACACATCTTGACATATCTCCCACATTGATCGCAGTGTCTCCAGGAATGGCATTCAAGGAGCCAGGAACTTTTCTCCCTACACTGTCCATTGAGTTGGCCTCAAAACCAATCTACATCCTGCTATATCTCCCACATGGAAAGTGCCAGGAGGGAAAAGTGGGGATTATGTTTAGACTTTCTCGGAACTGCTTCAAATCAACTAGATATCTTTGTGCTGTAAATCTCCCAACAGCCAAACGCAAATGCAGCAAACATCTCGCTGTATGTCCCACATCCAAAGTGCCAAGAGAGAGCTTGCTCTCCCTGTCTTTGAGCACTGTTTTCACTGTCCCGGTTACCTCTTTGCTAACATTCTCTTCAGAGCTGCAGTGAAACCAGGAACCACGTGGAGAAGGCACCCACACTGAAAGTGCCTGGAGGGAACATTGGGGCTTCTCTCAGTGTCTCTGACATAGGGTTTCACTGTCCCGGGAAAGTCTCTGCAAACACCCTGCGGAGCGCAGTGCTCAATATACAGAGACTTTCTCGGAACTGCTTCAAATCAACTAGATATCTTTGTGCTGTAAATCTCCCAACAGCCAAACGCAAATGCAGCAAACATCTCGCTGTATGTCCCACATCCAAAGTGCCAAGAGAGTAATGTAGAGCTTGCTCTCCCTGTCTTTGAGTACTGTTTTCACTGTCCCGATGACCTCTTTGCTAACATTCTCTTCAGAGCTGCAGTGAAACCAGGAACCACGTGGAGAAGGCACCCACACTGAAAGTGCCTGGAGGGAACATTGGGGCTTCTTCTCAGTGTCTCTGACCATAGGGTTTCACTGTCCCGGGAAAGTCTCTGCTAACACCCTGCAGAGCGCAGTGCCCAATATACAGAAACGTCTTGCGGTATCTCCTACAGGGAAAGTGCCAGGAGGGAATTGTCGAGCTTGTTCTCAGTGTCTCTGAGAATTGCTCTGATTATCCATGTGACCTCTTTGCTAAGACTCTCCAGAGAGACGTCCTCAAAACCAACACACATCTTGACATATCTCCCACATTGATCACAGTTTCTCCAGGAACAGCATTCAAGGAGCCAGGAACTTTTCTCCCTACACTGTCCATTGAGTTGGCCTCAAAACCAATCTACATCCTGCTATATCTCCCACATGGAAAGTGCCAGGAGGGAAAAGTGGGGATTATGTTTAGACTTTCTCGGAACTGCTTCAAATCAACTAGATATCTTTGTGCTGTAAATCTCCCAACAGCCAAACGCAAAAGCAGCAAACATCTCGCTGTATGTCCCACATCCAAAGTGCCAAGAGAGAGCTTGCTCTCCCTGTCTTTGAGACCTGTTTTCACTGTCCCGGTTACCTCTTTGCTAACATTCTCTTCAGAGCTGCAGTGAAACCAGGAACCACGTGGAGAAGGCACCCACACTGGAAGTGCCTGGAGGGAACATTGGGGCTTCTTCTCAGTGTCTCTGACCATAGGGTTTCACTGTCCCGGGAAAGTCTCTGCTAACACCCTGCAGAGCGCAGTGCCCAATATACAGAAACGTCTTGCGGTATCTCCTACAGGGAAAGTGCCAGGAGGGAATTGTCGAGCTTGTTCTCAGTGTCTCTGAGAATTGCTCTGATTATCCATGTGACCTCTTTGCTAAGACTCTCCAGAGAGACGTCCTCAAAACCAACACACATCTTGACATATCTCCCACATTGATCGCAGTGTCTCCAGGAACGGCATTCAAGGAGCCAGGAACTTTTCTCCCTACACTGTCCATTGAGTTGGCCTCAAAACCAATATACATCCTGCTATATCTCCCACATGGAAAGTGCCAGGAGGGAAAAGTGGGGATTATGTTTAGACTTTCTCGGAACTGCTTCAAATCAACTAGATATCTTTGTGCTGTAAATCTCCCAACAGCCAAACGCAAAAGCAGCAAACATCTCACTGTATGTCCCACATCCAAAGTGCCAAGAGAGAGCTTGCTCTCCCTGTCTTTGAGCACTGTTTTCACTGTCCCGGTTACCTCTTTGCTAACATTCTCTTCAGAGCTGCAGTGAAACCAGGAACCACGTGGAGAAGGCACCCACACTGAAAGTGCCTGGAGGGAACATTGGGGCTTCTCTCAGTGTCTCTGACATAGGGTTTCACTGTCCCGGGAAAGTCTCTGCAAACACCCTGCGGAGCGCAGTGCTCAATATACAGAGACTTTCTCGGAACTGCTTCAAATCAACTAGATATCTTTGTGCTGTAAATCTCCCAACAGCCAAACGCAAATGCAGCAAACATCTCACTGTATGTCCCACATCCAAAGTGCCAAGAGAGTAATGTAGAGCTTGCTCTCCCTGTCTTTCAGTACTGTTTTCACTGTCCCGGTTACCTCTTTGCTAACATTCTCTTCAGAGCTGCAGTGAAACCAGGAACCACGTGGAGAAGGCACCCACACTGAAAGTGCCTGGAGGGAACATTGGGGCTTCTTCTCAGTGTCTCTGACATAGGGTTTCACTGTCCCGGGAAAGTCTCTGCTAACACCCTGCAGAGCGCAGTGCCCAATATACAGAAACGTCTTGCGGTATCTCCTACAGGGAAAGTGCCAGGAGGGAATTGTCGAGCTTGTTCTCAGTGTCTCTGAGAATTGCTCTGATTATCCGTGTGACCTCTTTGCTAAGACTCTCCAGAGAGACGTCCTCAAAACCAACACACATCTTGACATATCTCCCACATTGATCGCAGTGTCTCCAGGAATGGCATTCAAGGAGCCAGGAACTTTTCTCCCTACACTGTCCATTGAGTTGGCCTCAAAACCAATCTACATCCTGCTATATCTCCCACATGGAAAGTGCCAGGAGGGAAAAGTGGGGATTATGTTTAGACTTTCTCGGAACTGCTTCAAATCAACTAGATATCTTTGTGCTGTAAATCTCCCAACAGCCAAACGCAAATGCAGCAAACATCTCGCTGTATGTCCCACATCCAAAGTGCCAAGAGAGAGCTTGCTCTCCCTGTCTTTGAGCACTGTTTTCACTGTCCCGGTTACCTCTTTGCTAACATTCTCTTCAGAGCTGCAGTGAAACCAGGAACCACGTGGAGAAGGCACCCACACTGAAAGTGCCTGGAGGGAACATTGGGGCTTCTCTCAGTGTCTCTGACATAGGGTTTCACTGTCCCGGGAAAGTCTCTGCAAACACCCTGCGGAGCGCAGTGCTCAATATACAGAGACTTTCTCGGAACTGCTTCAAATCAACTAGATATCTTTGTGCTGTAAATCTCCCAACAGCCAAACGCAAATGCAGCAAACATCTCGCTGTATGTCCCACATCCAAAGTGCCAAGAGAGTAATGTAGAGCTTGCTCTCCCTGTCTTTGAGTACTGTTTTCACTGTCCCGATGACCTCTTTGCTAACATTCTCTTCAGAGCTGCAGTGAAACCAGGAACCACGTGGAGAAGGCACCCACACTGAAAGTGCCTGGAGGGAACATTGGGGCTTCTTCTCAGTGTCTCTGACCATAGGGTTTCACTGTCCCGGGAAAGTCTCTGCTAACACCCTGCAGAGCGCAGTGCCCAATATACAGAAACGTCTTGCGGTATCTCCTACAGGGAAAGTGCCAGGAGGGAATTGTCGAGCTTGTTCTCAGTGTCTCTGAGAATTGCTCTGATTATCCATGTGACCTCTTTGCTAAGACTCTCCAGAGAGACGTCCTCAAAACCAACACACATCTTGACATATCTCCCACATTGATCACAGTTTCTCCAGGAACAGCATTCAAGGAGCCAGGAACTTTTCTCCCTACACTGTCCATTGAGTTGGCCTCAAAACCAATCTACATCCTGCTATATCTCCCACATGGAAAGTGCCAGGAGGGAAAAGTGGGGATTATGTTTAGACTTTCTCGGAACTGCTTCAAATCAACTAGATATCTTTGTGCTGTAAATCTCCCAACAGCCAAACGCAAAAGCAGCAAACATCTCGCTGTATGTCCCACATCCAAAGTGCCAAGAGAGAGCTTGCTCTCCCTGTCTTTGAGACCTGTTTTCACTGTCCCGGTTACCTCTTTGCTAACATTCTCTTCAGAGCTGCAGTGAAACCAGGAACCACGTGGAGAAGGCACCCACACTGGAAGTGCCTGGAGGGAACATTGGGGCTTCTTCTCAGTGTCTCTGACCATAGGGTTTCACTGTCCCGGGAAAGTCTCTGCTAACACCCTGCAGAGCGCAGTGCCCAATATACAGAAACGTCTTGCGGTATCTCCTACAGGGAAAGTGCCAGGAGGGAATTGTCGAGCTTGTTCTCAGTGTCTCTGAGAATTGCTCTGATTATCCATGTGACCTCTTTGCTAAGACTCTCCAGAGAGACGTCCTCAAAACCAACACACATCTTGACATATCTCCCACATTGATCGCAGTGTCTCCAGGAACGGCATTCAAGGAGCCAGGAACTTTTCTCCCTACACTGTCCATTGAGTTGTCCTCAAAACCAATCTACATCCTGCTATATCTCCCACATGGAAAGTGCCAGGAGGGAAAAGTGGGGATTATGTTTAGACTTTCTCGGAACTGCTTCAAATCAACTAGATATCTTTGTGCTGTAAATCTCCCAACAGCCAAACGCAAATGCAGCAAACATCTCGCTGTATGTCCCACATCCAAAGTGCCAAGAGAGAGCTTGCTCTCCCTGTCTTTGAGACCTGTTTTCACTGTCCCGGTTACCTCTTTGCTAACATTCTCTTCAGAGCTGCAGTGAAACCAGGAACCACGTGGAGAAGGCACCCACACTGAAAGTGCCTGGAGGGAACATTGGGGCTTCTTCTCAGTGTCTCTGACCATAGGGTTTCACTGTCCCGGGAAAGTCTCTGCTAACACCCTGCAGAGCGCAGTGCCCAATATACAGAAACGTCTTGCGGTATCTCCTACAGGGAAAGTGCCAGGAGGGAATTGTCGAGCTTGTTCTCAGTGTCTCTGAGAATTGCTCTGATTATCCGTGTGACCTCTTTGCTAAGACTCTCCAGAGAGACGTCCTCAAAACCAACACACATCTTGACATATCTCCCACATTGATCGCAGTTTCTCCAGGAACGGCATTCAAGGAGCCAGGAACTTTTCTCCCTACACTGTCCATTGATTTGGCCTCAAAACCAATATACATCCTGCTATATCTCCCACATGGAAAGTGCCAGGAGGGAAAAGTGGGGATTATGTTTAGACTTTCTCGGAACTGCTTCAAATCAACTAGATATCTTTGTGCTGTAAATCTCCCAACAGCCAAACGCAAATGCAGCAAACATCTCGCTGTATGTCCCACATCCAAAGTGCCAAGAGAGAGCTTGCTCTCCCTGTCTTTGAGTACTGTTTTCACTGTCCCGGTTACCTCTTTGCTAACATTCTCTTCAGAGCTGCAGTGAAACCAGGAACCACGTGGAGAAGGCACCCACACTGAAAGTGCCTGGAGGGAACATTGGGGCTTCTTCTCAGTGTCTCTGACATAGGGTTTCACTGTCCCGGGAAAGTCTCTGCTAACACCCTGCAGAACGCAGTGCCCAATATACAGAAACGTCTTGCGGTATCTCCTACAGGGAAAGTGCCAGGAGGGAATTGTCGAGCTTGTTCTCAGTGTCTCTGAGAATTGCTCTGATTATCCGTGTGACCTCTTTACCAACACACATCTTGACATATCTCCCACATTGATCGCAGTGTCTCCAGGAATGGCATTCAAGGAGCCAGGAACTTTTCTCCCTACACTGTCCATTGAGTTGTCCTCAAAACCAATCTACATCCTGCTATATCTCCCACATGGAAAGTGCCAGGAGGGAAAAGTGGGGATTATGTTTAGACTTTCTCGGAACTGCTTCAAATCAACTAGATATCTTTGTGCTGTAAATCTCCCAACAGCCAAACGCAAATGCAGCAAACATCTCGCTGTATGTCCCACATCCAAAGTGCCAAGAGAGAGCTTGCTCTCCCTGTCTTTGAGCACTGTTTTCACTGTCCCGATGACCTCTTTGCTAACATTCTCTTCAGAGCTGCAGTGAAACCAGGAACCACGTGGAGAAGGCACCCACACTGAAAGTGCCTGGAGGGAACATTGGGGCTTCTTCTCAGTGTCTCTGACATAGGGTTTCACTGTCCCGGGAAAGTCTCTGCAAACACCCTGCGGAGCGCAGTGCTCAATATACAGAGACTTTCTCGGAACTGCTTCAAATCAACTAGATATCTTTGTTCTGTAAATCTCCCAACAGCCAAACGCAAATGCAGCAAACATCTCGCTGTATGTCCCACATCCAAAGTGCCAAGAGAGTAATGTAGAGCTTGCTCTCCCTATCTTTGAGTACTGTTTTCACTGTCCCGATGACCTCTTTGCTAACATTCTCTTCAGAGCTGCAGTGAAACCAGGAACCACGTGGAGAAGGCACCCACACTGAAAGTGCCTGGAGGGAACATTGGGGCTTCTTCTCAGTGTCTCTGACATAGGGTTTCACTGTCCCGGGAAAGTCTCTGCTAACACCCTGCAGAGCGCAGTGCCCAATATAAAGAAACGTCTTGCGGTATCTCCTACAGGGAAAGTGCCAGGAGGGAATTGTCGAGCTTGTTCTCAGTGTCTCTGAGAATTGCTCTGATTATCCGTGTGACCTCTTTGCTAAGACTCTCCAGAGAGCCGTCCTCAAAACCAACACACATCTTGACATATCTCCCACATTGATCGCAGTGTCTCCAGGAACGGCATTCAAGGAGCCAGGAACTTTTCTCCCTACACTGTCCATTGAGTTGTCCTCAAAACCAATATACATCCTGCTATATCTCCCACATGGAAAATGCCAGGAGGGAAAAGTGGGGATTATGTTTAGACTTTCTCGGAACTGCTTCAAATCAACTAGATATCTTTGTGCTGTAAATCTCCCAACAGCCAAACGCAAATGCAGCAAACATCTCACTGTATGTCCCATATCCAAAGTGCCAAGAGAAAGCTTGCTCTCCCTGTCTTTGAGTACTGTTTTCACTGTCCCGATGAGCTCTTTGCTAACATTCTCTTCAGAGCTGCAGTGAAACCAGGAACCACGTGGAGAAGGCACCCACACTGAAAGTGCCTGGAGGGAACATTGGGGCTTCTTCTCAATGTCTCTGACATAGGGTTTCACTGTCCCGGGAAAGTCTCTGCTAACACCCTGCAGAGCGCAGTGCCCAATATACAGAAACGTCTTGCGGTATCTCCTACAGGGAAAGTGCCAGGAGGGAATTGTCGAGCTTGTTCTCAGTGTCTCTGAGAATTGCTCTGATTATCCGTGTGACCTCTTTGCTAAGACTCTCCAGAGAGCCGTCCTCAAAACCAACACACATCTTGACATATCTCCCACATTGATCGCAGTGTCTCCAGGAACGGCATTCAAGGAGCCAGGAACTTTTCTCCCTACACTGTCCATTGAGTTGGACTCAAAACCAATATACATCCTGCTATATCTCCCACATGGAAAGTGCCAGGAGGGAAAAGTGGGGATTATGTTTAGACTTTCTCGGAACTGCTTCAAATCAACTAGATATCTTTGTGCTGTAAATCTCCCAACAGCCAAACGCAAATGCAGCAAACATCTCACTGTATGTCCCACATCCAAAGTGCCAAGAGAGAGCTTGCTCTCCCTGTCTTTGAGTACTGTTTTCACTGTCCCGGTTACCTCTTTGCTAACATTCTCTTCAGAGCTGCAGTGAAACCAGGAACCACGTGGAGAAGGCACCCACACTGAAAGTGCCTGGAGGGAACATTGGGGCTTCTTCTCAATGTCTCTGACATAGGGTTTCACTGTCCCGGGAAAGTCTCTGCTAACACCCTGCAGAGCGCAGAGCCCAATATACAGAAACGTCTTGCGGTATCTCCTACAGGGAAAGTGCCAGGAGGGAATTGTCGAGCTTGTTCTCAGTGTCTCTGAGAATTGCTCTGATTATCCATGTGACCTCTTTGCTAAGACTCTCCAGAGAGACGTCCTCAAAACCAACACACATCTTGACATATCTCCCACATTGATCGCAGTTTCTCCAGGAACGGCATTCAAGGAGCCAGGAACTTTTCTCCCTACACTGTCCATTGAGTTGGCCTCAAAACCAATATACATCCTGCTATATCTCCCACATGGAAAGTGCCAGGAGGGAAAAGTGGGGATTATGTTTAGACTTTCTCGGAACTGCTTCAAATCAACTAGATATCTTTGTGCTGTAAATCTCCCAACAGCCAAACGCAAATGCAGCAAACATCTCGCTGTATGTCCCACATCCAAAGTGCCAAGAGAGAGCTTGCTCTCCCTGTCTTTGAGACCTGTTTTCACTGTCCCGGTTACCTCTTTGCTAACATTCTCTTCAGAGCTGCAGTGAAACCAGGAACCACGTGGAGAAGGCACCCACACTGAAAGTGCCTGGAGGGAACATTGGGGCTTCTTCTCAGTGTCTCTGACATAGGGTTTCACTGTCCCGGGAAAGTCTCTGCTAACACCCTGCAGAACGCAGTGCCCAATATACAGAAACGTCTTGCGGTATCTCCTACAGGGAAAGTGCCAGGAGGGAATTGTCGAGCTTGTTCTCAGTGTCTCTGAGAATTGCTCTGATTATCCGTGTGACCTCTTTGCTAAGACTCTCCAGAGAGCCGTCCTCAAAACCAACACACATCTTGACATATCTCCCACATTGATCGCAGTGTCTCCAGGAACGGCATTCAAGGAGCCAGGAACTTTTCTCCCTACACTGTCCATTGAGTTGTCCTCAAAACCAATATACATCCTGCTATATCTCCCACATGGAAAATGCCAGGAGGGAAAAGTGGGGATTATGTTTAGACTTTCTCGGAACTGCTTCAAATCAACTAGATATCTTTGTGCTGTAAATCTCCCAACAGCCAAACGCAAATGCAGCAAACATCTCACTGTATGTCCCACATCCAAAGTGCCAAGAGAGAGCTTGCTCTCCCTGTCTTTGAGTACTGTTTTCACTGTCCCGGTTACCTCTTTGCTAACATTCTCTTCAGAGCTGCAGTGAAACCAGGAACCACGTGGAGAAGGCACCCACACTGAAAGTGCCTGGAGGGAACATTGGGGCTTCTTCTCAGTGTCTCTGACATAGGGTTTCACTGTCCCGGGAAAGTCTCTGCTAACACCCTGCAGAACGCAGTGCCCAATATACAGAAACGTCTTGCGGTATCTCCTACAGGGAAAGTGCCAGGAGGGAATTGTCGAGCTTGTTCTCAGTGTCTCTGAGAATTGCTCTGATTATCCGTGTGACCTCTTTGCTAAGACTCTCCAGAGAGCCGTCCTCAAAACCAACACACATCTTGACATATCTCCCACATTGATCGCAGTGTCTCCAGGAACGGCATTCAAGGAGCCAGGAACTTTTCTCCCTACACTGTCCATTGAGTTGTCCTCAAAACCAATATACATCCTGCTATATCTCCCACATGGAAAATGCCAGGAGGGAAAAGTGGGGATTATGTTTAGACTTTCTCGGAACTGCTTCAAATCAACTAGATATCTTTGTGCTGTAAATCTCCCAACAGCCAAACGCAAATGCAGCAAACATCTCACTGTATGTCCCACATCCAAAGTGCCAAGAGAGAGCTTGCTCTCCCTGTCTTTGAGTACTGTTTTCACTGTCCCGGTTACCTCTTTGCTAACATTCTCTTCAGAGCTGCAGTGAAACCAGGAACCACGTGGAGAAGGCACCCACACTGAAAGTGCCTGGAGGGAACATTGGGGCTTCTTCTCAATGTCTCTGACATAGGGTTTCACTGTCCCGGGAAAGTCTCTGCTAACACCCTGCAGAGCGCAGTGCCCAATATACAGAAACGTCTTGCGGTATCTCCTACAGGGAAAGTGCCAGGAGGGAATTGTCGAGCTTGTTCTCAGTGTCTCTGAGCATTGCTCTGATTATCCGTGTGACCTCTTTGCTAAGACTCTCCAGAGAGACGTCCTCAAAACCAACACACATCTTGACATATCTCCCACATTGATCGCAGTTTCTCCAGGAACGGCATTCAAGGAGCCAGGAACTTTTCTCCCTACACTGTCCATTGAGTTGGCCTCAAAACCAATATACATCCTGCTATATCTCCCACATGGAAAGTGCCAGGAGGGAAAAGTGGGGATTATGTTTAGACTTTCTCGGAACTGCTTCAAATCAACTAGATATCTTTGTGCTGTAAATCTCCCAACAGCCAAACGCAAATGCAGCAAACATCTCGCTGTATGTCCCACATCCAAAGTGCCAAGAGAGAGCTTGCTCTCCCTGTCTTTGAGACCTGTTTTCACTGTCCCGGTTACCTCTTTGCTAACATTCTCTTCAGAGCTGCAGTGAAACCAGGAACCACGTGGAGAAGGCACCCACACTGAAAGTGCCTGGAGGGAACATTGGGGCTTCTTCTCAGTGTCTCTGACATAGGGTTTCACTGTCCCGGGAAAGTCTCTGCTAACACCCTGCAGAGCGCAGTGCCCAATATAAAGAAACGTCTTGCGGTATCTCCTACAGGGAAAGTGCCAGGAGGGAATTGTCGAGCTTGTTCTCAGTGTCTCTGAGAATTGCTCTGATTATCCGTGTGACCTCTTTGCTAAGACTCTCCAGAGAGCCGTCCTCAAAACCAACACACATCTTGACATATCTCCCACATTGATCGCAGTGTCTCCAGGAACGGCATTCAAGGAGCCAGGAACTTTTCTCCCTACACTGTCCATTGAGTTGTCCTCAAAACCAATATACATCCTGCTATATCTCCCACATGGAAAATGCCAGGAGGGAAAAGTGGGGATTATGTTTAGACTTTCTCGGAACTGCTTCAAATCAACTAGATATCTTTGTGCTGTAAATCTCCCAACAGCCAAACGCAAATGCAGCAAACATCTCACTGTATGTCCCACATCCAAAGTGCCAAGAGAGAGCTTGCTCTCCCTGTCTTTGAGTACTGTTTTCACTGTCCCGGTTACCTCTTTGCTAACATTCTCTTCAGAGCTGCAGTGAAACCAGGAACCACGTGGAGAAGGCACCCACACTGAAAGTGCCTGGAGGGAACATTGGGGCTTCTTCTCAATGTCTCTGACATAGGGTTTCACTGTCCCGGGAAAGTCTCTGCTAACACCCTGCAGAGCGCAGTGCCCAATATACAGAAACGTCTTGCGGTATCTCCTACAGGGAAAGTGCCAGGAGGGAATTGTCGAGCTTGTTCTCAGTGTCTCTGAGCATTGCTCTGATTATCCGTGTGACCTCTTTGCTAAGACTCTCCAGAGAGCCGTCCTCAAAACCAACACACATCTTGACATATCTCCCACATTGATCGCAGTGTCTCCAGGAACGGCATTCAAGGAGCCAGGAACTTTTCTCCCTACACTGTCCATTGAGTTGTCCTCAAAACCAATATACATCCTGCTATATCTCCCACATGGAAAATGCCAGGAGGGAAAAGTGGGGATTATGTTTAGACTTTCTCGGAACTGCTTCAAATCAACTAGATATCTTTGTGCTGTAAATCTCCCAACAGCCAAACGCAAATGCAGCAAACATCTCGCTGTATGTCCCACATCCAAAGTGCCAAGAGAGAGCTTGCTCTCCCTGTCTTTGAGTACTGTTTTCACTGTCCCGGTTACCTCTTTGCTAACATTCTCTTCAGAGCTGCAGTGAAACCAGGAACCACGTGGAGAAGGCACCCACACTGAAAGTGCCTGGAGGGAACATTGGGGCTTCTTCTCAGTGTCTCTGACATAGGGTTTCACTGTCCCGGGAAAGTCTCTGCTAACACCCTGCAGAGCGCAGTGCCCAATATACAGAAACGTCTTGCGGTATCTCCTACAGGGAAAGTGCCAGGAGTGAATTGTCGAGCTTCTTCTCAGTGTCTCTGAGAATTGCTCTGATTATCCGTGTGACCTCTTTGCTAAGACTCTCCAGAGAGCCGTCCTCAAAACGAACACACATCTTGACATATCTCCCACATTGATCGCAGTGTCTCCAGGAACGGCATTCAAGGAGCCAGGAACTTTTCTCCCTACACTGTCCATTGAGTTGTCCTCAAAACCAATATACATCCTGCTATATCTCCCACATGGAAAATGCCAGGAGGGAAAAGTGGGGATTATGTTTAGACTTTCTCGGAACTGCTTCAAATCAACTAGATATCTTTGTGCTGTAAATCTCCCAACAGCCAAACGCAAATGCAGCAAACATCTCGCTGTATGTCCCACATCCAAAGTGCCAAGAGAGAGCTTGCTCTCCCTGTCTTTGAGACCTGTTTTCACTGTCCCGGTTACCTCTTTGCTAACATTCTCTTCAGAGCTGCAGTGAAACCAGGAACCACGTGGAGAAGGCACCCACACTGAAAGTGCCTGGAGGGAACATTGGGGCTTCTTCTCAGTGTCTCTGACATAGGGTTTCACTGTCCCGGGAAAGTCTCTGCTAACACCCTGCAGAGCGCAGTGCCCAATATACAGAAACGTCTTGCGGTATCTCCTACAGGGAAAGTGCCAGGAGTGAATTGTCGAGCTTCTTCTCAGTGTCTCTGAGAATTGCTCTGATTATCCGTGTGACCTCTTTGCTAAGACTCTCCAGAGAGCCGTCCTCAAAACGAACACACATCTTGACATATCTCCCACATTGATCGCAGTGTCTCCAGGAACGGCATTCAAGGAGCCAGGAACTTTTCTCCCTACACTGTCCATTGAGTTGTCCTCAAAACCAATATACATCCTGCTATATCTCCCACATGGAAAATGCCAGGAGGGAAAAGTGGGGATTATGTTTAGACTTTCTCGGAACTGCTTCAAATCAACTAGATATCTTTGTGCTGTAAATCTCCCAACAGCCAAACGCAAATGCAGCAAACATCTCGCTGTATGTCCCACATCCAAAGTGCCAAGAGAGAGCTTGCTCTCCCTGTCTTTGAGTACTGTTTTCACTGTCCCGGTTACCTCTTTGCTAACATTCTCTTCAGAGCTGCAGTGAAACCAGGAACCACGTGGAGAAGGCACCCACACTGAAAGTGCCTGGAGGGAACATTGGGGCTTCTTCTCAATGTCTCTGACATAGGGTTTCACTGTCCCGGGAAAGTCTCTGCTAACACCCTGCAGAGCGCAGTGCCCAATATACAGAAACGTCTTGCGGTATCTCCTACAGGGAAAGTGCCAGGAGTGAATTGTCGAGCTTCTTCTCAGTGTCTCTGAGAATTGCTCTGATTATCCGTGTGACCTCTTTGCTAAGACTCTCCAGAGAGCCGTCCTCAAAACGAACACACATCTTGACATATCTCCCACATTGATCGCAGTGTCTCCAGGAACGGCATTCAAGGAGCCAGGAACTTTTCTCCCTACACTGTCCATTGAGTTGTCCTCAAAACCAATATACATCCTGCTATATCTCCCACATGGAAAATGCCAGGAGGGAAAAGTGGGGATTATGTTTAGACTTTCTCGGAACTGCTTCAAATCAACTAGATATCTTTGTGCTGTAAATCTCCCAACAGCCAAACGCAAATGCAGCAAACATCTCGCTGTATGTCCCACATCCAAAGTGCCAAGAGAGAGCTTGCTCTCCCTGTCTTTGAGACCTGTTTTCACTGTCCCGGTTACCTCTTTGCTAACATTCTCTTCAGAGCTGCAGTGAAACCAGGAACCACGTGGAGAAGGCACCCACACTGAAAGTGCCTGGAGGGAACATTGGGGCTTCTTCTCAGTGTCTCTGACATAGGGTTTCACTGTCCCGGGAAAGTCTCTGCTAACACCCTGCAGAGCGCAGTGCCCAATATACAGAAACGTCTTGCGGTATCTCCTACAGGGAAAGTGCCAGGAGTGAATTGTCGAGCTTCTTCTCAGTGTCTCTGAGAATTGCTCTGATTATCCGTGTGACCTCTTTGCTAAGACTCTCCAGAGAGCCGTCCTCAAAACGAACACACATCTTGACATATCTCCCACATTGATCGCAGTGTCTCCAGGAACGGCATTCAAGGAGCCAGGAACTTTTCTCCCTACACTGTCCATTGAGTTGTCCTCAAAACCAATATACATCCTGCTATATCTCCCACATGGAAAATGCCAGGAGGGAAAAGTGGGGATTATGTTTAGACTTTCTCGGAACTGCTTCAAATCAACTAGATATCTTTGTGCTGTAAATCTCCCAACAGCCAAACGCAAATGCAGCAAACATCTCGCTGTATGTCCCACATCCAAAGTGCCAAGAGAGAGCTTGCTCTCCCTGTCTTTGAGTACTGTTTTCACTGTCCCGGTTACCTCTTTGCTAACATTCTCTTCAGAGCTGCAGTGAAACCAGGAACCACGTGGAGAAGGCACCCACACTGAAAGTGCCTGGAGGGAACATTGGGGCTTCTTCTCAATGTCTCTGACATAGGGTTTCACTGTCCCGGGAAAGTCTCTGCTAACACCCTGCAGAGCGCAGTGCCCAATATACAGAAACGTCTTGCGGTATCTCCTACAGGGAAAGTGCCAGGAGGGAATTGTCGAGCTTGTTCTCAGTGTCTCTGAGAATTGCTCTGATTATCCGTGTGACCTCTTTGCTAAGACTCTCCAGAGAGCCGTCCTAAAAACCAACACACATCTTGACATATCTCCCACATTGATCGCAGTGTCTCCAGGAACGGCATTCAAGGAGCCAGGAACTTTTCTCCCTACACTGTCCATTGAGTTGTCCTCAAAACCAATATACATCCTGCTATATCTCCCACATGGAAAGTGCCAGGAGGGAAAAGTGGGGATTATGTTTAGACTTTCTCGGAACTGCTTCAAATCAACTAGATATCTTTGTGCTGTAAATCTCCCAACAGCCAAACGCAAATGCAGCAAACATCTCGCTGTATGTCCCACATCCAAAGTGCCAAGAGAGAGCTTGCTCTCCCTGTCTTTGAGTACTGTTTTCACTGTCCCGGTTACCTCTTTGCTAACATTCTCTTCAGAGCTGCAGTGAAACCAGGAACCACGTGGAGAAGGCACCCACACTGAAAGTGCCTGCAGGGAACATTGGGGCTTCTTCTCAGTGTCTCTGACATAGGGTTTCACTGTCCCGGGAAAGTCTCTGCTAACACCCTGCAGAACGCAGTGCCCAATATACAGAAACGTCTTGCGGTATCTCCTACAGGGAAAGTGCCAGGAGGGAATTGTCGAGCTTGTTCTCAGTGTCTCTGAGCATTGCTCTGATTATCCGTGTGACCTCTTTGCTAAGACTCTCCAGAGAGCCGTCCTCAAAACCAACACACATCTTGACATATCTCCCACATTGATCGCAGTGTCTCCAGGAACGGCATTCAAGGAGCCAGGAACTTTTCTCCCTACACTGTCCATTGAGTTGTCCTCAAAACCAATATACATCCTGCTATATCTCCCACATGGAAAGTGCCAGGAGGGAAAAGTGGGGATTATGTTTAGACTTTCTCGGAACTGCTTCAAATCAACTAGATATCTTTGTGCTGTAAATCTCCCAACAGCCAAACGCAAATGCAGCAAACATCTCACTGTATGTCCCACATCCAAAGTGCCAAGAGAGAGCTTGCTCTCCCTGTCTTTGAGTACTGTTTTCACTGTCCCGGTTACCTCTTTGCTAACATTCTCTTCAGAGCTGCAGTGAAACCAGGAACCACGTGGAGAAGGCACCCACACTGAAAGTGCCTGGAGGGAACATTGGGGCTTCTTCTCAGTGTCTCTGACATAGGGTTTCACTGTCCCGGGAAAGTCTCTGCTAACACCCTGCAGAGCGCAGTGCCCAATATACAGAAACGTCTTGCGGTATCTCCTACAGGGAAAGTGCCAGGAGGGAATTGTCGAGCTTCTTCTCAGTGTCTCTGAGAATTGCTCTGATTATCCGTGTGACCTCTTTGCTAAGACTCTCCAGAGAGCCGTCCTCAAAACCAACACACATCTTGACATATCTCCCACATTGATCGCAGTGTCTCCAGGAACGGCATTCAAGGAGCCAGGAACTTTTCTCCCTACACTGTCCATTGAGTTGTCCTCAAAACCAATATACATCCTGCTATATCTCCCACATGGAAAATGCCAGGAGGGAAAAGTGGGGATTATGTTTAGACTTTCTCGGAACTGCTTCAAATCAACTAGATATCTTTGTGCTGTAAATCTCCCAACAGCCAAACGCAAATGCAGCAAACATCTCGCTGTATGTCCCACATCCAAAGTGCCAAGAGAGAGCTTGCTCTCCCTGTCTTTGAGACCTGTTTTCACTGTCCCGGTTACCTCTTTGCTAACATTCTCTTCAGAGCTGCAGTGAAACCAGGAACCACGTGGAGAAGGCACCCACACTGAAAGTGCCTGGAGGGAACATTGGGGCTTCTTCTCAGTGTCTCTGACATAGGGTTTCACTGTCCCGGGAAAGTCTCTGCTAACACCCTGCAGAGCGCAGTGCCCAATATACAGAAACGTCTTGCGGTATCTCCTACAGGGAAAGTGCCAGGAGGGAATTGTCGAGCTTCTTCTCAGTGTCTCTGAGAATTGCTCTGATTATCCGTGTGACCTCTTTGCTAAGACTCTCCAGAGAGCCGTCCTCAAAACCAACACACATCTTGACATATCTCCCACATTGATCGCAGTGTCTCCAGGAACGGCATTCAAGGAGCCAGGAACTTTTCTCCCTACACTGTCCATTGAGTTGTCCTCAAAACCAATATACATCCTGCTATATCTCCCACATGGAAAATGCCAGGAGGGAAAAGTGGGGATTATGTTTAGACTTTCTCGGAACTGCTTCAAATCAACTAGATATCTTTGTGCTGTAAATCTCCCAACAGCCAAACGCAAATGCAGCAAACATCTCGCTGTATGTCCCACATCCAAAGTGCCAAGAGAGAGCTTGCTCTCCCTGTCTTTGAGACCTGTTTTCACTGTCCCGGTTACCTCTTTGCTAACATTCTCTTCAGAGCTGCAGTGAAACCAGGAACCACGTGGAGAAGGCACCCACACTGAAAGTGCCTGGAGGGAACATTGGGGCTTCTTCTCAATGTCTCTGACATAGGGTTTCACTGTCCCGGGAAAGTCTCTGCTAACACCCTGCAGAGCGCAGTGCCCAATATACAGAAACGTCTTGCGGTATCTCCTACAGGGAAAGTGCCAGGAGGGAATTGTCGAGCTTCTTCTCAGTGTCTCTGAGAATTGCTCTGATTATCCGTGTGACCTCTTTGCTAAGACTCTCCAGAGAGCCGTCCTCAAAACGAACACACATCTTGACATATCTCCCACATTGATCGCAGTGTCTCCAGGAACGGCATTCAAGGAGCCAGGAACTTTTCTCCCTACACTGTCCATTGAGTTGTCCTCAAAACCAATATACATCCTGCTATATCTCCCACATGGAAAATGCCAGGAGGGAAAAGTGGGGATTATGTTTAGACTTTCTCGGAACTGCTTCAAATCAACTAGATATCTTTGTGCTGTAAATCTCCCAACAGCCAAACGCAAATGCAGCAAACATCTCGCTGTATGTCCCACATCCAAAGTGCCAAGAGAGAGCTTGCTCTCCCTGTCTTTGAGTACTGTTTTCACTGTCCCGGTTACCTCTTTGCTAACATTCTCTTCAGAGCTGCAGTGAAACCAGGAACCACGTGGAGAAGGCACCCACACTGAAAGTGCCTGGAGGGAACATTGGGGCTTCTTCTCAATGTCTCTGACATAGGGTTTCACTGTCCCGGGAAAGTCTCTGCTAACACCCTGCAGAGCGCAGTGCCCAATATACAGAAACGTCTTGCGGTATCTCCTACAGGGAAAGTGCCAGGAGGGAATTGTCGAGCTTGTTCTCAGTGTCTCTGAGAATTGCTCTGATTATCCGTGTGACCTCTTTGCTAAGACTCTCCAGAGAGCCGTCCTAAAAACCAACACACATCTTGACATATCTCCCACATTGATCGCAGTGTCTCCAGGAACGGCATTCAAGGAGCCAGGAACTTTTCTCCCTACACTGTCCATTGAGTTGTCCTCAAAACCAATCTACATCCTGCTATATCTCCCACATGGAAAATGCCAGGAGGGAAAAGTGGGGATTATGTTTACACTTTCTCGGAACTGCTTCAAATCAACTAGATATCTTTGTGCTGTAAATCTCCCAACAGCCAAACGCAAATGCAGCAAACATCTCGCTGTATGTCCCACATCCAAAGTGCCAAGAGAGAGCTTGCTCTCCCTGTCTTTGAGTACTGTTTTCACTGTCCCGGTTACCTCTTTGCTAACATTCTCTTCAGAGCTGCAGTGAAACCAGGAACCACGTGGAGAAGGCACCCACACTGAAAGTGCCTGCAGGGAACATTGGGGCTTCTTCTCAGTGTCTCTGACATAGGGTTTCACTGTCCCGGGAAAGTCTCTGCTAACACCCTGCAGAACGCAGTGCCCAATATACAGAAACGTCTTGCGGTATCTCCTACAGGGAAAGTGCCAGGAGGGAATTGTCGAGCTTGTTCTCAGTGTCTCTGAGCATTGCTCTGATTATCCGTGTGACCTCTTTGCTAAGACTCTCCAGAGAGCCGTCCTCAAAACCAACACACATCTTGACATATCTCCCACATTGATCGCAGTGTCTCCAGGAACGGCATTCAAGGAGCCAGGAACTTTTCTCCCTACACTGTCCATTGAGTTGTCCTCAAAACCAATATACATCCTGCTATATCTCCCACATGGAAAGTGCCAGGAGGGAAAAGTGGGGATTATGTTTAGACTTTCTCGGAACTGCTTCAAATCAACTAGATATCTTTGTGCTGTAAATCTCCCAACAGCCAAACGCAAATGCAGCAAACATCTCACTGTATGTCCCACATCCAAAGTGCCAAGAGAGAGCTTGCTCTCCCTGTCTTTGAGTACTGTTTTCACTGTCCCGGTTACCTCTTTGCTAACATTCTCTTCAGAGCTGCAGTGAAACCAGGAACCACGTGGAGAAGGCACCCACACTGAAAGTGCCTGGAGGGAACATTGGGGCTTCTTCTCAGTGTCTCTGACATAGGGTTTCACTGTCCCGGGAAAGTCTCTGCTAACACCCTGCAGAGCGCAGTGCCCAATATACAGAAACGTCTTGCGGTATCTCCTACAGGGAAAGTGCCAGGAGGGAATTGTCGAGCTTCTTCTCAGTGTCTCTGAGAATTGCTCTGATTATCCGTGTGACCTCTTTGCTAAGACTCTCCAGAGAGCCGTCCTCAAAACCAACACACATCTTGACATATCTCCCACATTGATCGCAGTGTCTCCAGGAACGGCATTCAAGGAGCCAGGAACTTTTCTCCCTACACTGTCCATTGAGTTGTCCTCAAAACCAATATACATCCTGCTATATCTCCCACATGGAAAATGCCAGGAGGGAAAAGTGGGGATTATGTTTAGACTTTCTCGGAACTGCTTCAAATCAACTAGATATCTTTGTGCTGTAAATCTCCCAACAGCCAAACGCAAATGCAGCAAACATCTCGCTGTATGTCCCACATCCAAAGTGCCAAGAGAGAGCTTGCTCTCCCTGTCTTTGAGTACTGTTTTCACTGTCCCGGTTACCTCTTTGCTAACATTCTCTTCAGAGCTGCAGTGAAACCAGGAACCACGTGGAGAAGGCACCCACACTGAAAGTGCCTGGAGGGAACATTGGGGCTTCTTCTCAGTGTCTCTGACCATAGGGTTTCACTGTCCCGGGAAAGTCTCTGCTAACACCCTGCAGAGCGCAGTGCCCAATATACAGAAACGTCTTGCGGTATCTCCTACAGGGAAAGTGCCAGGAGGGAATTGTCGAGCTTCTTCTCAGTGTCTCTGAGAATTGCTCTGATTATCCGTGTGACCTCTTTGCTAAGACTCTCCAGAGAGCCGTCCTCAAAACCAACACACATCTTGACATATCTCCCACATTGATCGCAGTGTCTCCAGGAACGGCATTCAAGGAGCCAGGAACTTTTCTCCCTACACTGTCCATTGAGTTGGCCTCAAAACCAATATACATCCTGCTATATCTCCCACATGGAAAATGCCAGGAGGGAAAAGTGGGGATTATGTTTAGACTTTCTCGGAACTGCTTCAAATCAACTAGATATCTTTGTGCTGTAAATCTCCCAACAGCCAAACGCAAATGCAGCAAACATCTCGCTGTATGTCCCACATCCAAAGTGCCAAGAGAGAGCTTGCTCTCCCTGTCTTTGAGTACTGTTTTCACTGTCCCGGTTACCTCTTTGCTAACATTCTCTTCAGAGCTGCAGTGAAACCAGGAACCACGTGGAGAAGGCACCCACACTGAAAGTGCCTGGAGGGAACATTGGGGCTTCTTCTCAGTGTCTCTGACATAGGGTTTCACTGTCCCGGGAAAGTCTCTGCTAACACCCTGCAGAGCGCAGTGCCCAATATACAGAAACGTCTTGCGGTATCTCCTACAGGGAAAGTGCCAGGAGGGAATTGTCGAGCTTGTTCTCAGTGTCTCTGAGAATTGCTCTGATTATCCGTGTGACCTCTTTGCTAAGACTCTCCAGAGAGACGTCCTCAAAACCAACACACATCTTGACATATCTCCCACATTGATCGCAGTGTCTCCAGGAACGGCATTCAAGGAGCCAGGAGCTTTTCTCCCTACACTGTCCATTGAGTTGTCCTCAAAACCAATATACATCCTGCTATATCTCCCACATGGAAAATGCCAGGAGGGAAAAGTGGGGATTATGTTTAGACTTTCTCGGAACTGCTTCAAATCAACTAGATATCTTTGTGCTGTAAATCTCCCAACAGCCAAACGCAAATGCAGCAAACATCTCGCTGTATGTCCCACATCCAAAATGCCAAGAGAGAGCTTGCTCTCCCTGTCTTTGAGTTCTGTTTTCACTGTCCCGATGACCTCTTTGCTAACATTCTTTTCAGAGCTGCAGTGAAACCAGGAACCACGTGGAGAAGGCACCCACACTGAAAGTGCCTGGAGGGAACATTGGGGCTTCTTCTCAATGTCTCTGACATAGGGTTTCACTGTCCCGGGAAAGTCTCTGCTAACACCCTGCAGAGCGCAGTGCCCAATATACAGAAACGTCTTGCGGTATCTCCTACAGGGAAAGTGCCAGGAGGGAATTGTCGAGCTTGTTCTCAGTGTCTCTGAGAATTGCTCTGATTATCCGTGTGACCTCTTTGCTAAGACTCTCCAGAGAGCCGTCCTCAAAACCAACACACATCTTGACATATCTCCCACATTGATCGCAGTGTCTCCAGGAACGGCATTCAAGGAGCCAGGAACTTTTCTCCCTACACTGTCCATTGAGTTGTCCTCAAAACCAATATACATCCTGCTATATCTCCCACATGGAAAATGCCAGGAGGGAAAAGTGGGGATTATGTTTAGACTTTCTCGGAACTGCTTCAAATCAACTAGATATCTTTGTGCTGTAAATCTCCCAACAGCCAAACGCAAATGCAGCAAACATCTCGCTGTATGTCCCACATCCAAAGTGCCAAGAGAGAGCTTGCTCTCCCTGTCTTTGAGTACTGTTTTCACTGTCCCGGTTACCTCTTTGCTAACATTCTCTTCAGAGCTGCAGTGAAACCAGGAACCACGTGGAGAAGGCACCCACACTGAAAGTGCCTGGAGGGAACATTGGGGCTTCTTCTCAGTGTCTCTGACATAGGGTTTCACTGTCCCGGGAAAGTCTCTGCTAACACCCTGCAGAGCGCAGTGCCCAATATACAGAAACGTCTTGCGGTATCTCCTACAGGGAAAGTGCCAGGAGGGAATTGTCGAGCTTCTTCTCAGTGTCTCTGAGAATTGCTCTGATTATCCGTGTGACCTCTTTGCTAAGACTCTCCAGAGAGCCGTCCTCAAAACCAACACACATCTTGACATATCTCCCACATTGATCGCAGTGTCTCCAGGAACGGCATTCAAGGAGCCAGGAACTTTTCTCCCTACACTGTCCATTGAGTTGTCCTCAAAACCAATATACATCCTGCTATATCTCCCACATGGAAAATGCCAGGAGGGAAAAGTGGGGATTATGTTTAGACTTTCTCGGAACTGCTTCAAATCAACTAGATATCTTTGTGCTGTAAATCTCCCAACAGCCAAACGCAAATGCAGCAAACATCTCGCTGTATGTCCCACATCCAAAGTGCCAAGAGAGAGCTTGCTCTCCCTGTCTTTGAGTACTGTTTTCACTGTCCCGGTTACCTCTTTGCTAACATTCTCTTCAGAGCTGCAGTGAAACCAGGAACCACGTGGAGAAGGCACCCACACTGAAAGTGCCTGGAGGGAACATTGGGGCTTCTTCTCAGTGTCTCTGACCATAGGGTTTCACTGTCCCGGGAAAGTCTCTGCTAACACCCTGCAGAGCGCAGTGCCCAATATACAGAAACGTCTTGCGGTATCTCCTACAGGGAAAGTGCCAGGAGGGAATTGTCGAGCTTCTTCTCAGTGTCTCTGAGAATTGCTCTGATTATCCGTGTGACCTCTTTGCTAAGACTCTCCAGAGAGCCGTCCTCAAAACCAACACACATCTTGACATATCTCCCACATTGATCGCAGTGTCTCCAGGAACGGCATTCAAGGAGCCAGGAACTTTTCTCCCTACACTGTCCATTGAGTTGGCCTCAAAACCAATATACATCCTGCTATATCTCCCACATGGAAAATGCCAGGAGGGAAAAGTGGGGATTATGTTTAGACTTTCTCGGAACTGCTTCAAATCAACTAGATATCTTTGTGCTGTAAATCTCCCAACAGCCAAACGCAAATGCAGCAAACATCTCGCTGTATGTCCCACATCCAAAGTGCCAAGAGAGAGCTTGCTCTCCCTGTCTTTGAGTACTGTTTTCACTGTCCCGGTTACCTCTTTGCTAACATTCTCTTCAGAGCTGCAGTGAAACCAGGAACCACGTGGAGAAGGCACCCACACTGAAAGTGCCTGGAGGGAACATTGGGGCTTCTTCTCAGTGTCTCTGACATAGGGTTTCACTGTCCCGGGAAAGTCTCTGCTAACACCCTGCAGAGCGCAGTGCCCAATATACAGAAACGTCTTGCGGTATCTCCTACAGGGAAAGTGCCAGGAGGGAATTGTTGAGCTTGTTCTCAGTGTCTCTGAGAATTGCTCTGATTATCCGTGTGACCTCTTTGCTAAGACTCTCCAGAGAGACGTCCTCAAAACCAACACACATCTTGACATATCTCCCACATTGATCGCAGTGTCTCCAGGAACGGCATTCAAGGAGCCAGGAGCTTTTCTCCCTACACTGTCCATTGAGTTGTCCTCAAAACCAATATACATCCTGCTATATCTCCCACATGGAAAATGCCAGGAGGGAAAAGTGGGGATTATGTTTAGACTTTCTCGGAACTGCTTCAAATCAACTAGATATCTTTGTGCTGTAAATCTCCCAACAGCCAAACGCAAATGCAGCAAACATCTCGCTGTATGTCCCACATCCAAAATGCCAAGAGAGAGCTTGCTCTCCCTGTCTTTGAGTTCTGTTTTCACTGTCCCGATGACCTCTTTGCTAACATTCTTTTCAGAGCTGCAGTGAAACCAGGAACCACGTGGAGAAGGCACCCACACTGAAAGTGCCTGGAGGGAACATTGGGGCTTCTTCTCAATGTCTCTGACATAGGGTTTCACTGTCCCGGGAAAGTCTCTGCTAACACCCTGCAGAGCGCAGTGCCCAATATACAGAAACGTCTTGCGGTATCTCCTACAGGGAAAGTGCCAGGAGGGAATTGTCGAGCTTGTTCTCAGTGTCTCTGAGAATTGCTCTGATTATCCGTGTGACCTCTTTGCTAAGACTCTCCAGAGAGCCGTCCTCAAAACCAACACACATCTTGACATATCTCCCACATTGATCGCAGTGTCTCCAGGAACGGCATTCAAGGAGCCAGGAACTTTTCTCCCTACACTGTCCATTGAGTTGTCCTCAAAACCAATATACGTCCTGCTATATCTCCCACATGGAAAATGCCAGGAGGGAAAAGTGGGGATTATGTTTAGACTTTCTCGGAACTGCTTCAAATCAACTAGATATCTTTGTGCTGTAAATCTCCCAACAGCCAAACGCAAATGCAGCAAACATCTCGCTGTATGTCCCACATCCAAAGTGCCAAGAGAGAGCTTGCTCTCCCTGTCTTTGAGTACTGTTTTCACTGTCCCGGTTACCTCTTTGCTAACATTCTCTTCAGAGCTGCAGTGAAACCAGGAACCACGTGGAGAAGGCACCCACACTGAAAGTGCCTGGAGGGAACATTGGGGCTTCTTCTCAGTGTCTCTGACATAGGGTTTCACTGTCCCGGGAAAGTCTCTGCTAACACCCTGCAGAGCGCAGTGCCCAATATACAGAAACGTCTTGCGGTATCTCCTACAGGGAAAGTGCCAGGAGGGAATTGTCGAGCTTGTTCTCAGTGTCTCTGAGAATTGCTCTGATTATCCGTGTGACCTCTTTGCTAAGACTCTCCAGAGAGCCGTCCTCAAAACCAACACACATCTTGACATATCTCCCACATTGATCGCAGTGTCTCCAGGAACGGCATTCAAGGAGCCAGGAGCTTTTCTCCCTACACTGTCCATTGAGTTGTCCTCAAAACCAATATACATCCTGCTATATCTCCCACATGGAAAATGCCAGGAGGGAAAAGTGGGGATTATGTTTAGACTTTCTCGGAACTGCTTCAAATCAACTAGATATCTTTGTGCTGTAAATCTCCCAACAGCCAAACGCAAATGCAGCAAACATCTCGCTGTATGTCCCACATCCAAAATGCCAAGAGAGAGCTTGCTCTCCCTGTCTTTGAGTTCTGTTTTCACTGTCCCGATGACCTCTTTGCTAACATTCTTTTCAGAGCTGCAGTGAAACCAGGAACCACGTGGAGAAGGCACCCACACTGAAAGTGCCTGGAGGGAACATTGGGGCTTCTTCTCAGTGTCTCTGACCATAGGGTTTCACTGTCCCGGGAAAGTCTCTGCTAACACCCTGCAGAGCGCAGTGCCCAATATACAGAAACGTCTTGCGGTATCTCCTACAGGGAAAGTGCCAGGAGGGAATTGTCGAGCTTGTTCTCAGTGTCTCTGAGAATTGCTCTGATTATCCGTGTGACCTCTTTGCTAAGACTCTCCAGAGAGCCGTCCTCAAAACCAACACACATCTTGACATATCTCCCACATTGATCGCAGTGTCTCCAGGAACGGCATTCAAGGAGCCAGGAGCTTTTCTCCCTACACTGTCCATTGAGTTGGCCTCAAAACCAATATACGTCCTGCTATATCTCCCACATGGAAAATGCCAGGAGGGAAAAGTGGGGATTATGTTTAGACTTTCTCGGAACTGCTTCAAATCAACTAGATATCTTTGTGCTGTAAATCTCCCAACAGCCAAACGCAAATGCAGCAAACATCTCGCTGTATGTCCCACATCCAAAGTGCCAAGAGATAGCTTGCTCTCCCTGTCTTTGAGACCTGTTTTCACTGTCCCGGTTACCTCTTTGCTAACATTCTCTTCAGAGCTGCAGTGAAACCAGGAACCACGTGGAGAAGGCACCCACACTGAAAGTGCCTGGAGGGAACATTGGGGCTTCTTCTCAGTGTCTCTGACATAGGGTTTCACTGTCCCGGGAAAGTCTCTGCTAACACCCTGCAGAGCGCAGTGCCCAATATACAGAAATGTCTTGCGGTATCTCCTACAGGGAAAGTGCCAGGAGGGAATTGTCGAGCTTGTTCTCAGTGTCTCTGAGAATTGCTCTGATTATCCGTGTGACCTCTTTGCTAAGACTCTCCAGAGAGACGTCCTCAAAACCAACACACATCTTGACATATCTCCCACATTGATCGCAGTGTCTCCAGGAACGGCATTCAAGGAGCCAGGAGCTTTTCTCCCTACACTGTCCATTGAGTTGTCCTCAAAACCAATCTACATCCTGCTATATCTCCCACATGGAAAATGCCAGGAGGGAAAAGTGGGGATTATGTTTAGACTTTCTCGGAACTGCTTCAAATCAACTAGATATCTTTGTGCTGTAAATCTCCCAACAGCCAAACGCAAATGCAGCAAACATCTCGCTGTATGTCCCACATCCAAAATGCCAAGAGAGAGCTTGCTCTCCCTGTCTTTGAGTACTGTTTTCACTGTCCCGGTTACCTCTTTGCTAACATTCTCTTCAGAGCTGCAGTGAAACCAGGAACCACGTGGAGAAGGCACCCACACTGAAAGTGCCTGGAGGGAACATTGGGGCTTCTTCTCAGTGTCTCTGACATAGGGTTTCACTGTCCCGGGAAAGTCTCTGCTAACACCCTGCAGAGCGCAGTGCCCAATATACAGAAACGTCTTGCGGTATCTCCTACAGGGAAAGTGCCAGGAGGGAATTGTCGTGCTTGTTCTCAGTGTCTCTGAGAATTGCTCTGATTATCCGTGTGACCTCTTTGCAAAGACTCTCCAGAGAGCCGTCCTCAAAACCAACACACATCTTGACATATCTCCCACATTGATCGCAGTGTCTCCAGGAACGGCATTCAAGGAGCCAGGAGCTTTTCTCCCTACACTGTCCATTGAGTTGTCCTCAAAACCAATATACGTCCTGCTATATCTCCCACATGGAAAATGCCAGGAGGGAAAAGTGGGGATTATGTTTAGACTTTCTCGGAACTGCTTCAAATCAACTAGATATCTTTGTGCTGTAAATCTCCCAACAGCCAAACGCAAATGCAGCAAACATCTCGCTGTATGTCCCACATCCAAAATGCCAAGAGAGAGCTTGCTCTCCCTGTCTTTGAGTACTGTTTTCACTGTCCCGGTTACCTCTTTGCTAACATTCTCTTCAGAGCTGCAGTGAAACCAGGAACCACGTGGAGAAGGCACCCACACTGAAAGTGCCTGGAGGGAACATTGGGGCTTCTTCTCAGTGTCTCTGACATAGGGTTTCACTGTCCCGGGAAAGTCTCTGCTAACACCCTGCAGAGCGCAGTGCCCAATATACAGAAACGTCTTGCGGTATCTCCTACAGGGAAAGTGCCAGGAGGGAATTGTCGTGCTTGTTCTCAGTGTCTCTGAGAATTGCTCTGATTATCCGTGTGACCTCTTTGCAAAGACTCTCCAGAGAGCCGTCCTCAAAACCAACACACATCTTGACATATCTCCCACATTGATCGCAGTGTCTCCAGGAACGGCATTCAAGGAGCCAGGAGCTTTTCTCCCTACACTGTCCATTGAGTTGTCCTCAAAACCAATATACGTCCTGCTATATCTCCCACATGGAAAATGCCAGGAGGGAAAAGTGGGGATTATGTTTAGACTTTCTCGGAACTGCTTCAAATCAACTAGATATCTTTGTGCTGTAAATCTCCCAACAGCCAAACGCAAATGCAGCAAACATCTCGCTGTATGTCCCACATCCAAAATGCCAAGAGAGAGCTTGCTCTCCCTGTCTTTGAGTTCTGTTTTCACTGTCCCGATGACCTCTTTGCTAACATTCTTTTCAGAGCTGCAGTGAAACCAGGAACCACGTGGAGAAGGCACCCACACTGAAAGTGCCTGGAGGGAACATTGGGGCTTCTTCTCAATGTCTCTGACATAGGGTTTCACTGTCCCGGGAAAGTCTCTGCTAACACCCTGCAGAGCGCAGTGCCCAATATACAGAAACGTCTTGCGGTATCTCCTACAGGGAAAGTGCCAGGAGGGAATTGTCGAGCTTGTTCTCAGTGTCTCTGAGAATTGCTCTGATTATCCGTGTGACCTCTTTGCTAAGACTCTCCAGAGAGCCGTCCTCAAAACCAACACACATCTTGACATATCTCCCACATTGATCGCAGTGTCTCCAGGAACGGCATTCAAGGAGCCAGGAACTTTTCTCCCTACACTGTCCATTGAGTTGGCCTCAAAACCAATATACATCCTGCTATATCTCCCACATGGAAAATGCCAGGAGGGAAAAGTGGGGATTATGTTTAGACTTTCTCGGAACTGCTTCAAATCAACTAGATATCTTTGTGCTGTAAATCTCCCAACAGCCAAACGCAAATGCAGCAAACATCTCGCTGTATGTCCCACATCCAAAATGCCAAGAGATAGCTTGCTCTCCCTGTCTTTGAGACCTGTTTTCACTGTCCCGGTTACCTCTTTGCTAACATTCTCTTCAGAGCTGCAGTGAAACCAGGAACCACGTGGAGAAGGCACCCACACTGAAAGTGCCTGGAGGGAACATTGGGGCTTCTTCTCAGTGTCTCTGACATAGGGTTTCACTGTCCCGGGAAAGTCTCTGCTAACACCCTGCAGAGCGCAGTGCCCAATATACAGAAACGTCTTGCGGTATCTCCTACAGGGAAAGTGCCAGGAGGGAATTGTCGAGCTTCTTCTCAGTGTCTCTGAGAATTGCTCTGATTATCCGTGTGACCTCTTTGCTAAGACTCTCCAGAGAGCCGTCCTCAAAACCAACACACATCTTGACATATCTCCCACATTGATCGCAGTGTCTCCAGGAACGGCATTCAAGGAGCCAGGAACTTTTCTCCCTACACTGTCCATTGAGTTGTCCTCAAAACCAATATACATCCTGCTATATCTCCCACATGGAAAATGCCAGGAGGGAAAAGTGGGGATTATGTTTACACTTTCTCGGAACTGCTTCAAATCAACTAGATATCTTTGTGCTGTAAATCTCCCAACAGCCAAACGCAAATGCAGCAAACATCTCACTGTATGTCCCACATCCAAAGTGCCAAGAGAGAGCTTGCTCTCCCTGTCTTTGAGTACTGTTTTCACTGTCCCGGTTACCTCTTTGCTAACATTCTCTTCAGAGCTGCAGTGAAACCAGGAACCACGTGGAGAAGGCACCCACACTGAAAGTGCCTGGAGGGAACATTGGGGCTTATTCTCAATGTCTCTGACATAGGGTTTCACTGTCCCGGGAAAGTCTCTGCTAACACCCTGCAGAGCGCAGTGCCCAATATACAGAAACGTCTTGCGGTATCTCCTACAGGGAAAGTGCCAGGAGGGAATTGTCGAGCTTCTTCTCAGTGTCTCTGAGAATTGCTCTGATTATCCGTGTGACCTCTTTGCTAAGACTCTCCAGAGAGCCGTCCTCAAAACCAACACACATCTTGACATATCTCCCACATTGATCGCAGTGTCTCCAGGAACGGCATTCAAGGAGCCAGGAACTTTTCTCCCTACACTGTCCATTGAGTTGTCCTCAAAACCAATATACATCCTGCTATATCTCCCACATGGAAAATGCCAGGAGGGAAAAGTGGGGATTATGTTTAGACTTTCTCGGAACTGCTTCAAATCAACTAGATATCTTTGTGCTGTAAATCTCCCAACAGCCAAACGCAAATGCAGCAAACATCTCGCTGTATGTCCCACATCCAAAGTGCCAAGAGAGAGCTTGCTCTCCCTGTCTTTGAGACCTGTTTTCACTGTCCCGGTTACCTCTTTGCTAACATTCTCTTCAGAGCTGCAGTGAAACCAGGAACCACGTGGAGAAGGCACCCACACTGAAAGTGCCTGGAGGGAACATTGGGGCTTCTTCTCAGTGTCTCTGACATAGGGTTTCACTGTCCCGGGAAAGTCTCTGCTAACACCCTGCAGAGCGCAGTGCCCAATATACAGAAACGTCTTGCGGTATCTCCTACAGGGAAAGTGCCAGGAGGGAATTGTCGAGCTTGTTCTCAGTGTCTCTGAGAATTGCTCTGATTATCCGTGTGACCTCTTTGCTAAGACTCTCCAGAGAGCCGTCCTCAAAACCAACACACATCTTGACATATCTCCCACATTGATCGCAGTGTCTCCAGGAACGGCATTCAAGGAGCCAGGAACTTTTCTCCCTACACTGTCCATTGAGTTGGCCTCAAAACCAATATACATCCTGCTATATCTCCCACATGGAAAATGCCAGGAGGGAAAAGTGGGGATTATGTTTACACTTTCTCGGAACTGCTTCAAATCAACTAGATATCTTTGTGCTGTAAATCTCCCAACAGCCAAACGCAAATGCAGCAAACATCTCGCTGTATGTCCCACATCCAAAGTGCCAAGAGAGAGCTTGCTCTCCCTGTCTTTGAGACCTGTTTTCACTGTCCCGGTTACCTCTTTGCTAACATTCTCTTCAGAGCTGCAGTGAAACCAGGAACCACGTGGAGAAGGCACCCACACTGAAAGTGCCTGGAGGGAACATTGGGGCTTCTTCTCAGTGTCTCTGACATAGGGTTTCACTGTCCCGGGAAAGTCTCTGCTAACACCCTGCAGAGCGCAGTGCCCAATATACAGAAACGTCTTGCGGTATCTCCTACAGGGAAAGTGCCAGGAGGGAATTGTCGAGCTTGTTCTCAGTGTCTCTGAGAATTGCTCTGATTATCCGTGTGACCTCTTTGCTAAGACTCTCAAGAGAGCCGTCCTCAAAACCAACACACATCTTGACATATCTCCCACATTGATCGCAGTGTCTCCAGGAACGGCATTCAAGGAGCCAGGAGCTTTTCTCCCTACACTGTCCATTGAGTTGTCCTCAAAACCAATATACATCCTGCTATATCTCCCACATGGAAAATGCCAGGAGGGAAAAGTGGGGATTATGTTTAGACTTTCTCGGAACTGCTTCAAATCAACTAGATATCTTTGTGCTGTAAATCTCCCAACAGCCAAACGCAAAAGCAGCAAACATCTCGCTGTATGTCCCACATCCAAAATGCCAAGAGAGAGCTTGCTCTCCCTGTCTTTGAGTACTGTTTTCACTGTCCCGGTTACCTCTTTGCTAACATTCTCTTCAGAGCTGCAGTGAAACCAGGAACCACGTGGAGAAGGCACCCACACTGAAAGTGCCTGGAGGGAACATTGGGGCTTCTTCTCAATGTCTCTGACATAGGGTTTCACTGTCCCGGGAAAGTCTCTGCTAACACCCTGCAGAACGCAGTGCCCAATATACAGAAACGTCTTGCGGTATCTCCTACAGGGAAAGTGCCAGGAGGGAATTGTCGAGCTTGTTCTCAGTGTCTCTGAGAATTGCTCTGATTATCCGTGTGACCTCTTTGCTAAGACTCTCCAGAGAGCCGTCCTCAAAACCAACACACATCTTGACATATCTCCCACATTGATCGCAGTGTCTCCAGGAACGGCATTCAAGGAGCCAGGAACTTTTCTCCCTACACTGTCCATTGAGTTGGCCTCAAAACCAATATACATCCTGCTATATCTCCCACATGGAAAATGCCAGGAGGGAAAAGTGGGGATTATGTTTAGACTTTCTCGGAACTGCTTCAAATCAACTAGATATCTTTGTGCTGTAAATCTCCCAACAGCCAAACGCAAATGCAGCAAACACCTCGCTGTATGTCCCACATCCAAAGTGCCAAGAGAGAGCTTGCTCTCCCTGTCTTTGAGTACTGTTTTCACTGTCCCGGTTACCTCTTTGCTAACATTCTCTTCAGAGCTGCAGTGAAACCAGGAACCACGTGGAGAAGGCACCCACACTGAAAGTGCCTGGAGGGAACATTGGGGCTTCTTCTCAGTGTCTCTGACATAGGGTTTCACTGTCCCGGGAAAGTCTCTGCTAACACCCTGCAGAGCGCAGTGCCCAATATACAGAAACGTCTTGCGGTATCTCCTACAGGGAAAGTGCCAGGAGGGAATTGTCGAGCTTGTTCTCAGTGTCTCTGAGAATTGCTCTGATTATCCGTGTGACCTCTTTGCTAAGACTCTCCAGAGAGCCGTCCTCAAAACCAACACACATCTTGACATATCTCCCACATTGATCGCAGTGTCTCCAGGAACGGCATTCAAGGAGCCAGGAGCTTTTCTCCCTACACTGTCCATTGAGTTGGCCTCAAAACCAATATACATCCTGCTATATCTCCCACATGGAAAATGCCAGGAGGGAAAAGTGGGGATTATGTTTACACTTTCTCGGAACTGCTTCAAATCAACTAGATATCTTTGTGCTGTAAATCTCCCAACAGCCAAACGCAAATGCAGCAAACATCTCGCTGTATGTCCCACATCCAAAGTGCCAAGAGAGAGCTTGCTCTCCCTGTCTTTGAGACCTGTTTTCACTGTCCCGGTTACCTCTTTGCTAACATTCTCTTCAGAGCTGCAGTGAAACCAGGAACCACGTGGAGAAGGCACCCACACTGAAAGTGCCTGGAGGGAACATTGGGGCTTCTTCTCAGTGTCTCTGACATAGGGTTTCACTGTCCCGGGAAAGTCTCTGCTAACACCCTGCAGAGCGCAGTGCCCAATATACAGAAACGTCTTGCGGTATCTCCTACAGGGAAAGTGCCAGGAGGGAATTGTCGAGCTTGTTCTCAGTGTCTCTGAGAATTGCTCTGATTATCCGTGTGACCTCTTTGCTAAGACTCTCCAGAGAGCCGTCCTCAAAACCAACACACATCTTGACATATCTCCCACATTGATCGCAGTGTCTCCAGGAACGGCATTCAAGGAGCCAGGAACTTTTCTCCCTACACTGTCCATTGAGTTGTCCTCAAAACCAATATACATCCTGCTATATCTCCCACATGAAAAATGCCAGGAGGGAAAAGTGGGGATTATGTTTAGACTTTCTCGGAACTGCTTCAAATCAACTAGATATCTTTGTGCTGTAAATCTCCCAACAGCCAAACGCAAATGCAGCAAACATCTCACTGTATGTCCCACATCCAAAGTGCCAAGAGAAAGCTTGCTCTCCCTGTCTTTGAGTACTGTTTTCACTGTCCCGGTTACCTCTTTGCTAACATTCTCTTCAGAGCTGCAGTGAAACCAGGAACCACGTGGAGAAGGCACCCACACTGAAAGTGCCTGGAGGGAACATTGGGGCTTCTTCTCAGTGTCTCTGACATAGGGTTTCACTGTCCCGGGAAAGTCTCTGCTAACACCCTGCAGAGCGCAGTGCCCAATATACAGAAACGTCTTGCGGTATCTCCTACAGGGAAAGTGCCAGGAGGGAATTGTCGAGCTTGTTCTCAGTGTCTCTGAGAATTGCTCTGATTATCCGTGTGACCTCTTTGCTAAGACTCTCCAGAGAGCCGTCCTCAAAACCAACACACATCTTGACATATCTCCCACATTGATCGCAGTGTCTCCAGGAACGGCATTCAAGGAGCCAGGAACTTTTCTCCCTACACTGTCCATTGAGTTGGCCTCAAAACCAATATACATCCTGCTATATCTCCCACATGGAAAATGCCAGGAGGGAAAAGTGGGGATTATGTTTAGACTTTCTCGGAATTGCTTCAAATCAACTAGATATCTTTGTGCTGTAAATCTCCCAACAGCCAAACGCAAATGCAGCAAACATCTCGCTGTATGTCCCACATCCAAAGTGCCAAGAGAGAGCTTGCTCTCCCTGTCTTTGAGTACTGTTTTCACTGTCCCGGTTACCTCTTTGCTAACATTCTCTTCAGAGCTGCAGTGAAACCAGGAACCACGTGGAGAAGGCACCCACACTGAAAGTGCCTGGAGGGAACATTGGGGCTTCTTCTCAGTGTCTCTGACATAGGGTTTCACTGTCCCGGGAAAGTCTCTGCTAACACCCTGCAGAGCGCAGTGCCCAATATACAGAAACGTCTTGCGGTATCTCCTACAGGGAAAGTGCCAGGAGGGAATTGTCGAGCTTGTTCTCAGTGTCTCTGAGAATTGCTCTGATTATCCGTGTGACCTCTTTGCTAAGACTCTCCAGAGAGCCGTCCTCAAAACCAACACACATCTTGACATATCTCCCACATTGATCGCAGTGTCTCCAGGAACGGCATTCAAGGAGCCAGGAGCTTTTCTCCCTACACTGTCCATTGAGTTGTCCTCAAAACCAATATACATCCTGCTATATCTCCCACATGGAAAATGCCAGGAGGGAAAAGTGGGGATTATGTTTACACTTTCTCGGAACTGCTTCAAATCAACTAGATATCTTTGTGCTGTAAATCTCCCAACAGCCAAACGCAAATGCAGCAAACATCTCGCTGTATGTCCCACATCCAAAGTGCCAAGAGAGAGCTTGCTCTCCCTGTCTTTGAGACCTGTTTTCACTGTCCCGGTTACCTCTTTGCTAACATTCTCTTCAGAGCTGCAGTGAAACCAGGAACCACGTGGAGAAGGCACCCACACTGAAAGTGCCTGGAGGGAACATTGGGGCTTCTTCTCAGTGTCTCTGACATAGGGTTTCACTGTCCCGGGAAAGTCTCTGCTAACACCCTGCAGAGCGCAGTGCCCAATATACAGAAACGTCTTGCGGTATCTCCTACAGGGAAAGTGCCAGGAGGGAATTGTCGAGCTTGTTCTCAGTGTCTCTGAGAATTGCTCTGATTATCCGTGTGACCTCTTTGCTAAGACTCTCCAGAGAGCCGTCCTCAAAACCAACACACATCTTGACATATCTCCCACATTGATCGCAGTGTCTCCAGGAACGGCATTCAAGGAGCCAGGAACTTTTCTCCCTACACTGTCCATTGAGTTGGCCTCAAAACCAATATACATCCTGCTATATCTCCCACATGGAAAGTGCCAGGAGGGAAAAGTGGGGATTATGTTTAGACTTTCTCGGAACTGCTTCAAATCAACTAGATATCTTTGTGCTGTAAATCTCCCAACAGCCAAACGCAAATGCAGCAAACATCTCACTGTATGTCCCACATCCAAAGTGCCAAGAGAGAGCTTGCTCTCCCTGTCTTTGAGTACTGTTTTCACTGTCCCGGTTACCTCTTTGCTAACATTCTCTTCAGAGCTGCAGTGAAACCAGGAACCACGTGGAGAAGGCACCCACACTGAAAGTGCCTGGAGGGAACATTGGGGCTTCTTCTCAGTGTCTCTGACATAGGGTTTCACTGTCCCGGGAAAGTCTCTGCTAACACCCTGCAGAGAGCAGTGCCCAATATACAGAAACGTCTTGCGGTATCTCCTACAGGGAAAGTGCCAGGAGGGAATTGTCGAGCTTGTTCTCAGTGTCTCTGAGAATTGCTCTGATTATCCGTGTGACCTCTTTGCTAAGACTCTCCAGAGAGCCGTCCTCAAAACCAACACACATCTTGACATATCTCCCACATTGATCGCAGTGTCTCCAGGAACGGCATTCAAGGAGCCAGGAACTTTTCTCCCTACACTGTCCATTGAGTTGGCCTCAAAACCAATCTACATCCTGCTATATCTCCCACATGGAAAATGCCAGGAGGGAAAAGTGGGGATTATGTTTAGACTTTCTCGGAATTGCTTCAAATCAACTAGATATCTTTGTGCTGTAAATCTCCCAACAGCCAAACGCAAATGCAGCAAACATCTCGCTGTATGTCCCACATCCAAAGTGCCAAGAGAGAGCTTGCTCTCCCTGTCTTTGAGTACTGTTTTCACTGTCCCGGTTACCTCTTTGCTAACATTCTCTTCAGAGCTGCAGTGAAACCAGGAACCACGTGGAGAAGGCACCCACACTGAAAGTGCCTGCAGGGAACATTGGGGCTTCTTCTCAGTGTCTCTGACATAGGGTTTCACTGTCCCGGGAAAGTCTCTGCTAACACCCTGCAAAGCGCAGTGCTCAATATACAGAGACTTTCTCGGAACTGCTTCAAATCAACTAGATATCTTTGTGCTGTAAATCTCCCAACAGCCAAACGCAAAAGCAGCAAACATCTCGCTGTATGTCCCACATCCAAAGTGCTAAGAGAGTAATGTAGAGCTTGCTCTCCCTGTCTTTGAGCACTGTTTTCACTGTCCCGGTTACCTCTTTGCTAACATTCTCTTCAGAGCTGCAGTGAAACCAGGAACCACGTGGAGAAGGCACCCACACTGAAAGTGCCTGGAGGGAACATTGGGGCTTCTTCTCAGTGTCTCTGACATAGGGTTTCACTGTCCCGGGAAAGTCTCTGCTAACACCCTGCAGAGCGCAGTGCCCAATATACAGAAACGTCTTGCGGTATCTCCTACAGGGAAAGTGCCAGGAGGGAATTGTCGAGCTTGTTCTCAGTGTCTCTGAGAATTGCTCTGATTATCCATGTGACCTCTTTGCTAAGACTCTCCAGAGAGCCGTCCTCAAAACCAACACACATCTTGACATATCTCCCACATTGATCGCAGTGTCTCCAGGAACGGCATTCAAGGAGCCAGGAACTTTCCTCCCTACACTGTCCATTGAGTTGGCCTCAAAACCAATATACATCCTGCTATATCTCCCACATGGAAAATGCCAGGAGGGAAAAGTGGGGATTATGTTTAGACTTTCTCGGAACTGCTTCAAATCAACTAGATATCTTTGTGCTGTAAATCTCCCAACAGCCAAACGCAAATGCAGCAAACATCTCGCTGTATGTCCCACATCCAAAGTGCCAAGAGAGTAATGTAGAGCTTGCTCTCCCTGTCTTTGAGTACTGTTTTCACTGTCCCGGTTACCTCTTTGCTAACATTATCTTCAGAGCTGCAGTGAAACCAGGAACCACGTGGAGAAGGCACCCACACTGAAAGTGCCTGGAGGGAACATTGGGGCTTCTTCTCAGTGTCTCTGACCATAGGGTTTCACTGTCCCGGGAAAGTCTCTGCTAACACCCTGCAGAGCGCAGTGCCCAATATACAGAAACGTCTTGCGGTATCTCCTACAGGGAAAGTGCCAGGAGGGAATTGTCGAGCTTGTTCTCAGTGTCTCTGAGAATTGCTCTAATTATCCGTGTGACCTCTTTGCTAAGACTCTCCAGAGAGCCGTCCTCTTTACCAACACACATCTTGACATATCTCCCACATTGATCGCAGTGTCTCCAGGAACGGCATTCAAGGAGCCAGGAACTTTTCTCCCTACACTGTCCATTGAGTTGGCCTCAAAACCAATCTACATCCTGCTATATCTCCCACATGGAAAGTGCCAGGAGGGAAAAGTGGGGATTATGTTTAGAGTTTCTCGGAACTGCTTCAAATCAACTAGATATCTTTGTGCTGTAAATCTCCCAACAGCCAAACGCAAATGCAGCAAACATCTCGCTGTATGTCCCACATCCAAAGTGCCAAGAGAGAGCTTGCTCTCCCTGTCTTTGAGTACTGTTTTCACTGTCCCGGTTACCTCTTTGCTAACATTCTCTTCAGAGCTGCAGTGAAACCAGGAACCACGTGGAGAAGGCACCCACACTGAAAGTGCCTGCAGGGAACATTGGGGCTTCTTCTCAGTGTCTCTGACATAGGGTTTCACTGTCCCGGGAAAGTCTCTGCTAACACCCTGCAAAGCGCAGTGCTCAATATACAGAGACTTTCTCGGAACTGCTTCAAATCAACTAGATATCTTTGTGCTGTAAATCTCCCAACAGCCAAACGCAAAAGCAGCAAACATCTCGCTGTATGTCCCACATCCAAAGTGCTAAGAGAGTAATGTAGAGCTTGCTCTCCCTGTCTTTGAGCACTGTTTTCACTGTCCCGGTTACCTCTTTGCTAACATTCTCTTCAGAGCTGCAGTGAAAACAGGAACCACGTGGAGAAGGCACCCACACTGAAAGTGCCTGGAGGGAACATTGGGGCTTCTTCTCAGTGTCTCTGACCATAGGGTTTCACTGTCCCGGGAAAGTCTCTGCTAACACCCTGCAGAGCGCAGTGCCCAATATACAGAAACGTCTTGCGGTATCTCCTACAGGGAAAGTGCCAGGAGGGAATTGTCGAGCTTGTTCTCAGTGTCTCTGAGAATTGCTCTGATTATCCGTGTGACCTCTTTGCTAAGACTCTCCAGAGAGACGTCCTCAAAACCAACACACATCTTGACATATCTCCCACATTGATCGCAGTGTCTCCAGGAACGGCATTCAAGGAGCCAGGAACTTTTCTCCCTACACTGTCCATTGAGTTGTCCTCAAAACCAATATACATCCTGCTATATCTCCCACATGGAAAATGCCAGGAGGGAAAAGTGGGGATTATGTTTAGACTTTCTCGGAACTGCTTCAAATCAACTAGATATCTTTGTGCTGTAAATCTCCCAACAGCCAAACGCAAAAGCAGCAAACATCTCGCTGTATGTCCCACATCCAAAGTGCCAAGAGAGTAATGTAGAGCTTGCTCTCCCTGTCTTTGAGTACTGTTTTCACTGTCCCGGTTACCTCTTTGCTAACATTCTCTTCAGAGCTGCAGTGAAACCAGGAACCACGTGGAGAAGGCACCCACACTGAAAGTGCCTGGAGGGAACATTGGGGCTTCTTCTCAGTGTCTCTGACATAGGGTTTCACTGTCCCGGGAAAGTCTCTGCTAACACCCTGCAGAGCGCAGTGCCCAATATACAGAAATGTCTTGCGGTATCTCCTACAGGGAAAGTGCCAGGAGGGAACTGTCGAGCTTGTTCTCAGTGTCTCTGAGAATTGCTCTGATTATCCGTGTGACCTCTTTACTAAGACTCTCCAGAGAGCCGTCCTCAAAACCAACACACATCTTGACATATCTCCCACATTGATCGCAGTGTCTCCAGGAACGGCATTCAAGGAGCCAGGAAATTTTCTCCCTACACTGTCCATTGAGTTGGCCTCAAAACCAATCTACATCCTGCTATATCTCCCACATGGAAAGTGCCAGGAGGGAAAAGTGGGGATTATGTTTAGACTTTCTCGGAACTGCTTCAAATCAACTAGATATCTTTGTGCTGTAAATCTCCCAACAGCCAAACGCAAATGCAGCAAACATCTCGCTGTATGTCCCACATCCAAAGTGCCAAGAGAGAGCTTGCTCTCCCTGTCTTTGAGTACTGTTTTCACTGTCCCGATGAGCTCTTTGCTAACATTCTCTTCAGAGCTGCAGTGAAACCAGGAACCACGTGGAGAAGGCACCCACACTGAAAGTGCCTGGAGGGAACATTGGGGCTTCTTCTCAATGTCTCTGACATAGGGTTTCACTGTCCCGGGAAAGTCTCTGCTAACGCCCTGCAGAGCGCAGTGCCCAATATACAGAAATGTCTTGCGGTATCTCCTACAGGGAAAGTGCCAGGAGGGAATTGTCGAGCTTGTTCTCAGTGTCTCTGAGAATTGCTCTGATTATCCGTGTGACCTCTTTACCAACACACATCTTGACATATCTCCCACATTGATCGCAGTGTCTCCAGGAACGGCATTCAAGGAGCCAGGAACTTTTCTCCCTACACTGTCCATTGAGTTGGCCTCAAAACCAATATACATCCTGCTATATCTCCCACATGGAAAATGCCAGGAGGGAAAAGTGGGGATTATGTTTAGACTTTCTCGGAACTGCTTCAAATCAACTAGATATCTTTGTGCTGTAAATCTCCCAACAGCCAAACGCAAATGCAGCAAACATCTCGCTGTATGTCCCACATCCAAAGTGCCAAGAGAGAGCTTGCTCTCCCTGTCTTTGAGTACTGTTTTCACTGTCCCGGTTACCTCTTTGCTAACATTCTCTTCAGAGCTGCAGTGAAACCAGGAACCACGTGGAGAAGGCACCCACACTGAAAGTGCCTGGAGGGAACATTGGGGCTTCTTCTCAGTGTCTCTGACATAGGGTTTCACTGTCCCGGGAAAGTCTCTGCTAACACCCTGCAGAGCGCAGTGCCCAATATACAGAAATGTCTTGCGGTATCTCCTACAGGGAAAGTGCCAGGAGGGAACTGTCGAGCTTGTTCTCAGTGTCTCTGAGAATTGCTCTGATTATCCGTGTGACCTCTTTACTAAGACTCTCCAGAGAGCCGTCCTCAAAACCAACACACATCTTGACATATCTCCCACATTGATCGCAGTGTCTCCAGGAACGGCATTCAAGGAGCCAGGAACTTTCCTCCCTACACTGTCCATTGAGTTGGCCTCAAAACCAATCTACATCCTGCTATATCTCCCACATGGAAAGTGCCAGGAGGGAAAAGTGGGGATTATGTTTAGACTTTCTCGGAACTGCTTCAAATCAACTAGATATCTTTGTGCTGTAAATCACCCAATAGCCAAACGCAAATGCAGCAAACATCTCGCTGTATGTCCCACATCCAAAGTGCCAAGAGAGAGCTTGCTCTCCCTGTCTTTGAGTACTGTTTTCACTGTCCCGGTTACCTCTTTGCTAACATTCTCTTCAGAGCTGCAGTGAAACCAGGAACCACGTGGAGAAGGCACCCACACTGAAAGTGCCTGGAGGGAACATTGGGGCTTCTTCTCAGTGTCTCTGACATAGGGTTTCACTGTCCCGGGAAAGTCTCTGCTAACACCCTGCAGAGCGCAGTGCCCAATATACAGAAACGTCTTGCGGTATCTCCTACAGGGAAAGTGCCAGGAGGGAATTGTCGAGCTTGTTCTCAGTGTCTCTGAGAATTGCTCTGATTATCCGTGTGACCTCTTTGCTAAGACTCTCCAGAGAGCCGTCCTCAAAACCAACACACATCTTGACATATCTCCCACATTGATCGCAGCGTCTCCAGGAACGGCATTCAAGGAGCCAGGAACTTTTCTCCCTACACTGTCCATTGAGTTGGCCTCAAAACCAATATACATCCTGCTATATCTCCCACATGGAAAATGCCAGGAGGGAAAAGTGGGGATTATGTTTAGACTTTCTCGGAACTGCTTCAAATCAACTAGATATCTTTGTGCTGTAAATCTCCCAACAGCCAAACGCAAATGCAGCAAACATCTCGCTGTATGTCCCACATCCAAAGTGCCAAGAGAGAGCTTGCTCTCCCTGTCTTTGAGTACTGTTTTCACTGTCCCGGTTACCTCTTTGCTAACATTCTCTTCAGAGCTGCAGTGAAACCAGGAACCACGTGGAGAAGGCACCCACACTGAAAGTGCCTGGAGGGAACATTGGGGCTTCTTCTCAGTGTCTCTGACATAGGGTTTCACTGTCCCGGGAAAGTCTCTGCTAACACCCTGCAGAGCGCAGTGCCCAATATACAGAAACGTCTTGCGGTATCTCCTACAGGGAAAGTGCCAGGAGGGAATTGTCGAGCTTGTTCTCAGTGTCTCTGAGAATTGCTCTGATTATCCGTGTGACCTCTTTGCTAAGACTCTCAAGAGAGCCGTCCTCAAAACCAACACACATCTTGACATATCTCCCACATTGATCGCAGTGTCTCCAGGAACGGCATTCAAGGAGCCAGGAGCTTTTCTCCCTACACTGTCCATTGAGTTGTCCTCAAAACCAATATACATCCTGCTATATCTCCCACATGGAAAATGCCAGGAGGGAAAAGTGGGGATTATGTTTAGACTTTCTCGGAACTGCTTCAAATCAACTAGATATCTTTGTGCTGTAAATCTCCCAACAGCCAAACGCAAAAGCAGCAAACATCTCGCTGTATGTCCCACATCCAAAATGCCAAGAGAGAGCTTGCTCTCCCTGTCTTTGAGTACTGTTTTCACTGTCCCGGTTACCTCTTTGCTAACATTCTCTTCAGAGCTGCAGTGAAACCAGGAACCACGTGGAGAAGGCACCCACACTGAAAGTGCCTGGAGGGAACATTGGGGCTTCTTCTCAATGTCTCTGACATAGGGTTTCACTGTCCCGGGAAAGTCTCTGCTAACACCCTGCAGAACGCAGTGCCCAATATACAGAAACGTCTTGCGGTATCTCCTACAGGGAAAGTGCCAGGAGGGAATTGTCGAGCTTGTTCTCAGTGTCTCTGAGAATTGCTCTGATTATCCGTGTGACCTCTTTGCTAAGACTCTCCAGAGAGCCGTCCTCAAAACCAACACACATCTTGACATATCTCCCACATTGATCGCAGTGTCTCCAGGAACGGCATTCAAGGAGCCAGGAACTTTTCTCCCTACACTGTCCATTGAGTTGGCCTCAAAACCAATATACATCCTGCTATATCTCCCACATGGAAAATGCCAGGAGGGAAAAGTGGGGATTATGTTTAGACTTTCTCGGAACTGCTTCAAATCAACTAGATATCTTTGTGCTGTAAATCTCCCAACAGCCAAACGCAAATGCAGCAAACACCTCGCTGTATGTCCCACATCCAAAGTGCCAAGAGAGAGCTTGCTCTCCCTGTCTTTGAGTACTGTTTTCACTGTCCCGGTTACCTCTTTGCTAACATTCTCTTCAGAGCTGCAGTGAAACCAGGAACCACGTGGAGAAGGCACCCACACTGAAAGTGCCTGGAGGGAACATTGGGGCTTCTTCTCAGTGTCTCTGACATAGGGTTTCACTGTCCCGGGAAAGTCTCTGCTAACACCCTGCAGAGCGCAGTGCCCAATATACAGAAACGTCTTGCGGTATCTCCTACAGGGAAAGTGCCAGGAGGGAATTGTCGAGCTTGTTCTCAGTGTCTCTGAGAATTGCTCTGATTATCCGTGTGACCTCTTTGCTAAGACTCTCCAGAGAGCCGTCCTCAAAACCAACACACATCTTGACATATCTCCCACATTGATCGCAGTGTCTCCAGGAACGGCATTCAAGGAGCCAGGAGCTTTTCTCCCTACACTGTCCATTGAGTTGTCCTCAAAACCAATCTACATCCTGCTATATCTCCCACATGGAAAATGCCAGGAGGGAAAAGTGGGGATTATGTTTACACTTTCTCGGAACTGCTTCAAATCAACTAGATATCTTTGTGCTGTAAATCTCCCAACAGCCAAACGCAAATGCAGCAAACATCTCGCTGTATGTCCCACATCCAAAGTGCCAAGAGAGAGCTTGCTCTCCCTGTCTTTGAGACCTGTTTTCACTGTCCCGGTTACCTCTTTGCTAACATTCTCTTCAGAGCTGCAGTGAAACCAGGAACCACGTGGAGAAGGCACCCACACTGAAAGTGCCTGGAGGGAACATTGGGGCTTCTTCTCAGTGTCTCTGACATAGGGTTTCACTGTCCCGGGAAAGTCTCTGCTAACACCCTGCAGAGCGCAGTGCCCAATATACAGAAACGTCTTGCGGTATCTCCTACAGGGAAAGTGCCAGGAGGGAATTGTCGAGCTTGTTCTCAGTGTCTCTGAGAATTGCTCTGATTATCCGTGTGACCTCTTTGCTAAGACTCTCCAGAGAGCCGTCCTCAAAACCAACACACATCTTGACATATCTCCCACATTGATCGCAGTGTCTCCAGGAACGGCATTCAAGGAGCCAGGAACTTTTCTCCCTACACTGTCCATTGAGTTGTCCTCAAAACCAATATACATCCTGCTATATCTCCCACATGAAAAATGCCAGGAGGGAAAAGTGGGGATTATGTTTAGACTTTCTCGGAACTGCTTCAAATCAACTAGATATCTTTGTGCTGTAAATCTCCCAACAGCCAAACGCAAATGCAGCAAACATCTCACTGTATGTCCCACATCCAAAGTGCCAAGAGAAAGCTTGCTCTCCCTGTCTTTGAGTACTGTTTTCACTGTCCCGGTTACCTCTTTGCTAACATTCTCTTCAGAGCTGCAGTGAAACCAGGAACCACGTGGAGAAGGCACCCACACTGAAAGTGCCTGGAGGGAACATTGGGGCTTCTTCTCAGTGTCTCTGACATAGGGTTTCACTGTCCCGGGAAAGTCTCTGCTAACACCCTGCAGAGCGCAGTGCCCAATATACAGAAACGTCTTGCGGTATCTCCTACAGGGAAAGTGCCAGGAGGGAATTGTCGAGCTTGTTCTCAGTGTCTCTGAGAATTGCTCTGATTATCCGTGTGACCTCTTTGCTAAGACTCTCCAGAGAGCCGTCCTCAAAACCAACACACATCTTGACATATCTCCCACATTGATCGCAGTGTCTCCAGGAACGGCATTCAAGGAGCCAGGAACTTTTCTCCCTACACTGTCCATTGAGTTGGCCTCAAAACCAATCTACATCCTGCTATATCTCCCACATGGAAAATGCCAGGAGGGAAAAGTGGGGATTATGTTTAGACTTTCTCGGAATTGCTTCAAATCAACTAGATATCTTTGTGCTGTAAATCTCCCAACAGCCAAACGCAAATGCAGCAAACATCTCGCTGTATGTCCCACATCCAAAGTGCCAAGAGAGAGCTTGCTCTCCCTGTCTTTGAGTACTGTTTTCACTGTCCCGGTTACCTCTTTGCTAACATTCTCTTCAGAGCTGCAGTGAAACCAGGAACCACGTGGAGAAGGCACCCACACTGAAAGTGCCTGGAGGGAACATTGGGGCTTCTTCTCAGTGTCTCTGACATAGGGTTTCACTGTCCCGGGAAAGTCTCTGCTAACACCCTGCAGAGCGCAGTGCCCAATATACAGAAACGTCTTGCGGTATCTCCTACAGGGAAAGTGCCAGGAGGGAATTGTCGAGCTTGTTCTCAGTGTCTCTGAGAATTGCTCTGATTATCCGTGTGACCTCTTTGCTAAGACTCTCCAGAGAGCCGTCCTCAAAACCAACACACATCTTGACATATCTCCCACATTGATCGCAGTGTCTCCAGGAACGGCATTCAAGGAGCCAGGAGCTTTTCTCCCTACACTGTCCATTGAGTTGTCCTCAAAACCAATATACATCCTGCTATATCTCCCACATGGAAAATGCCAGGAGGGAAAAGTGGGGATTATGTTTACACTTTCTCGGAACTGCTTCAAATCAACTAGATATCTTTGTGCTGTAAATCTCCCAACAGCCAAACGCAAATGCAGCAAACATCTCGCTGTATGTCCCACATCCAAAGTGCCAAGAGAGAGCTTGCTCTCCCTGTCTTTGAGACCTGTTTTCACTGTCCCGGTTACCTCTTTGCTAACATTCTCTTCAGAGCTGCAGTGAAACCAGGAACCACGTGGAGAAGGCACCCACACTGAAAGTGCCTGGAGGGAACATTGGGGCTTCTTCTCAGTGTCTCTGACATAGGGTTTCACTGTCCCGGGAAAGTCTCTGCTAACACCCTGCAGAGCGCAGTGCCCAATATACAGAAACGTCTTGCGGTATCTCCTACAGGGAAAGTGCCAGGAGGGAATTGTCGAGCTTGTTCTCAGTGTCTCTGAGAATTGCTCTGATTATCCGTGTGACCTCTTTGCTAAGACTCTCCAGAGAGCCGTCCTCAAAACCAACACACATCTTGACATATCTCCCACATTGATCGCAGTGTCTCCAGGAACGGCATTCAAGGAGCCAGGAACTTTTCTCCCTACACTGTCCATTGAGTTGGCCTCAAAACCAATATACATCCTGCTATATCTCCCACATGGAAAATGCCAGGAGGGAAAAGTGGGGATTATGTTTAGACTTTCTCGGAACTGCTTCAAATCAACTAGATATCTTTGTGCTGTAAATCTCCCAACAGCCAAACGCAAATGCAGCAAACATCTCACTGTATGTCCCACATCCAAAGTGCCAAGAGAGAGCTTGCTCTCCCTGTCTTTGAGTACTGTTTTCACTGTCCCGGTTACCTCTTTGCTAACATTCTCTTCAGAGCTGCAGTGAAACCAGGAACCACGTGGAGAAGGCACCCACACTGAAAGTGCCTGGAGGGAACATTGGGGCTTCTTCTCAGTGTCTCTGACATAGGGTTTCACTGTCCCGGGAAAGTCTCTGCTAACACCCTGCAGAGAGCAGTGCCCAATATACAGAAACGTCTTGCGGTATCTCCTACAGGGAAAGTGCCAGGAGGGAATTGTCGAGCTTGTTCTCAGTGTCTCTGAGAATTGCTCTGATTATCCGTGTGACCTCTTTGCTAAGACTCTCCAGAGAGCCGTCCTCAAAACCAACACACATCTTGACATATCTCCCACATTGATCGCAGTGTCTCCAGGAACGGCATTCAAGGAGCCAGGAACTTTTCTCCCTACACTGTCCATTGAGTTGGCCTCAAAACCAATCTACATCCTGCTATATCTCCCACATGGAAAATGCCAGGAGGGAAAAGTGGGGATTATGTTTAGACTTTCTCGGAATTGCTTCAAATCAACTAGATATCTTTGTGCTGTAAATCTCCCAACAGCCAAACGCAAATGCAGCAAACATCTCGCTGTATGTCCCACATCCAAAGTGCCAAGAGAGAGCTTGCTCTCCCTGTCTTTGAGTACTGTTTTCACTGTCCCGGTTACCTCTTTGCTAACATTCTCTTCAGAGCTGCAGTGAAACCAGGAACCACGTGGAGAAGGCACCCACACTGAAAGTGCCTGCAGGGAACATTGGGGCTTCTTCTCAGTGTCTCTGACATAGGGTTTCACTGTCCCGGGAAAGTCTCTGCTAACACCCTGCAAAGCGCAGTGCTCAATATACAGAGACTTTCTCGGAACTGCTTCAAATCAACTAGATATCTTTGTGCTGTAAATCTCCCAACAGCCAAACGCAAAAGCAGCAAACATCTCGCTGTATGTCCCACATCCAAAGTGCTAAGAGAGTAATGTAGAGCTTGCTCTCCCTGTCTTTGAGCACTGTTTTCACTGTCCCGGTTACCTCTTTGCTAACATTCTCTTCAGAGCTGCAGTGAAACCAGGAACCACGTGGAGAAGGCACCCACACTGAAAGTGCCTGGAGGGAACATTGGGGCTTCTTCTCAGTGTCTCTGACATAGGGTTTCACTGTCCCGGGAAAGTCTCTGCTAACACCCTGCAGAGCGCAGTGCCCAATATACAGAAACGTCTTGCGGTATCTCCTACAGGGAAAGTGCCAGGAGGGAATTGTCGAGCTTGTTCTCAGTGTCTCTGAGAATTGCTCTGATTATCCATGTGACCTCTTTGCTAAGACTCTCCAGAGAGCCGTCCTCAAAACCAACACACATCTTGACATATCTCCCACATTGATCGCAGTGTCTCCAGGAACGGCATTCAAGGAGCCAGGAACTTTCCTCCCTACACTGTCCATTGAGTTGGCCTCAAAACCAATATACATCCTGCTATATCTCCCACATGGAAAATGCCAGGAGGGAAAAGTGGGGATTATGTTTAGACTTTCTCGGAACTGCTTCAAATCAACTAGATATCTTTGTGCTGTAAATCTCCCAACAGCCAAACGCAAATGCAGCAAACATCTCGCTGTATGTCCCACATCCAAAGTGCCAAGAGAGTAATGTAGAGCTTGCTCTCCCTGTCTTTGAGTACTGTTTTCACTGTCCCGGTTACCTCTTTGCTAACATTATCTTCAGAGCTGCAGTGAAACCAGGAACCACGTGGAGAAGGCACCCACACTGAAAGTGCCTGGAGGGAACATTGGGGCTTCTTCTCAGTGTCTCTGACCATAGGGTTTCACTGTCCCGGGAAAGTCTCTGCTAACACCCTGCAGAGCGCAGTGCCCAATATACAGAAACGTCTTGCGGTATCTCCTACAGGGAAAGTGCCAGGAGGGAATTGTCGAGCTTGTTCTCAGTGTCTCTGAGAATTGCTCTAATTATCCGTGTGACCTCTTTGCTAAGACTCTCCAGAGAGCCGTCCTCTTTACCAACACACATCTTGACATATCTCCCACATTGATCGCAGTGTCTCCAGGAACGGCATTCAAGGAGCCAGGAACTTTTCTCCCTACACTGTCCATTGAGTTGGCCTCAAAACCAATCTACATCCTGCTATATCTCCCACATGGAAAGTGCCAGGAGGGAAAAGTGGGGATTATGTTTAGACTTTCTCGGAACTGCTTCAAATCAACTAGATATCTTTGTGCTGTAAATCTCCCAACAGCCAAACGCAAATGCAGCAAACATCTCGCTGTATGTCCCACATCCAAAGTGCCAAGAGAGAGCTTGCTCTCCCTGTCTTTGAGTACTGTTTTCACTGTCCCGGTTACCTCTTTGCTAACATTCTCTTCAGAGCTGCAGTGAAACCAGGAACCACGTGGAGAAGGCACCCACACTGAAAGTGCCTGGAGGGAACATTGGGGCTTCTTCTCAGTGTCTCTGACATAGGGTTTCACTGTCCCGGGAAAGTCTCTGCTAACACCCTGCAAAGCGCAGTGCTCAATATACAGAGACTTTCTCGGAACTGCTTCAAATCAACTAGATATCTTTGTGCTGTAAATCTCCCAACAGCCAAACGCAAAAGCAGCAAACATCTCGCTGTATGTCCCACATCCAAAGTGCTAAGAGAGTAATGTAGAGCTTGCTCTCCCTGTCTTTGAGACCTGTTTTCACTGTCCCGGTTACCTCTTTGCTAACATTCTCTTCAGAGCTGCAGTGAAACCAGGAACCACGTGGAGAAGGCACCCACACTGAAAGTGCCTGGAGGGAACATTGGGGCTTCTTCTCAGTGTCTCTGACATAGGGTTTCACTGTCCCGGGAAAGTCTCTGCTAACACCCTGCAGAGCGCAGTGCCCAATATACAGAAACGTCTTGCGGTATCTCCTACAGGGAAAGTGCCAGGAGGGAATTGTCGAGCTTGTTCTCAGTGTCTCTGAGAATTGCTCTGATTATCCATGTGACCTCTTTGCTAAGACTCTCCAGAGAGCCGTCCTCAAAACCAACACACATCTTGACATATCTCCCACATTGATCGCAGTGTCTCCAGGAACGGCATTCAAGGAGCCAGGAACTTTCCTCCCTACACTGTCCATTGAGTTGGCCTCAAAACCAATATACATCCTGCTATATCTCCCACATGGAAAATGCCAGGAGGGAAAAGTGGGGATTATGTTTAGACTTTCTCGGAACTGCTTCAAATCAACTAGATATCTTTGTGCTGTAAATCTCCCAACAGCCAAACGCAAATGCAGCAAACATCTCGCTGTATGTCCCACATCCAAAGTGCCAAGAGAGTAATGTAGAGCTTGCTCTCCCTGTCTTTGAGTACTGTTTTCACTGTCCCGGTTACCTCTTTGCTAACATTATCTTCAGAGCTGCAGTGAAACCAGGAACCACGTGGAGAAGGCACCCACACTGAAAGTGCCTGGAGGGAACATTGGGGCTTCTTCTCAGTGTCTCTGACCATAGGGTTTCACTGTCCCGGGAAAGTCTCTGCTAACACCCTGCAGAGCGCAGTGCCCAATATACAGAAACGTCTTGCGGTATCTCCTACAGGGAAAGTGCCAGGAGGGAATTGTCGAGCTTGTTCTCAGTGTCTCTGAGAATTGCTCTAATTATCCGTGTGACCTCTTTGCTAAGACTCTCCAGAGAGCCGTCCTCTTTACCAACACACATCTTGACATATCTCCCACATTGATCGCAGTGTCTCCAGGAACGGCATTCAAGGAGCCAGGAACTTTTCTCCCTACACTGTCCATTGAGTTGGCCTCAAAACCAATCTACATCCTGCTATATCTCCCACATGGAAAGTGCCAGGAGGGAAAAGTGGGGATTATGTTTAGACTTTCTCGGAACTGCTTCAAATCAACTAGATATCTTTGTGCTGTAAATCTCCCAACAGCCAAACGCAAATGCAGCAAACATCTCGCTGTATGTCCCACATCCAAAGTGCCAAGAGAGAGCTTGCTCTCCCTGTCTTTGAGTACTGTTTTCACTGTCCCGGTTACCTCTTTGCTAACATTCTCTTCAGAGCTGCAGTGAAACCAGGAACCACGTGGAGAAGGCACCCACACTGAAAGTGCCTGCAGGGAACATTGGGGCTTCTTCTCAGTGTCTCTGACATAGGGTTTCACTGTCCCGGGAAAGTCTCTGCTAACACCCTGCAAAGCGCAGTGCTCAATATACAGAGACTTTCTCGGAACTGCTTCAAATCAACTAGATATCTTTGTGCTGTAAATCTCCCAACAGCCAAACGCAAAAGCAGCAAACATCTCGCTGTATGTCCCACATCCAAAGTGCTAAGAGAGTAATGTAGAGCTTGCTCTCCCTGTCTTTGAGCACTGTTTTCACTGTCCCGGTTACCTCTTTGCTAACATTCTCTTCAGAGCTGCAGTGAAAACAGGAACCACGTGGAGAAGGCACCCACACTGAAAGTGCCTGGAGGGAACATTGGGGCTTCTTCTCAGTGTCTCTGACCATAGGGTTTCACTGTCCCGGGAAAGTCTCTGCTAACACCCTGCAGAGCGCAGTGCCCAATATACAGAAACCTCTTGCGGTATCTCCTACAGGGAAAGTGCCAGGAGGGAATTGTCGAGCTTGTTCTCAGTGTCTCTGAGAATTGCTCTGATTATCCGTGTGACCTCTTTGCTAAGACTCTCCAGAGAGACGTCCTCAAAACCAACACACATCTTGACATATCTCCCACATTGATCGCAGTGTCTCCAGGAACGGCATTCAAGGAGCCAGGAACTTTTCTCCCTACACTGTCCATTGAGTTGTCCTCAAAACCAATATACATCCTGCTATATCTCCCACATGGAAAATGCCAGGAGGGAAAAGTGGGGATTATGTTTAGACTTTCTCGGAACTGCTTCAAATCAACTAGATATCTTTGTGCTGTAAATCTCCCAACAGCCAAACGCAAAAGCAGCAAACATCTCGCTGTATGTCCCACATCCAAAGTGCCAAGAGAGTAATGTAGAGCTTGCTCTCCCTGTCTTTGAGTACTGTTTTCACTGTCCCGGTTACCTCTTTGCTAACATTCTCTTCAGAGCTGCAGTGAAACCAGGAACCACGTGGAGAAGGCACCCACACTGAAAGTGCCTGGAGGGAACATTGGGGCTTCTTCTCAGTGTCTCTGACATAGGGTTTCACTGTCCCGGGAAAGTCTCTGCTAACACCCTGCAGAGCGCAGTGCCCAATATACAGAAATGTCTTGCGGTATCTCCTACAGGGAAAGTGCCAGGAGGGAACTGTCGAGCTTGTTCTCAGTGTCTCTGAGAATTGCTCTGATTATCCGTGTGACCTCTTTACTAAGACTCTCCAGAGAGCCGTCCTCAAAACCAACACACATCTTGACATATCTCCCACATTGATCGCAGTGTCTCCAGGAACGGCATTCAAGGAGCCAGGAACTTTTCTCCCTACACTGTCCATTGAGTTGGCCTCAAAACCAATCTACATCCTGCTATATCTCCCACATGGAAAGTGCCAGGAGGGAAAAGTGGGGATTATGTTTAGACTTTCTCGGAACTGCTTCAAATCAACTAGATATCTTTGTGCTGTAAATCTCCCAACAGCCAAACGCAAATGCAGCAAACATCTCGCTGTATGTCCCACATCCAAAGTGCCAAGAGAGAGCTTGCTCTCCCTGTCTTTGAGTACTGTTTTCACTGTCCCGATGAGCTCTTTGCTAACATTCTCTTCAGAGCTGCAGTGAAACCAGGAACCACGTGGAGAAGGCACCCACACTGAAAGTGCCTGGAGGGAACATTGGGGCTTCTTCTCAATGTCTCTGACATAGGGTTTCACTGTCCCGGGAAAGTCTCTGCTAACACCCTGCAGAGCGCAGTGCCCAATATACAGAAATGTCTTGCGGTATCTCCTACAGGGAAAGTGCCAGGAGGGAATTGTCGAGCTTGTTCTCAGTGTCTCTGAGAATTGCTCTGATTATCCGTGTGACCTCTTTACCAACACACATCTTGACATATCTCCCACATTGATCGCAGTGTCTCCAGGAACGGCATTCAAGGAGCCAGGAACTTTTCTCCCTACACTGTCCATTGAGTTGGCCTCAAAACCAATATACATCCTGCTATATCTCCCACATGGAAAATGCCAGGAGGGAAAAGTGGGGATTATGTTTAGAGTTTCTCGGAACTGCTTCAAATCAACTAGATATCTTTGTGCTGTAAATCTCCCAACAGCCAAACGCAAATGCAGCAAACATCTCGCTGTATGTCCCACATCCAAAGTGCCAAGAGAGAGCTTGCTCTCCCTGTCTTTGAGTACTGTTTTCACTGTCCCGGTTACCTCTTTGCTAACATTCTCTTCAGAGCTGCAGTGAAACCAGGAACCACGTGGAGAAGGCACCCACACTGAAAGTGCCTGGAGGGAACATTGGGGCTTCTTCTCAGTGTCTCTGACATAGGGTTTCACTGTCCCGGGAAAGTCTCTGCTAACACCCTGCAGAGCGCAGTGCCCAATATACAGAAATGTCTTGCGGTATCTCCTACAGGGAAAGTGCCAGGAGGGAACTGTCGAGCTTGTTCTCAGTGTCTCTGAGAATTGCTCTGATTATCCGTGTGACCTCTTTACTAAGACTCTCCAGAGAGCCGTCCTCAAAACCAACACACATCTTGACATATCTCCCACATTGATCGCAGTGTCTCCAGGAACGGCATTCAAGGAGCCAGGAAATTTTCTCCCTACACTGTCCATTGAGTTGTCCTCAAAACCAATCTACATCCTGCTATATCTCCCACATGGAAAGTGCCAGGAGGGAAAAGTGGGGATTATGTTTAGACTTTCTCGGAACTGCTTCAAATCAACTAGATATCTTTGTGCTGTAAATCTCCCAACAGCCAAACGCAAATGCAGCAAACATCTCGCTGTATGTCCCACATCCAAAGTGCCAAGAGAGAGCTTGCTCTCCCTGTCTTTGAGTACTGTTTTCACTGTCCCGATGAGCTCTTTGCTAACATTCTCTTCAGAGCTGCAGTGAAACCAGGAACCACGTGGAGAAGGCACCCACACTGAAAGTGCCTGGAGGGAACATTGGGGCTTCTTCTCAATGTCTCTGACATAGGGTTTCACTGTCCCGGGAAAGTCTCTGCTAACGCCCTGCAGAGCGCAGTGCCCAATATACAGAAATGTCTTGCGGTATCTCCTACAGGGAAAGTGCCAGGAGGGAATTGTCGAGCTTGTTCTCAGTGTCTCTGAGAATTGCTCTGATTATCCGTGTGACCTCTTTACCAACACACATCTTGACATATCTCCCACATTGATCGCAGTGTCTCCAGGAACGGCATTCAAGGAGCCAGGAACTTTTCTCCCTACACTGTCCATTGAGTTGGCCTCAAAACCAATATACATCCTGCTATATCTCCCACATGGAAAATGCCAGGAGGGAAAAGTGGGGATTATGTTTAGACTTTCTCGGAACTGCTTCAAATCAACTAGATATCTTTGTGCTGTAAATCTCCCAACAGCCAAACGCAAATGCAGCAAACATCTCGCTGTATGTCCCACATCCAAAGTGCCAAGAGAGAGCTTGCTCTCCCTGTCTTTGAGTACTGTTTTCACTGTCCCGGTTACCTCTTTGCTAACATTCTCTTCAGAGCTGCAGTGAAACCAGGAACCACGTGGAGAAGGCACCCACACTGAAAGTGCCTGGAGGGAACATTGGGGCTTCTTCTCAGTGTCTCTGACATAGGGTTTCACTGTCCCGGGAAAGTCTCTGCTAACACCCTGCAGAGCGCAGTGCCCAATATACAGAAATGTCTTGCGGTATCTCCTACAGGGAAAGTGCCAGGAGGGAACTGTCGAGCTTGTTCTCAGTGTCTCTGAGAATTGCTCTGATTATCCGTGTGACCTCTTTACTAAGACTCTCCAGAGAGCCGTCCTCAAAACCAACACACATCTTGACATATCTCCCACATTGATCGCAGTGTCTCCAGGAACGGCATTCAAGGAGCCAGGAACTTTCCTCCCTACACTGTCCATTGAGTTGGCCTCAAAACCAATCTACATCCTGCTATATCTCCCACATGGAAAGTGCCAGGAGGGAAAAGTGGGGATTATGTTTAGACTTTCTCGGAACTGCTTCAAATCAACTAGATATCTTTGTGCTGTAAATCACCCAATAGCCAAACGCAAATGCAGCAAACATCTCGCTGTATGTCCCACATCCAAAGTGCCAAGAGAGAGCTTGCTCTCCCTGTCTTTGAGTACTGTTTTCACTGTCCCGGTTACCTCTTTGCTAACATTCTCTTCAGAGCTGCAGTGAAACCAGGAACCACGTGGAGAAGGCACCCACACTGAAAGTGCCTGGAGGGAACATTGGGGCTTCTTCTCAGTGTCTCTGACATAGGGTTTCACTGTCCCGGGAAAGTCTCTGCTAACACCCTGCAGAGCGCAGTGCCCAATATACAGAAACGTCTTGCGGTATCTCCTACAGGGAAAGTGCCAGGAGGGAATTGTCGAGCTTGTTCTCAGTGTCTCTGAGAATTGCTCTGATTATCCGTGTGACCTCTTTGCTAAGACTCTCCAGAGAGCCGTCCTCAAAACCAACACACATCTTGACATATCTCCCACATTGATCGCAGCGTCTCCAGGAACGGCATTCAAGGAGCCAGGAACTTTTCTCCCTACACTGTCCATTGAGTTGGCCTCAAAACCAATATACATCCTGCTATATCTCCCACATGGAAAATGCCAGGAGGGAAAAGTGGGGATTATGTTTAGACTTTCTCGGAACTGCTTCAAATCAACTAGATATCTTTGTGCTGTAAATCTCCCAACAGCCAAACGCAAATGCAGCAAACATCTCGCTGTATGTCCCACATCCAAAGTGCCAAGAGAGAGCTTGCTCTCCCTGTCTTTGAGTACTGTTTTCACTGTCCCGGTTACCTCTTTGCTAACATTCTCTTCAGAGCTGCAGTGAAACCAGGAACCACGTGGAGAAGGCACCCACACTGAAAGTGCCTGGAGGGAACATTGGGGCTTCTTCTCAGTGTCTCTGACATAGGGTTTCACTGTCCCGGGAAAGTCTCTGCTAACACCCTGCAGAGCGCAGTGCCCAATATACAGAAATGTCTTGCGGTATCTCCTACAGGGAAAGTGCCAGGAGGGAACTGTCGAGCTTGTTCTCAGTGTCTCTGAGAATTGCTCTGATTATCCGTGTGACCTCTTTACTAAGACTCTCCAGAGAGCCGTCCTCAAAACCAACACACATCTTGACATATCTCCCACATTGATCGCAGTGTCTCCAGGAACGGCATTCAAGGAGCCAGGAACTTTTCTCCCTACACTGTCCATTGAGTTGTCCTCAAAACCAATCTACATCCTGCTATATCTCCCACATGGAAAGTGCCAGGAGGGAAAAGTGGGGATTATGTTTAGACTTTCTCGGAACTGCTTCAAATCAACTAGATATCTTTGTGCTGTAAATCTCCCAACAGCCAAACGCAAATGCAGCAAACATCTCGCTGTATGTCCCACATCCAAAGTGCCAAGAGAGAGCTTGCTCTCCCTGTCTTTGAGTACTGTTTTCACTGTCCCGATGAGCTCTTTGCTAACATTCTCTTCAGAGCTGCAGTGAAACCAGGAACCACGTGGAGAAGGCACCCACACTGAAAGTGCCTGGAGGGAACATTGGGGCTTCTTCTCAATGTCTCTGACATAGGGTTTCACTGTCCCGGGAAAGTCTCTGCTAACGCCCTGCAGAGCGCAGTGCCCAATATACAGAAATGTCTTGCGGTATCTCCTACAGGGAAAGTGCCAGGAGGGAATTGTCGAGCTTGTTCTCAGTGTCTCTGAGAATTGCTCTGATTATCCGTGTGACCTCTTTACCAACACACATCTTGACATATCTCCCACATTGATCGCAGTGTCTCCAGGAACGGCATTCAAGGAGCCAGGAACTTTTCTCCCTACACTGTCCATTGAGTTGGCCTCAAAACCAATATACATCCTGCTATATCTCCCACATGGAAAATGCCAGGAGGGAAAAGTGGGGATTATGTTTAGAGTTTCTCGGAACTGCTTCAAATCAACTAGATATCTTTGTGCTGTAAATCTCCCAACAGCCAAACGCAAATGCAGCAAACATCTCGCTGTATGTCCCACATCCAAAGTGCCAAGAGAGAGCTTGCTCTCCCTGTCTTTGAGTACTGTTTTCACTGTCCCGGTTACCTCTTTGCTAACATTCTCTTCAGAGCTGCAGTGAAACCAGGAACCACGTGGAGAAGGCACCCACACTGAAAGTGCCTGGAGGGAACATTGGGGCTTCTTCTCAGTGTCTCTGACATAGGGTTTCACTGTCCCGGGAAAGTCTCTGCTAACACCCTGCAGAGCGCAGTGCCCAATATACAGAAATGTCTTGCGGTATCTCCTACAGGGAAAGTGCCAGGAGGGAACTGTCGAGCTTGTTCTCAGTGTCTCTGAGAATTGCTCTGATTATCCGTGTGACCTCTTTACTAAGACTCTCCAGAGAGCCGTCCTCAAAACCAACACACATCTTGACATATCTCCCACATTGATCGCAGTGTCTCCAGGAACGGCATTCAAGGAGCCAGGAACTTTTCTCCCTACACTGTCCATTGAGTTGTCCTCAAAACCAATCTACATCCTGCTATATCTCCCACATGGAAAGTGCCAGGAGGGAAAAGTGGGGATTATGTTTAGACTTTCTCGGAACTGCTTCAAATCAACTAGATATCTTTGTGCTGTAAATCTCCCAACAGCCAAACGCAAATGCAGCAAACATCTCGCTGTATGTCCCACATCCAAAGTGCCAAGAGAGAGCTTGCTCTCCCTGTCTTTGAGTACTGTTTTCACTGTCCCGATGAGCTCTTTGCTAACATTCTCTTCAGAGCTGCAGTGAAACCAGGAACCACGTGGAGAAGGCACCCACACTGAAAGTGCCTGGAGGGAACATTGGGGCTTCTTCTCAATGTCTCTGACATAGGGTTTCACTGTCCCGGGAAAGTCTCTGCTAACACCCTGCAGAGCGCAGTGCCCAATATACAGAAATGTCTCGCGGTATCTCCTACAGGGAAAGTGCCAGGAGGGAACTGTCGAGCTTGTTCTCAGTGTCTCTGAGAATTGCTCTGATTATCCGTGTGACCTCTTTACTAAGACTCTCCAGAGAGCCGTCCTCAAAACCAACACACATCTTGACATATCTCCCACATTGATCGCAGTGTCTCCAGGAACGGCATTCAAGGAGCCAGGAACTTTCCTCCCTACACTGTCCATTGAGTTGGCCTCAAAACCAATCTACATCCTGCTATATCTCCCACATGGAAAGTGCCAGGAGGGAAAAGTGGGGATTATGTTTAGACTTTCTCGGAACTGCTTCAAATCAACTAGATATCTTTGTGCTGTAAATCACCCAATAGCCAAACGCAAATGCAGCAAACATCTCGCTGTATGTCCCACATCCAAAGTGCCAAGAGAGAGCTTGCTCTCCCTGTCTTTGAGTACTGTTTTCACTGTCCCGGTTACCTCTTTGCTAACATTCTCTTCAGAGCTGCAGTGAAACCAGGAACCACGTGGAGAAGGCACCCACACTGAAAGTGCCTGGAGGGAACATTGGGGCTTCTTCTCAGTGTCTCTGACATAGGGTTTCACTGTCCCGGGAAAGTCTCTGCTAACACCCTGCAGAGCGCAGTGCCCAATATACAGAAACGTCTTGCGGTATCTCCTACAGGGAAAGTGCCAGGAGGGAATTGTCGAGCTTGTTCTCAGTGTCTCTGAGAATTGCTCTGATTATCCGTGTGACCTCTTTGCTAAGACTCTCCAGAGAGCCGTCCTCAAAACCAACACACATCTTGACATATCTCCCACATTGATCGCAGTGTCTCCAGGAACGGCATTCAAGGAGCCAGGAACTTTTCTCCCTACACTGTCCATTGAGTTGGCCTCAAAACCAATATACATCCTGCTATATCTCCCACATGGAAAATGCCAGGAGGGAAAAGTGGGGATTATGTTTAGACTTTCTCGGAACTGCTTCAAATCAACTAGATATCTTTGTGCTGTAAATCTCCCAACAGCCAAACGCAAATGCAGCAAACATCTCGCTGTATGTCCCACATCCAAAGTGCCAAGAGAGAGCTTGCTCTCCCTGTCTTTGAGTACTGTTTTCACTGTCCCGGTTACCTCTTTGCTAACATTCTCTTCAGAGCTGCAGTGAAACCAGGAACCACGTGGAGAAGGCACCCACACTGAAAGTGCCTGGAGGGAACATTGGGGCTTCTTCTCAGTGTCTCTGACATAGGGTTTCACTGTCCCGGGAAAGTCTCTGCTAACACCCTGCAGAGCGCAGTGCTCAATATACAGAGACTTTCTCGGAACTGCTTCAAATCAACTAGATATCTTTGTGCTGTAAATCTCCCATCAGCCAAACGCAAAAGCAGCAAACATCTCGCTGTATGTCCCACATCCAAAGTGCTAAGAGAGTAATGTAGAGCTTGCTCTCCCTGTCTTTGAGCACTGTTTTCACTGTCCCGGTTACCTCTTTGCTAACATTCTCTTCAGAGCTGCAGTGAAACCAGGAACCACGTGGAGAAGGCACCCACACTGAAAGTGCCTGGAGGGAACATTGGGGCTTCTTCTCAGTGTCTCTGACATAGGGTTTCACTGTCCCGGGAAAGTCTCTGCTAACACCCTGCAGAGCGCAGTGCCCAATATACAGAAACGTCTTGCGGTATCTCCTACAGGGAAAGTGCCAGGAGGGAATTGTCGAGCTTGTTCTCAGTGTCTCTGAGAATTGCTCTGATTATCCGTGTGACCTCTTTGCTAAGACTCTCCAGAGAGCCGTCCTCAAAACCAACACACATCTTGACATATCTCCCACATTGATCGCAGTGTCTCCAGGAACGGCATTCAAGGAGCCAGGAACTTTTCTCCCTACACTGTCCATTGAGTTGTCCTCAAAACCAATATACATCCTGCTATATCTCCCACATGGAAAATGCCAGGAGGGAAAAGTGGGGATTATGTTTAGACTTTCTCGGAACTGCTTCAAATCAACTAGATATCTTTGTGCTGTAAATCTCCCAACAGCCAAACGCAAATGCAGCAAACATCTCGCTGTATGTCCCACATCCAAAGTGCCAAGAGAGAGCTTGCTCTCCCTGTCTTTGAGTACTGTTTTCACTGTCCCGGTTACCTCTTTGCTAACATTCTCTTCAGAGCTGCAGTGAAACCAGGAACCACGTGGAGAAGGCACCCACACTGAAAGTGCCTGGAGGGAACATTGGGGCTTCTTCTCAATGTCTCTGACATAGGGTTTCACTGTCCCGGGAAAGTCTCTGCTAACACCCTGCAGAGCGCAGTGCCCAATATACAGAAACGTCTTGCGGTATATCCTACAGGGAAAGTGCCAGGAGGGAATTGTCGAGCTTGTTCTCAGTGTCTCTGAGAATTGCTCTGATTATCCGTGTGACCTCTTTGCTAAGACTCTCCAGAGAGCCGTCCTCAAAACCAACACACATCTTGACATATCTCCCACATTGATCGCAGTGTCTCCAGGAACGGCATTCAAGGAGCCAGGAACTTTCCTCCCTACACTGTCCATTGAGTTGGCCTCAAAACCAATCTACATCCTGCTATATCTCCCACATGGAAAGTGCCAGGAGGGAAAAGTGGGGATTATGTTTAGACTTTCTCGGAACTGCTTCAAATCAACTAGATATCTTTGTGCTGTAAATCACCCAATAGCCAAACGCAAATGCAGCAAACATCTCGCTGTATGTCCCACATCCAAAGTGCCAAGAGAGAGCTTGCTCTCCCTGTCTTTGAGTACTGTTTTCACTGTCCCGGTTACCTCTTTGCTAACATTCTCTTCAGAGCTGCAGTGAAACCAGGAACCACGTGGAGAAGGCACCCACACTGAAAGTGCCTGGAGGGAACATTGGGGCTTCTTCTCAGTGTCTCTGACATAGGGTTTCACTGTCCCGGGAAAGTCTCTGCTAACACCCTGCAGAGTGCAGTGCCCAATATACAGAAACGTCTTGCGGTATCTCCTACAGGGAAAGTGCCAGGAGGGAATTGTCGAGCTTGTTCTCAGTGTCTCTGAGAATTGCTCTGATTATCCGTGTGACCTCTTTGCTAAGACTCTCCAGAGAGCCGTCCTCAAAACCAACACACATCTTGACATATCTCCCACATTGATCGCAGCGTCTCCAGGAACGGCATTCAAGGAGCCAGGAACTTTTCTCCCTACACTGTCCATTGAGTTGGCCTCAAAACCAATATACATCCTGCTATATCTCCCACATGGAAAATGCCAGGAGGGAAAAGTGGGGATTATGTTTAGACTTTCTCGGAACTGCTTCAAATCAACTAGATATCTTTGTGCTGTAAATCACCCAATAGCCAAACGCAAATGCAGCAAACATCTCGCTGTATGTCCCACATCCAAAGTGCCAAGAGAGAGCTTGCTCTCCCTGTCTTTGAGTACTGTTTTCACTGTCCCGGTTACCTCTTTGCTAACATTCTCTTCAGAGCTGCAGTGAAACCAGGAACCACGTGGAGAAGGCACCCACACTGAAAGTGCCTGGAGGGAACATTGGGGCTTCTTCTCAGTGTCTCTGACATAGGGTTTCACTGTCCCGGGAAAGTCTCTGCTAACACCCTGCAGAGCGCAGTGCCCAATATACAGAAACGTCTTGCGGTATCTCCTACAGGGAAAGTGCCAGGAGGGAATTGTCGAGCTTGTTCTCAGTGTCTCTGAGAATTGCTCTGATTATCCGTGTGACCTCTTTACCAACACACATCTTGACATATCTCCCACATTGATCGCAGTGTCTCCAGGAACGGCATTCAAGGAGCCAGGAACTTTTCTCCCTACACTGTCCATTGAGTTGGCCTCAAAACCAATATACATCCTGCTATATCTCCCACATGGAAAATGCCAGGAGGGAAAAGTGGGGATTATGTTTAGACTTTCTCGGAACTGCTTCAAATCAACTAGATATCTTTGTGCTGTAAATCTCCCAACAGCCAAACGGAAATGCAGCAAACATCTCGCTGTATGTCCCACATCCAAAGTGCCAAGAGAGAGCTTGCTCTCCCTGTCTTTGAGTACTGTTTTCACTGTCCCGGTTACCTCTTTGCTAACATTCTCTTCAGAGCTGCAGTGAAACCAGGAACCACGTGGAGAAGGCACCCACACTGAAAGTGCCTGGAGGGAACATTGGGGCTTCTTCTCAGTGTCTCTGACATAGGGTTTCACTGTCCCGGGAAAGTCTCTGCTAACACCCTGCAGAGCGCAGTGCCCAATATACAGAAATGTCTCGCGGTATCTCCTACAGGGAAAGTGCCAGGAGGGAACTGTCGAGCTTGTTCTCAGTGTCTCTGAGAATTGCTCTGATTATCCGTGTGACCTCTTTACTAAGACTCTCCAGAGAGCCGTCCTCAAAACCAACACACATCTTGACATATCTCCCACATTGATCGCAGTGTCTCCAGGAACGGCATTCAAGGAGCCAGGAACTTTCCTCCCTACACTGTCCTTTGAGTTGGCCTCAAAACCAATCTACATCCTGCTATATCTCCCACATGGAAAGTGCCAGGAGGGAAAAGTGGGGATTATGTTTAGACTTTCTCGGAACTGCTTCAAATCAACTAGATATCTTTGTGCTGTAAATCACCCAATAGCCAAACGCAAATGCAGCAAACATCTCGCTGTATGTCCCACATCCAAAGTGCCAAGAGAGAGCTTGCTCTCCCTGTCTTTGAGTACTGTTTTCACTGTCCCGGTTACCTCTTTGCTAACATTCTCTTCAGAGCTGCAGTGAAACCAGGAACCACGTGGAGAAGGCACCCACACTGAAAGTGCCTGGAGGGAACATTGGGGCTTCTTCTCAGTGTCTCTGACATAGGGTTTCACTGTCCCGGGAAAGTCTCTGCTAACACCCTGCAGAGCGCAGTGCCCAATATACAGAAACGTCTTGCGGTATCTCCTACAGGGAAAGTGCCAGGAGGGAATTGTCGAGCTTGTTCTCAGTGTCTCTGAGAATTGCTCTGATTATCCGTGTGACCTCTTTGCTAAGACTCTCCAGAGAGCCGTCCTCAAAACCAACACACATCTTGACATATCTCCCACATTGATCGCAGTGTCTCCAGGAACGGCATTCAAGGAGCCAGGAACTTTTCTCCCTACACTGTCCATTGAGTTGGCCTCAAAACCAATATACATCCTGCTATATCTCCCACATGGAAAATGCCAGGAGGGAAAAGTGGGGATTATGTTTAGACTTTCTCGGAACTGCTTCAAATCAACTAGATATCTTTGTGCTGTAAATCTCCCAACAGCCAAACGCAAATGCAGCAAACATCTCGCTGTATGTCCCACATCCAAAGTGCCAAGAGAGAGCTTGCTCTCCCTGTCTTTGAGTACTGTTTTCACTGTCCCGGTTACCTCTTTGCTAACATTCTCTTCAGAGCTGCAGTGAAACCAGGAACCACGTGGAGAAGGCACCCACACTGAAAGTGCCTGGAGGGAACATTGGGGCTTCTTCTCAGTGTCTCTGACATAGGGTTTCACTGTCCCGGGAAAGTCTCTGCTAACACCCTGCAGAGCGCAGTGCTCAATATACAGAGACTTTCTCGGAACTGCTTCAAATCAACTAGATATCTTTGTGCTGTAAATCTCCCATCAGCCAAACGCAAAAGCAGCAAACATCTCGCTGTATGTCCCACATCCAAAGTGCTAAGAGAGTAATGTAGAGCTTGCTCTCCCTGTCTTTGAGCACTGTTTTCACTGTCCCGGTTACCTCTTTGCTAACATTCTCTTCAGAGCTGCAGTGAAACCAGGAACCACGTGGAGAAGGCACCCACACTGAAAGTGCCTGGAGGGAACATTGGGGCTTCTTCTCAGTGTCTCTGACATAGGGTTTCACTGTCCCGGGAAAGTCTCTGCTAACACCCTGCAGAGCGCAGTGCCCAATATACAGAAACGTCTTGCGGTATCTCCTACAGGGAAAGTGCCAGGAGGGAATTGTCGAGCTTGTTCTCAGTGTCTCTGAGAATTGCTCTGATTATCCGTGTGACCTCTTTGCTAAGACTCTCCAGAGAGCCGTCCTCAAAACCAACACACATCTTGACATATCTCCCACATTGATCGCAGTGTCTCCAGGAACGGCATTCAAGGAGCCAGGAACTTTTCTCCCTACACTGTCCATTGAGTTGTCCTCAAAACCAATATACATCCTGCTATATCTCCCACATGGAAAATGCCAGGAGGGAAAAGTGGGGATTATGTTTAGACTTTCTCGGAACTGCTTCAAATCAACTAGATATCTTTGTGCTGTAAATCTCCCAACAGCCAAACGCAAATGCAGCAAACATCTCGCTGTATGTCCCACATCCAAAGTGCCAAGAGAGAGCTTGCTCTCCCTGTCTTTGAGTACTGTTTTCACTGTCCCGGTTACCTCTTTGCTAACATTCTCTTCAGAGCTGCAGTGAAACCAGGAACCACGTGGAGAAGGCACCCACACTGAAAGTGCCTGGAGGGAACATTGGGGCTTCTTCTCAATGTCTCTGACATAGGGTTTCACTGTCCCGGGAAAGTCTCTGCTAACACCCTGCAGAGCGCAGTGCCCAATATACAGAAACGTCTTGCGGTATCTCCTACAGGGAAAGTGCCAGGAGGGAATTGTCGAGCTTGTTCTCAGTGTCTCTGAGAATTGCTCTGATTATCCGTGTGACCTCTTTGCTAAGACTCTCCAGAGAGCCGTCCTCAAAACCAACACACATCTTGACATATCTCCCACATTGATCGCAGTGTCTCCAGGAACGGCATTCAAGGAGCCAGGAACTTTCCTCCCTACACTGTCCATTGAGTTGGCCTCAAAACCAATCTACATCCTGCTATATCTCCCACATGGAAAGTGCCAGGAGGGAAAAGTGGGGATTATGTTTAGACTTTCTCGGAACTGCTTCAAATCAACTAGATATCTTTGTGCTGTAAATCACCCAATAGCCAAACGCAAATGCAGCAAACATCTCGCTGTATGTCCCACATCCAAAGTGCCAAGAGAGAGCTTGCTCTCCCTGTCTTTGAGTACTGTTTTCACTGTCCCGGTTACCTCTTTGCTAACATTCTCTTCAGAGCTGCAGTGAAACCAGGAACCACGTGGAGAAGGCACCCACACTGAAAGTGCCTGGAGGGAACATTGGGGCTTCTTCTCAGTGTCTCTGACATAGGGTTTCACTGTCCCGGGAAAGTCTCTGCTAACACCCTGCAGAGTGCAGTGCCCAATATACAGAAACGTCTTGCGGTATCTCCTACAGGGAAAGTGCCAGGAGGGAATTGTCGAGCTTGTTCTCAGTGTCTCTGAGAATTGCTCTGATTATCCGTGTGACCTCTTTGCTAAGACTCTCCAGAGAGCCGTCCTCAAAACCAACACACATCTTGACATATCTCCCACATTGATCGCAGCGTCTCCAGGAACGGCATTCAAGGAGCCAGGAACTTTTCTCCCTACACTGTCCATTGAGTTGGCCTCAAAACCAATATACATCCTGCTATATCTCCCACATGGAAAATGCCAGGAGGGAAAAGTGGGGATTATGTTTAGACTTTCTCGGAACTGCTTCAAATCAACTAGATATCTTTGTGCTGTAAATCTCCCAACAGCCAAACGCAAATGCAGCAAACATCTCGCTGTATGTCCCACATCCAAAGTGCCAAGAGAGAGCTTGCTCTCCCTGTCTTTGAGTACTGTTTTCACTGTCCCGGTTACCTCTTTGCTAACATTCTCTTCAGAGCTGCAGTGAAACCAGGAACCACGTGGAGAAGGCACCCACACTGAAAGTGCCTGGAGGGAACATTGGGGCTTCTTCTCAGTGTCTCTGACATAGGGTTTCACTGTCCCGGGAAAGTCTCTGCTAACACCCTGCAGAGTGCAGTGCTCAATATACAGAGACTTTCTCGGAACTGCTTCAAATCAACTAGATATCTTTGTGCTGTAAATCTCCCATCAGCCAAACGCAAAAGCAGCAAACATCTCGCTGTATGTCCCACATCCAAAGTGCTAAGAGAGTAATGTAGAGCTTGCTCTCCCTGTCTTTGAGCACTGTTTTCACTGTCCCGGTTACCTCTTTGCTAACATTCTCTTCAGAGCTGCAGTGAAACCAGGAACCACGTGGAGAAGGCACCCACACTGAAAGTGCCTGGAGGGAACATTGGGGCTTCTTCTCAGTGTCTCTGACATAGGGTTTCACTGTCCCGGGAAAGTCTCTGCTAACACCCTGCAGAGCGCAGTGCCCAATATACAGAAACGTCTTGCGGTATCTCCTACAGGGAAAGTGCCAGGAGGGAATTGTCGAGCTTGTTCTCAGTGTCTCTGAGAATTGCTCTGATTATCCGTGTGACCTCTTTGCTAAGACTCTCCAGAGAGCCGTCCTCAAAACCAACACACATCTTGACATATCTCCCACATTGATCGCAGTGTCTCCAGGAACGGCATTCAAGGAGCCAGGAACTTTTCTCCCTACACTGTCCATTGAGTTGTCCTCAAAACCAATCTACATCCTGCTATATCTCCCACATGGAAAGTGCCAGGAGGGAAAAGTGGGGATTATGTTTAGACTTTCTCGGAACTGCTTCAAATCAACTAGATATCTTTGTGCTGTAAATCTCCCAACAGCCAAACGCAAATGCAGCAAACATCTCGCTGTATGTCCCACATCCAAAATGCCAAGAGAGAGCTTGCTCTCCCTGTCTTTGAGTACTGTTTTCACTGTCCCGGTTACCTCTTTGCTAACATTCTCTTCAGAGCTGCAGTGAAACCAGGAACCACGTGGAGAAGGCACCCACACTGAAAGTGCCTGGAGGGAACATTGGGGCTTCTTCTCAATGTCTCTGACATAGGGTTTCACTGTCCCGGGAAAGTCTCTGCTAACGCCCTGCAGAGCGCAGTGCCCAATATACAGAAATGTCTTGCGGTATCTCCTACAGGGAAAGTGCCAGGAGGGAATTGTCGAGCTTGTTCTCAGTGTCTCTGAGAATTGCTCTGATTATTCGTGTGACCTCTTTACCAACACACATCTTGACATATCTCCCACATTGATCGCAGTTTCTCCAGGAACGGCATTCAAGGAGCCAGGAACTTTTCTCCCTACACTGTCCATTGAGTTGGCCTCAAAACCAATATACATCCTGCTATATCTCCCACATGGAAAATGCCAGGAGGGAAAAGTGGGGATTATGTTTAGACTTTCTCGGAACTGCTTCAAATCAACTAGATATCTTTGTGCTGTAAATCTCCCAACAGCCAAACGCAAATGCAGCAAACATCTCGCTGTATGTCCCACATCCAAAGTGCCAAGAGAGAGCTTGCTCTCCCTGTCTTTGAGTACTGTTTTCACTGTCCCGGTTACCTCTTTGCTAACATTCTCTTCAGAGCTGCAGTGAAACCAGGAACCACGTGGAGAAGGCACCCACACTGAAAGTGCCTGGAGGGAACATTGGGGCTTCTTCTCAGTGTCTCTGACATAGGGTTTCACTGTCCCGGGAAAGTCTCTGCTAACACCCTGCAGAGCGCAGTGCCCAATATACAGAAATGTCTTGCGGTATCTCCTACAGGGAAAGTGCCAGGAGGGAACTGTCGAGCTTGTTCTCAGTGTCTCTGAGAATTGCTCTGATTATCCGTGTGACCTCTTTACTAAGACTCTCCAGAGAGCCGTCCTCAAAACCAACACACATCTTGACATATCTCCCACATTGATCGCAGTGTCTCCAGGAACGGCATTCAAGGAGCCAGGAACTTTTCTCCCTACACTGTCCATTGAGTTGTCCTCAAAACCAATCTACATCCTGCTATATCTCCCACATGGAAAGTGCCAGGAGGGAAAAGTGGGGATTATGTTTAGACTTTCTCGGAACTGCTTCAAATCAACTAGATATCTTTGTGCTGTAAATCTCCCAACAGCCAAACGCAAATGCAGCAAACATCTCGCTGTATGTCCCACATCCAAAGTGCCAAGAGAGAGCTTGCTCTCCCTGTCTTTGAGTACTGTTTTCACTGTCCCGATGAGCTCTTTGCTAACATTCTCTTCAGAGCTGCAGTGAAACCAGGAACCACGTGGAGAAGGCACCCACACTGAAAGTGCCTGGAGGGAACATTGGGGCTTCTTCTCAATGTCTCTGACATAGGGTTTCACTGTCCCGGGAAAGTCTCTGCTAACGCCCTGCAGAGCGCAGTGCCCAATATACAGAAATGTCTTGCGGTATCTCCTACAGGGAAAGTGCCAGGAGGGAATTGTCGAGCTTGTTCTCAGTGTCTCTGAGAATTGCTCTGATTATCCGTGTGACCTCTTTACCAACACACATCTTGACATATCTCCCACATTGATCGCAGTGTCTCCAGGAACGGCATTCAAGGAGCCAGGAACTTTTCTCCCTACACTGTCCATTGAGTTGGCCTCAAAACCAATATACATCCTGCTATATCTCCCACATGGAAAATGCCAGGAGGGAAAAGTGGGGATTATGTTTAGACTTTCTCGGAACTGCTTCAAATCAACTAGATATCTTTGTGCTGTAAATCTCCCAACAGCCAAACGCAAATGCAGCAAACATCTCGCTGTATGTCCCACATCCAAAGTGCCAAGAGAGAGCTTGCTCTCCCTGTCTTTGAGTACTGTTTTCACTGTCCCGGTTACCTCTTTGCTAACATTCTCTTCAGAGCTGCAGTGAAACCAGGAACCACGTGGAGAAGGCACCCACACTGAAAGTGCCTGGAGGGAACATTGGGGCTTCTTCTCAGTGTCTCTGACATAGGGTTTCACTGTCCCGGGAAAGTCTCTGCTAACACCCTGCAGAGCGCAGTGCCCAATATACAGAAATGTCTTGCGGTATCTCCTACAGGGAAAGTGCCAGGAGGGAACTGTCGAGCTTGTTCTCAGTGTCTCTGAGAATTGCTCTGATTATCCGTGTGACCTCTTTACTAAGACTCTCCAGAGAGCCGTCCTCAAAACCAACACACATCTTGACATATCTCCCACATTGATCGCAGTGTCTCCAGGAACGGCATTCAAGGAGCCAGGAACTTTTCTCCCTACACTGTCCATTGAGTTGTCCTCAAAACCAATATACATCCTGCTATATCTCCCACATGGAAAATGCCAGGAGGGAAAAGTGGGGATTATGTTTAGACTTTCTCGGAACTGCTTCAAATCAACTAGATATCTTTGTGCTGTAAATCTCCCAACAGCCAAACGCAAATGCAGCAAACATCTCGCTGTATGTCCCACATCCAAAATGCCAAGAGAGAGCTTGCTCTCCCTGTCTTTGAGTACTGTTTTCACTGTCCCGGTTACCTCTTTGCTAACATTCTCTTCAGAGCTGCAGTGAAACCAGGAACCACGTGGAGAAGGCACCCACACTGGAAGTGCCTGGAGGGAACATTGGGGCTTCTTCTCAGTGTCTCTGACATAGGGTTTCACTGTCCCGGGAAAGTCTCTGCTAACACCCTGCAGAGCGCAGTGCTCAATATACAGAGACTTTCTCGGAACTGCTTCATATCAACTAAATATATTTGTGCTGTAAATCTCCCAACAGCCAAACGCAAATGCAGCAAACATCTCGCTGTATGTCCCACATCCAAAGTGCCAAGAGAGTAATGTAGAGCTTTCTCTCCCTGTCTTTGAGTACTGTTTTCACTGTCCCAGTTACCTCTTTGCTAACATTCTCTTCAGAGCTGCAGTGAAACCAGGAACCACGTGGAGAAGGCACCCACACTGAAAGTGCCTGGAGGGAACATTGGGGCTTCTTCTCAGTGTCTCTGACATAGGGTTTCACTGTCCCGGGAAAGTCTCTGCTAACACCCTGCAGAGCGCAGTGCCCAATATACAGAAATGTCTTGCGGTATCTCCTACAGGGAAAGTGCCAGGAGGGAATTGTCGAGCTTGTTCTCAGTGTCTCTGAGAATTGCTCTGATTATCCGTGTGACCTCTTTGCTAAGACTCTCCAGAGAGCCGTCCTCAAAACCAACACACATCTTGACATATCTCCCACATTGATCGCAGTGTCTCCAGGAACGGCATTCAAGGAGCCAGGAACTTTTCTCCCTACACTGTCCATTGAGTTGTCCTCAAAACCAATCTACATCCTGCTATATCTCCCACATGGAAAGTGCCAGGAGGGAAAAGTGGGGATTATGTTTAGACTTTCTCGGAACTGCTTCAAATCAACTAGATATCTTTGTGCTGTAAATCTCCCAACAGCCAAACGCAAATGCAGCAAACATCTCGCTGTATGTCCCACATCCAAAGTGCCAAGAGAGAGCTTGCTCTCCCTGTCTTTGAGTACTGTTTTCACTGTCCCGATGAGCTCTTTGCTAACATTCTCTTCAGAGCTGCAGTGAAACCAGGAACCACGTGGAGAAGGCACCCACACTGAAAGTGCCTGGAGGGAACATTGGGGCTTCTTCTCAATGTCTCTGACATAGGGTTTCACTGTCCCGGGAAAGTCTCTGCTAACGCCCTGCAGAGCGCAGTGCCCAATATACAGAAATGTCTTGCGGTATCTCCTACAGGGAAAGTGCCAGGAGGGAATTGTCGAGCTTGTTCTCAGTGTCTCTGAGAATTGCTCTGATTATCCGTGTGACCTCTTTACCAACACACATCTTGACATATCTCCCACATTGATCGCAGTTTCTCCAGGAACGGCATTCAAGGAGCCAGGAACTTTTCTCCCTACACTGTCCATTGAGTTGGCCTCAAAACCAATCTACATCCTGCTATATCTCCCACATGGAAAGTGCCAGGAGGGAAAAGTGGGGATTATGTTTAGACTTTCTCGGAACTGCTTCAAATCAACTAGATATCTTTGTGCTGTAAATCTCCCAACAGCCAAACGCAAATGCAGCAAACATCTCGCTGTATGTCCCACATCCAAAGTGCCAAGAGAGAGCTTGCTCTCCCTGTCTTTGAGTACTGTTTTCACTGTCCCGATGAGCTCTTTGCTAACATTCTCTTCAGAGCTGCAGTGAAACCAGGAACCACGTGGAGAAGGCACCCACACTGAAAGTGCCTGGAGGGAACATTGGGGCTTCTTCTCAATGTCTCTGACATAGGGTTTCACTGTCCCGGGAAAGTCTCTGCTAACACCCTGCAGAGCGCAGTGCCCAATATACAGAAATGTCTTGCGGTATCTCCTACAGGGAAAGTGCCAGGAGGGAATTGTCGAGCTTGTTCTCAGTGTCTCTGAGAATTGCTCTGATTATCCGTGTGACCTCTTTACCAACACACATCTTGACATATCTCCCACATTGATCGCAGTGTCTCCAGGAACGGCATTCAAGGAGCCAGGAACTTTTCTCCCTACACTGTCCATTGAGTTGGCCTCAAAACCAATATACATCCTGCTATATCTCCCACATGGAAAATGCCAGGAGGGAAAAGTGGGGATTATGTTTAGACTTTCTCGGAACTGCTTCAAATCAACTAGATATCTTTGTGCTGTAAATCTCCCAACAGCCAAACGCAAATGCAGCAAACATCTCGCTGTATGTCCCACATCCAAAGTGCCAAGAGAGAGCTTGCTCTCCCTGTCTTTGAGTACTGTTTTCACTGTCCCGGTTACCTCTTTGCTAACATTCTCTTCAGAGCTGCAGTGAAACCAGGAACCACGTGGAGAAGGCACCCACACTGAAAGTGCCTGGAGGGAACATTGGGGCTTCTTCTCAGTGTCTCTGACATAGGGTTTCACTGTCCCGGGAAAGTCTCTGCTAACACCCTGCAGAGCGCAGTGCCCAATATACAGAAATGTCTTGCGGTATCTCCTACAGGGAAAGTGCCAGGAGGGAACTGTCGAGCTTGTTCTCAGTGTCTCTGAGAATTGCTCTGATTATCCGTGTGACCTCTTTACTAAGACTCTCCAGAGAGCCGTCCTCAAAACCAACACACATCTTGACATATCTCCCACATTGATCGCAGTGTCTCCAGGAACGGCATTCAAGGAGCCAGGAACTTTCCTCCCTACACTGTCCATTGAGTTGGCCTCAAAACCAATCTACATCCTGCTATATCTCCCACATGGAAAGTGCCAGGAGGGAAAAGTGGGGATTATGTTTAGACTTTCTCGGAACTGCTTCAAATCAACTAGATATCTTTGTGCTGTAAATCACCCAATAGCCAAACGCAAATGCAGCAAACATCTCGCTGTATGTCCCACATCCAAAGTGCCAAGAGAGAGCTTGCTCTCCCTGTCTTTGAGTACTGTTTTCACTGTCCCGGTTACCTCTTTGCTAACATTCTCTTCAGAGCTGCAGTGAAACCAGGAACCACGTGGAGAAGGCACCCACACTGAAAGTGCCTGGAGGGAACATTGGGGCTTCTTCTCAGTGTCTCTGACATAGGGTTTCACTGTCCCGGGAAAGTCTCTGCTAACACCCTGCAGAGCGCAGTGCCCAATATACAGAAACGTCTTGCGGTATCTCCTACAGGGAAAGTGCCAGGAGGGAATTGTCGAGCTTGTTCTCAGTGTCTCTGAGAATTGCTCTGATTATCCGTGTGACCTCTTTGCTAAGACTCTCCAGAGAGCCGTCCTCAAAACCAACACACATCTTGACATATCTCCCACATTGATCGCAGCGTCTCCAGGAACGGCATTCAAGGAGCCAGGAACTTTTCTCCCTACACTGTCCATTGAGTTGGCCTCAAAACCAATATACATCCTGCTATATCTCCCACATGGAAAATGCCAGGAGGGAAAAGTGGGGATTATGTTTAGACTTTCTCGGAACTGCTTCAAATCAACTAGATATCTTTGTGCTGTAAATCTCCCAACAGCCAAACGCAAATGCAGCAAACATCTCGCTGTATGTCCCACATCCAAAGTGCCAAGAGAGAGCTTGCTCTCCCTGTCTTTGAGTACTGTTTTCACTGTCCCGGTTACCTCTTTGCTAACATTCTCTTCAGAGCTGCAGTGAAACCAGGAACCACGTGGAGAAGGCACCCACACTGAAAGTGCCTGGAGGGAACATTGGGGCTTCTTCTCAATGTCTCTGACATAGGGTTTCACTGTCCCGGGAAAGTCTCTGCTAACACCCTGCAGAGCGCAGTGCCCAATATACAGAAATGTCTTGCGGTATCTCCTACAGGGAAAGTGCCAGGAGGGAATTATCGAGCTTGTTCTCAGTGTCTCTGAGAATTGCTCTGATTATCCGTGTGACCTCTTTACCAACACACATCTTGACATATCTCCCACATTGATCGCAGTGTCTCCAGGAACGGCATTCAAGGAGCCAGGAACTTTTCTCCCTACACTGTCCATTGAGTTGGCCTCAAAACCAATATACATCCTGCTATATCTCCCACATGGAAAATGCCAGGAGGGAAAAGTGGGGATTATGTTTAGAGTTTCTCGGAACTGCTTCAAATCAACTAGATATCTTTGTGCTGTAAATCTCCCAACAGCCAAACGCAAATGCAGCAAACATCTCGCTGTATGTCCCACATCCAAAGTGCCAAGAGAGAGCTTGCTCTCCCTGTCTTTGAGTACTGTTTTCACTGTCCCGGTTACCTCTTTGCTAACATTCTCTTCAGAGCTGCAGTGAAACCAGGAACCACGTGGAGAAGGCACCCACACTGAAAGTGCCTGGAGGGAACATTGGGGCTTCTTCTCAGTGTCTCTGACATAGGGTTTCACTGTCCCGGGAAAGTCTCTGCTAACACCCTGCAGAGCGCAGTGCCCAATATACAGAAATGTCTTGCGGTATCTCCTACAGGGAAAGTGCCAGGAGGGAACTGTCGAGCTTGTTCTCAGTGTCTCTGAGAATTGCTCTGATTATCCGTGTGACCTCTTTACTAAGACTCTCCAGAGAGCCGTCCTCAAAACCAACACACATCTTGACATATCTCCCACATTGATCGCAGTGTCTCCAGGAACGGCATTCAAGGAGCCAGGAACTTTTCTCCCTACACTGTCCATTGAGTTGTCCTCAAAACCAATCTACATCCTGCTATATCTCCCACATGGAAAGTGCCAGGAGGGAAAAGTGGGGATTATGTTTAGACTTTCTCGGAACTGCTTCAAATCAACTAGATATCTTTGTGCTGTAAATCTCCCAACAGCCAAACGCAAATGCAGCAAACATCTCGCTGTATGTCCCACATCCAAAGTGCCAAGAGAGAGCTTGCTCTCCCTGTCTTTGAGTACTGTTTTCACTGTCCCGATGAGCTCTTTGCTAACATTCTCTTCAGAGCTGCAGTGAAACCAGGAACCACGTGGAGAAGGCACCCACACTGAAAGTGCCTGGAGGGAACATTGGGGCTTCTTCTCAATGTCTCTGACATAGGGTTTCACTGTCCCGGGAAAGTCTCTGCTAACGCCCTGCAGAGCGCAGTGCCCAATATACAGAAATGTCTTGCGGTATCTCCTACAGGGAAAGTGCCAGGAGGGAATTGTCGAGCTTGTTCTCAGTGTCTCTGAGAATTGCTCTGATTATCCGTGTGACCTCTTTACCAACACACATCTTGACATATCTCCCACATTGATCGCAGTGTCTCCAGGAACGGCATTCAAGGAGCCAGGAACTTTCCTCCCTACACTGTCCATTGAGTTGGCCTCAAAACCAATCTACATCCTGCTATATCTCCCACATGGAAAGTGCCAGGAGGGAAAAGTGGGGATTATGTTTAGACTTTCTCGGAACTGCTTCAAATCAACTAGATATCTTTGTGCTGTAAATCACCCAATAGCCAAACGCAAATGCAGCAAACATCTCGCTGTATGTCCCACATCCAAAGTGCCAAGAGAGAGCTTGCTCTCCCTGTCTTTGAGTACTGTTTTCACTGTCCCGGTTACCTCTTTGCTAACATTCTCTTCAGAGCTGCAGTGAAACCAGGAACCACGTGGAGAAGGCACCCACACTGAAAGTGCCTGGAGGGAACATTGGGGCTTCTTCTCAGTGTCTCTGACATAGGGTTTCACTGTCCCGGGAAAGTCTCTGCTAACACCCTGCAGAGCGCAGTGCCCAATATACAGAAACGTCTTGCGGTATCTCCTACAGGGAAAGTGCCAGGAGGGAATTGTCGAGCTTGTTCTCAGTGTCTCTGAGAATTGCTCTGATTATCCGTGTGACCTCTTTGCTAAGACTCTCCAGAGAGCCGTCCTCAAAACCAACACACATCTTGACATATCTCCCACATTGATCGCAGTGTCTCCAGGAACGGCATTCAAGGAGCCAGGAACTTTTCTCCCTACACTGTCCATTGAGTTGGCCTCAAAACCAATATACATCCTGCTATATCTCCCACATGGAAAATGCCAGGAGGGAAAAGTGGGGATTATGTTTAGACTTTCTCGGAACTGCTTCAAATCAACTAGATATCTTTGTGCTGTAAATCTCCCAACAGCCAAACGCAAATGCAGCAAACATCTCGCTGTATGTCCCACATCCAAAGTGCCAAGAGAGAGCTTGCTCTCCCTGTCTTTGAGTACTGTTTTCACTGTCCCGGTTACCTCTTTGCTAACATTCTCTTCAGAGCTGCAGTGAAACCAGGAACCACGTGGAGAAGGCACCCACACTGAAAGTGCCTGCAGGGAACATTGGGGCTTCTTCTCAATGTCTCTGACATAGGGTTTCACTGTCCCGGGAAAGTCTCTGCTAACACCCTGCAGAGCGCAGTGCCCAATATACAGAAACGTCTTGCGGTATCTCCTACAGGGAAAGTGCCAGGAGGGAATTGTCAAGCTTGTTCTCAGTGTCTCTGAGAATTGCTCTGATTATCCGTGTGACCTCTTTGCTAAGACTCTCCAGAGAGCCGTCCTCAAAACCAACACACATCTTGACATATCTCCCACATTGATCGCAGTGTCTCCAGGAACGGCATTCAAGGAGCCAGGAACTTTCCTCCCTACACTGTCCATTGAGTTGGCCTCAAAACCAATCTACATCCTGCTATATCTCCCACATGGAAAGTGCCAGGAGGGAAAAGTGGGGATTATGTTTAGACTTTCTCGGAACTGCTTCAAATCAACTAGATATCTTTGTGCTGTAAATCACCCAATAGCCAAACGCAAATGCAGCAAACATCTCGCTGTATGTCCCACATCCAAAGTGCCAAGAGAGAGCTTGCTCTCCCTGTCTTTGAGTACTGTTTTCACTGTCCCGGTTACCTCTTTGCTAACATTCTCTTCAGAGCTGCAGTGAAACCAGGAACCACGTGGAGAAGGCACCCACACTGAAAGTGCCTGGAGGGAACATTGGGGCTTCTTCTCAGTGTCTCTGACATAGGGTTTCACTGTCCCGGGAAAGTCTCTGCTAACACCCTGCAGAGTGCAGTGCCCAATATACAGAAACGTCTTGCGGTATCTCCTACAGGGAAAGTGCCAGGAGGGAATTGTCGAGCTTGTTCTCAGTGTCTCTGAGAATTGCTCTGATTATCCGTGTGACCTCTTTACCAACACACATCTTGACATATCTCCCACATTGATCGCAGTGTCTCCAGGAACGGCATTCAAGGAGCCAGGAACTTTTCTCCCTACACTGTCCATTGAGTTGGCCTCAAAACCAATATACATCCTGCTATATCTCCCACATGGAAAATGCCAGGAGGGAAAAGTGGGGATTATGTTTAGACTTTCTCGGAACTGCTTCAAATCAACTAGATATCTTTGTGCTGTAAATCTCCCAACAGCCAAACGCAAATGCAGCAAACATCTCGCTGTATGTCCCACATCCAAAGTGCCAAGAGAGAGCTTGCTCTCCCTGTCTTTGAGTACTGTTTTCACTGTCCCGGTTACCTCTTTGCTAACATTCTCTTCAGAGCTGCAGTGAAACCAGGAACCACGTGGAGAAGGCACCCACACTGAAAGTGCCTGGAGGGAACATTGGGGCTTCTTCTCAGTGTCTCTGACATAGGGTTTCACTGTCCCGGGAAAGTCTCTGCTAACACCCTGCAGAGCGCAGTGCCCAATATACAGAAATGTCTTGCGGTATCTCCTACAGGGAAAGTGCCAGGAGGGAACTGTCGAGCTTGTTCTCAGTGTCTCTGAGAATTGCTCTGATTATCCGTGTGACCTCTTTACTAAGACTCTCCAGAGAGCCGTCCTCAAAACCAACACACATCTTGACATATCTCCCACATTGATCGCAGTGTCTCCAGGAACGGCATTCAAGGAGCCAGGAACTTTTCTCCCTACACTGTCCATTGAGTTGTCCTCAAAACCAATATACATCCTGCTATATCTCCCACATGGAAAATGCCAGGAGGGAAAAGTGGGGATTATGTTTAGACTTTCTCGGAACTGCTTCAAATCAACTAGATATCTTTGTGCTGTAAATCTCCCAACAGCCAAACGCAAATGCAGCAAACATCTCGCTGTATGTCCCACATCCAAAATGCCAAGAGAGAGCTTGCTCTCCCTGTCTTTGAGTACTGTTTTCACTGTCCCGGTTACCTCTTTGCTAACATTCTCTTCAGAGCTGCAGTGAAACCAGGAACCACGTGGAGAAGGCACCCACACTGGAAGTGCCTGGAGGGAACATTGGGGCTTCTTCTCAGTGTCTCTGACATAGGGTTTCACTGTCCCGGGAAAGTCTCTGCTAACACCCTGCAGAGCGCAGTGCTCAATATACAGAGACTTTCTCGGAACTGCTTCATATCAACTAAATATCTTTGTGCTGTAAATCTCCCAACAGCCAAACGCAAATGCAGCAAACATCTCGCTGTATGTCCCACATCCAAAGTGCCAAGAGAGTAATGTAGAGCTTTCTCTCCCTGTCTTTGAGTACTGTTTTCACTGTCCCAGTTACCTCTTTGCTAACATTCTCTTCAGAGCTGCAGTGAAACCAGGAACCACGTGGAGAAGGCACCCACACTGAAAGTGCCTGGAGGGAACATTGGGGCTTCTTCTCAGTGTCTCTGACATAGGGTTTCACTGTCCCGGGAAAGTCTCTGCTAACACCCTGCAGAGCGCAGTGCCCAATATACAGAAATGTCTTGCGGTATCTCCTACAGGGAAAGTGCCAGGAGGGAATTGTCGAGCTTGTTCTCAGTGTCTCTGAGAATTGCTCTGATTATCCGTGTGACCTCTTTGCTAAGACTCTCCAGAGAGCCGTCCTCAAAACCAACACACATCTTGACATATCTCCCACATTGATCGCAGTGTCTCCAGGAACGGCATTCAAGGAGCCAGGAACTTTTCTCCCTACACTGTCCATTGAGTTGTCCTCAAAACCAATCTACATCCTGCTATATCTCCCACATGGAAAGTGCCAGGAGGGAAAAGTGGGGATTATGTTTAGACTTTCTCGGAACTGCTTCAAATCAACTAGATATCTTTGTGCTGTAAATCTCCCAACAGCCAAACGCAAATGCAGCAAACATCTCGCTGTATGTCCCACATCCAAAGTGCCAAGAGAGAGCTTGCTCTCCCTGTCTTTGAGTACTGTTTTCACTGTCCCGATGAGCTCTTTGCTAACATTCTCTTCAGAGCTGCAGTGAAACCAGGAACCACGTGGAGAAGGCACCCACACTGAAAGTGCCTGGAGGGAACATTGGGGCTTCTTCTCAATGTCTCTGACATAGGGTTTCACTGTCCCGGGAAAGTCTCTGCTAACGCCCTGCAGAGCGCAGTGCCCAATATACAGAAATGTCTTGCGGTATCTCCTACAGGGAAAGTGCCAGGAGGGAATTGTCGAGCTTGTTCTCAGTGTCTCTGAGAATTGCTCTGATTATCCGTGTGACCTCTTTACCAACACACATCTTGACATATCTCCCACATTGATCGCAGTTTCTCCAGGAACGGCATTCAAGGAGCCAGGAACTTTTCTCCCTACACTGTCCATTGAGTTGGCCTCAAAACCAATCTACATCCTGCTATATCTCCCACATGGAAAGTGCCAGGAGGGAAAAGTGGGGATTATGTTTAGACTTTCTCGGAACTGCTTCAAATCAACTAGATATCTTTGTGCTGTAAATCTCCCAACAGCCAAACGCAAATGCAGCAAACATCTCGCTGTATGTCCCACATCCAAAGTGCCAAGAGAGAGCTTGCTCTCCCTGTCTTTGAGTACTGTTTTCACTGTCCCGATGAGCTCTTTGCTAACATTCTCTTCAGAGCTGCAGTGAAACCAGGAACCACGTGGAGAAGGCACCCACACTGAAAGTGCCTGGAGGGAACATTGGGGCTTCTTCTCAATGTCTCTGACATAGGGTTTCACTGTCCCGGGAAAGTCTCTGCTAACGCCCTGCAGAGCGCAGTGCCCAATATACAGAAATGTCTTGCGGTATCTCCTACAGGGAAAGTGCCAGGAGGGAATTGTCGAGCTTGTTCTCAGTGTCTCTGAGAATTGCTCTGATTATCCGTGTGACCTCTTTACCAACACACATCTTGACATATCTCCCACATTGATCGCAGTGTCTCCAGGAACGGCATTCAAGGAGCCAGGAACTTTTCTCCCTACACTGTCCATTGAGTTGGCCTCAAAACCAATATACATCCTGCTATATCTCCCACATGGAAAATGCCAGGAGGGAAAAGTGGGGATTATGTTTAGACTTTCTCGGAACTGCTTCAAATCAACTAGATATCTTTGTGCTGTAAATCTCCCAACAGCCAAACGCAAATGCAGCAAACATCTCGCTGTATGTCCCACATCCAAAGTGCCAAGAGAGAGCTTGCTCTCCCTGTCTTTGAGTACTGTTTTCACTGTCCCGGTTACCTCTTTGCTAACATTCTCTTCAGAGCTGCAGTGAAACCAGGAACCACGTGGAGAAGGCACCCACACTGAAAGTGCCTGGAGGGAACATTGGGGCTTCTTCTCAGTGTCTCTGACATAGGGTTTCACTGTCCCGGGAAAGTCTCTGCTAACACCCTGCAGAGCGCAGTGCCCAATATACAGAAATGTCTTGCGGTATCTCCTACAGGGAAAGTGCCAGGAGGGAACTGTCGAGCTTGTTCTCAGTGTCTCTGAGAATTGCTCTGATTATCCGTGTGACCTCTTTACTAAGACTCTCCAGAGAGCCGTCCTCAAAACCAACACACATCTTGACATATCTCCCACATTGATCGCAGTGTCTCCAGGAACGGCATTCAAGGAGCCAGGAACTTTCCTCCCTACACTGTCCATTGAGTTGTCCTCAAAACCAATCTACATCCTGCTATATCTCCCACATGGAAAGTGCCAGGAGGGAAAAGTGGGGATTATGTTTAGACTTTCTCGGAACTGCTTCAAATCAACTAGATATCTTTGTGCTGTAAATCACCCAATAGCCAAACGCAAATGCAGCAAACATCTCGCTGTATGTCCCACATCCAAAGTGCCAAGAGAGAGCTTGCTCTCCCTGTCTTTGAGTACTGTTTTCACTGTCCCGGTTACCTCTTTGCTAACATTCTCTTCAGAGCTGCAGTGAAACCAGGAACCACGTGGAGAAGGCACCCACACTGAAAGTGCCTGGAGGGAACATTGGGGCTTCTTCTCAGTGTCTCTGACATAGGGTTTCACTGTCCCGGGAAAGTCTCTGCTAACACCCTGCAGAGCGCAGTGCCCAATATACAGAAACGTCTTGCGGTATCTCCTACAGGGAAAGTGCCAGGAGGGAATTGTCGAGCTTGTTCTCAGTGTCTCTGAGAATTGCTCTGATTATCCGTGTGACCTCTTTGCTAAGACTCTCCAGAGAGCCGTCCTCAAAACCAACACACATCTTGACATATCTCCCACATTGATCGCAGCGTCTCCAGGAACGGCATTCAAGGAGCCAGGAACTTTTCTCCCTACACTGTCCATTGAGTTGGCCTCAAAACCAATATACATCCTGCTATATCTCCCACATGGAAAATGCCAGGAGGGAAAAGTGGGGATTATGTTTAGACTTTCTCGGAACTGCTTCAAATCAACTAGATATCTTTGTGCTGTAAATCTCCCAACAGCCAAACGCAAATGCAGCAAACATCTCGCTGTATGTCCCACATCCAAAGTGCCAAGAGAGAGCTTGCTCTCCCTGTCTTTGAGTACTGTTTTCACTGTCCCGGTTACCTCTTTGCTAACATTCTCTTCAGAGCTGCAGTGAAACCAGGAACCACGTGGAGAAGGCACCCACACTGAAAGTGCCTGGAGGGAACATTGGGGCTTCTTCTCAATGTCTCTGACATAGGGTTTCACTGTCCCGGGAAAGTCTCTGCTAACACCCTGCAGAGCGCAGTGCCCAATATACAGAAATGTCTTGCGGTATCTCCTACAGGGAAAGTGCCAGGAGGGAATTATCGAGCTTGTTCTCAGTGTCTCTGAGAATTGCTCTGATTATCCGTGTGACCTCTTTACCAACACACATCTTGACATATCTCCCACATTGATCGCAGTGTCTCCAGGAACGGCATTCAAGGAGCCAGGAACTTTTCTCCCTACACTGTCCATTGAGTTGGCCTCAAAACCAATATACATCCTGCTATATCTCCCACATGGAAAATGCCAGGAGGGAAAAGTGGGGATTATGTTTAGAGTTTCTCGGAACTGCTTCAAATCAACTAGATATCTTTGTGCTGTAAATCTCCCAACAGCCAAACGCAAATGCAGCAAACATCTCGCTGTATGTCCCACATCCAAAGTGCCAAGAGAGAGCTTGCTCTCCCTGTCTTTGAGTACTGTTTTCACTGTCCCGGTTACCTCTTTGCTAACATTCTCTTCAGAGCTGCAGTGAAACCAGGAACCACGTGGAGAAGGCACCCACACTGAAAGTGCCTGGAGGGAACATTGGGGCTTCTTCTCAGTGTCTCTGACATAGGGTTTCACTGTCCCGGGAAAGTCTCTGCTAACACCCTGCAGAGCGCAGTGCCCAATATACAGAAATGTCTTGCGGTATCTCCTACAGGGAAAGTGCCAGGAGGGAACTGTCGAGCTTGTTCTCAGTGTCTCTGAGAATTGCTCTGATTATCCGTGTGACCTCTTTACTAAGACTCTCCAGAGAGCCGTCCTCAAAACCAACACACATCTTGACATATCTCCCACATTGATCGCAGTGTCTCCAGGAACGGCATTCAAGGAGCCAGGAACTTTCCTCCCTACACTGTCCATTGAGTTGTCCTCAAAACCAATCTACATCCTGCTATATCTCCCACATGGAAAGTGCCAGGAGGGAAAAGTGGGGATTATGTTTAGACTTTCTCGGAACTGCTTCAAATCAACTAGATATCTTTGTGCTGTAAATCTCCCAACAGCCAAACGCAAATGCAGCAAACATCTCGCTGTATGTCCCACATCCAAAGTGCCAAGAGAGAGCTTGCTCTCCCTGTCTTTGAGTACTGTTTTCACTGTCCCGATGAGCTCTTTGCTAACATTCTCTTCAGAGCTGCAGTGAAACCAGGAACCACGTGGAGAAGGCACCCACACTGAAAGTGCCTGGAGGGAACATTGGGGCTTCTTCTCAATGTCTCTGACATAGGGTTTCACTGTCCCGGGAAAGTCTCTGCTAACGCCCTGCAGAGCGCAGTGCCCAATATACAGAAATGTCTTGCGGTATCTCCTACAGGGAAAGTGCCAGGAGGGAATTGTCGAGCTTGTTCTCAGTGTCTCTGAGAATTGCTCTGATTATCCGTGTGACCTCTTTACCAACACACATCTTGACATATCTCCCACATTGATCGCAGTGTCTCCAGGAACGGCATTCAAGGAGCCAGGAACTTTCCTCCCTACACTGTCCATTGAGTTGGCCTCAAAACCAATCTACATCCTGCTATATCTCCCACATGGAAAGTGCCAGGAGGGAAAAGTGGGGATTATGTTTAGACTTTCTCGGAACTGCTTCAAATCAACTAGATATCTTTGTGCTGTAAATCACCCAATAGCCAAACGCAAATGCAGCAAACATCTCGCTGTATGTCCCACATCCAAAGTGCCAAGAGAGAGCTTGCTCTCCCTGTCTTTGAGTACTGTTTTCACTGTCCCGGTTACCTCTTTGCTAACATTCTCTTCAGAGCTGCAGTGAAACCAGGAACCACGTGGAGAAGGCACCCACACTGAAAGTGCCTGGAGGGAACATTGGGGCTTCTTCTCAGTGTCTCTGACATAGGGTTTCACTGTCCCGGGAAAGTCTCTGCTAACACCCTGCAGAGCGCAGTGCCCAATATACAGAAACGTCTTGCGGTATCTCCTACAGGGAAAGTGCCAGGAGGGAATTGTCGAGCTTGTTCTCAGTGTCTCTGAGAATTGCTCTGATTATCCGTGTGACCTCTTTGCTAAGACTCTCCAGAGAGCCGTCCTCAAAACCAACACACATCTTGACATATCTCCCACATTGATCGCAGTGTCTCCAGGAACGGCATTCAAGGAGCCAGGAACTTTTCTCCCTACACTGTCCATTGAGTTGGCCTCAAAACCAATATACATCCTGCTATATCTCCCACATGGAAAATGCCAGGAGGGAAAAGTGGGGATTATGTTTAGACTTTCTCGGAACTGCTTCAAATCAACTAGATATCTTTGTGCTGTAAATCTCCCAACAGCCAAACGCAAATGCAGCAAACATCTCGCTGTATGTCCCACATCCAAAGTGCCAAGAGAGAGCTTGCTCTCCCTGTCTTTGAGTACTGTTTTCACTGTCCCGGTTACCTCTTTGCTAACATTCTCTTCAGAGCTGCAGTGAAACCAGGAACCACGTGGAGAAGGCACCCACACTGAAAGTGCCTGCAGGGAACATTGGGGCTTCTTCTCAATGTCTCTGACATAGGGTTTCACTGTCCCGGGAAAGTCTCTGCTAACACCCTGCAGAGCGCAGTGCCCAATATACAGAAACGTCTTGCGGTATCTCCTACAGGGAAAGTGCCAGGAGGGAATTGTCAAGCTTGTTCTCAGTGTCTCTGAGAATTGCTCTGATTATCCGTGTGACCTCTTTGCTAAGACTCTCCAGAGAGCCGTCCTCAAAACCAACACACATCTTGACATATCTCCCACATTGATCGCAGTGTCTCCAGGAACGGCATTCAAGGAGCCAGGAACTTTCCTCCCTACACTGTCCATTGAGTTGGCCTCAAAACCAATCTACATCCTGCTATATCTCCCACATGGAAAGTGCCAGGAGGGAAAAGTGGGGATTATGTTTAGACTTTCTCGGAACTGCTTCAAATCAACTAGATATCTTTGTGCTGTAAATCACCCAATAGCCAAACGCAAATGCAGCAAACATCTCGCTGTATGTCCCACATCCAAAGTGCCAAGAGAGAGCTTGCTCTCCCTGTCTTTGAGTACTGTTTTCACTGTCCCGGTTACCTCTTTGCTAACATTCTCTTCAGAGCTGCAGTGAAACCAGGAACCACGTGGAGAAGGCACCCACACTGAAAGTGCCTGGAGGGAACATTGGGGCTTCTTCTCAGTGTCTCTGACATAGGGTTTCACTGTCCCGGGAAAGTCTCTGCTAACACCCTGCAGAGTGCAGTGCCCAATATACAGAAACGTCTTGCGGTATCTCCTACAGGGAAAGTGCCAGGAGGGAATTGTCGAGCTTGTTCTCAGTGTCTCTGAGAATTGCTCTGATTATCCGTGTGACCTCTTTGCTAAGACTCTCCAGAGAGCCGTCCTCAAAACCAACACACATCTTGACATATCTCCCACATTGATCGCAGCGTCTCCAGGAACGGCATTCAAGGAGCCAGGAACTTTTCTCCCTACACTGTCCATTGAGTTGGCCTCAAAACCAATATACATCCTGCTATATCTCCCACATGGAAAATGCCAGGAGGGAAAAGTGGGGATTATGTTTAGACTTTCTCGGAACTGCTTCAAATCAACTAGATATCTTTGTGCTGTAAATCTCCCAACAGCCAAACGCAAATGCAGCAAACATCTCGCTGTATGTCCCACATCCAAAGTGCCAAGAGAGAGCTTGCTCTCCCTGTCTTTGAGTACTGTTTTCACTGTCCCGGTTACCTCTTTGCTAACATTCTCTTCAGAGCTGCAGTGAAACCAGGAACCACGTGGAGAAGGCACCCACACTGAAAGTGCCTGGAGGGAACATTGGGGCTTCTTCTCAGTGTCTCTGACATAGGGTTTCACTGTCCCGGGAAAGTCTCTGCTAACACCCTGCAGAGTGCAGTGCTCAATATACAGAGACTTTCTCGGAACTGCTTCAAATCAACTAGATATCTTTGTGCTGTAAATCTCCCATCAGCCAAACGCAAAAGCAGCAAACATCTCGCTGTATGTCCCACATCCAAAGTGCTAAGAGAGTAATGTAGAGCTTGCTCTCCCTGTCTTTGAGCACTGTTTTCACTGTCCCGGTTACCTCTTTGCTAACATTCTCTTCAGAGCTGCAGTGAAACCAGGAACCACGTGGAGAAGGCACCCACACTGAAAGTGCCTGGAGGGAACATTGGGGCTTCTTCTCAGTGTCTCTGACATAGGGTTTCACTGTCCCGGGAAAGTCTCTGCTAACACCCTGCAGAGCGCAGTGCCCAATATACAGAAACGTCTTGCGGTATCTCCTACAGGGAAAGTGCCAGGAGGGAATTGTCGAGCTTGTTCTCAGTGTCTCTGAGAATTGCTCTGATTATCCGTGTGACCTCTTTGCTAAGACTCTCCAGAGAGCCGTCCTCAAAACCAACACACATCTTGACATATCTCCCACATTGATCGCAGTGTCTCCAGGAACGGCATTCAAGGAGCCAGGAACTTTTCTCCCTACACTGTCCATTGAGTTGTCCTCAAACCAATATACATCCTGCTATATCTCCCACATGGAAAATGCCAGGAGGGAAAAGTGGGGATTATGTTTAGACTTTCTCGGAACTGCTTCAAATCAACTAGATATCTTTGTGCTGTAAATCTCCCAACAGCCAAACGCAAATGCAGCAAACATCTCACTGTATGTCCCACATCCAAAGTGCCAAGAGAGAGCTTGCTCTCCCTGTCTTTGAGTACTGTTTTCACTGTCCCGGTTACCTCTTTGCTAACATTCTCTTCAGAGCTGCAGTGAAACCAGGAACCACGTGGAGAAGGCACCCACACTGAAAGTGCCTGGAGGGAACATTGGGGCTTCTTCTCAGTGTCTCTGACATAGGGTTTCACTGTCCCGGGAAAGTCTCTGCTAACACCCTGCAGAGCGCAGTGCCCAATATACAGAAACGTCTTGCGGTATCTCCTACAGGGAAAGTGCCAGGAGGGAATTGTCGAGCTTGTTCTCAGTGTCTCTGAGAATTGCTCTGATTATCCGTGTGACCTCTTTGCTAAGACTCTCCAGGGAGCCGTCCTCAAAACCAACACACATCTTGACATATCTCCCACATTGATCGCAGTGTCTCCAGGAACGGCATTCAAGGAGCCAGGAACTTTTCTCCCTACACTGTCCATTGAGTTGTCCTCAAAACCAATATACATCCTGCTATATCTCCCACATGGAAAATGCCAGGAGGGAAAAGTGGGGATTATGTTTAGACTTTCTCGGAACTGCTTCAAATCAACTAGATATCTTTGTGCTGTAAATCTCCCAACAGCCAAACGCAAATGCAGCAAACATCTCGCTGTATGTCCCACATCCAAAATGCCAAGAGAGAGCTTGCTCTCCCTGTCTTTGAGTACTGTTTTCACTGTCCCGGTTACCTCTTTGCTAACATTCTCTTCAGAGCTGCAGTGAAACCAGGAACCACGTGGAGAAGGCACCCACACTGGAAGTGCCTGGAGGGAACATTGGGGCTTCTTCTCAGTGTCTCTGACATAGGGTTTCACTGTCCCGGGAAAGTCTCTGCTAACACCCTGCAGAGCGCAGTGCTCAATATACAGAGACTTTCTCGGAACTGCTTCATATCAACTAAATATATTTGTGCTGTAAATCTCCCAACAGCCAAACGCAAATGCAGCAAACATCTCGCTGTATGTCCCACATCCAAAGTGCCAAGAGAGTAATGTAGAGCTTTCTCTCCCTGTCTTTGAGTACTGTTTTCACTGTCCCAGTTACCTCTTTGCTAACATTCTCTTCAGAGCTGCAGTGAAACCAGGAACCACGTGGAGAAGGCACCCACACTGAAAGTGCCTGGAGGGAACATTGGGGCTTCTTCTCAGTGTCTCTGACATAGGGTTTCACTGTCCCGGGAAAGTCTCTGCTAACACCCTGCAGAGCGCAGTGCCCAATATACAGAAATGTCTTGCGGTATCTCCTACAGGGAAAGTGCCAGGAGGGAATTGTCGAGCTTGTTCTCAGTGTCTCTGAGAATTGCTCTGATTATCCGTGTGACCTCTTTGCTAAGACTCTCCAGAGAGCCGTCCTCAAAACCAACACACATCTTGACATATCTCCCACATTGATCGCAGTGTCTCCAGGAACGGCATTCAAGGAGCCAGGAACTTTTCTCCCTACACTGTCCATTGAGTTGTCCTCAAAACCAATCTACATCCTGCTATATCTCCCACATGGAAAGTGCCAGGAGGGAAAAGTGGGGATTATGTTTAGACTTTCTCGGAACTGCTTCAAATCAACTAGATATCTTTGTGCTGTAAATCTCCCAACAGCCAAATGCAAATGCAGCAAACATCTCGCTGTATGTCCCACATCCAAAGTGCCAAGAGAGAGCTTGCTCTCCCTGTCTTTGAGTACTGTTTTCACTGTCCCGATGAGCTCTTTGCTAACATTCTCTTCAGAGCTGCAGTGAAACCAGGAACCACGTGGAGAAGGCACCCACACTGAAAGTGCCTGGAGGGAACATTGGGGCTTCTTCTCAATGTCTCTGACATAGGGTTTCACTGTCCCGGGAAAGTCTCTGCTAACGCCCTGCAGAGCGCAGTGACCAATATACAGAAATGTCTTGCGGTATCTCCTACAGGGAAAGTGCCAGGAGGGAATTGTCGAGCTTGTTCTCAGTGTCTCTGAGAATTGCTCTGATTATCCGTGTGACCTCTTTACCAACACACATCTTGACATATCTCCCACATTGATCGCAGTGTCTCCAGGAACGGCATTCAAGGAGCCAGGAACTTTTCTCCCTACACTGTCCATTGAGTTGTCCTCAAAACCAATCTACATCCTGCTATATCTCCCACATGGAAAGTGCCAGGAGGGAAAAGTGGGGATTATGTTTAGACTTTCTCGGAACTGCTTCAAATCAACTAGATATCTTTGTGCTGTAAATCTCCCAACAGCCAAATGCAAATGCAGCAAACATCTCGCTGTATGTCCCACATCCAAAGTGCCAAGAGAGAGCTTGCTCTCCCTGTCTTTGAGTACTGTTTTCACTGTCCCGATGAGCTCTTTGCTAACATTCTCTTCAGAGCTGCAGTGAAACCAGGAACCACGTGGAGAAGGCACCCACACTGAAAGTGCCTGGAGGGAACATTGGGGCTTCTTCTCAGTGTCTCTGACATAGGGTTTCACTGTCCCGGGAAAGTCTCTGCTAACACCCTGCAGAGTGCAGTGCTCAATATACAGAGACTTTCTCGGAACTGCTTCAAATCAACTAGATATCTTTGTGCTGTAAATCTCCCATCAGCCAAACGCAAAAGCAGCAAACATCTCGCTGTATGTCCCACATCCAAAGTGCTAAGAGAGTAATGTAGAGCTTGCTCTCCCTGTCTTTGAGCACTGTTTTCACTGTCCCGGTTACCTCTTTGCTAACATTCTCTTCAGAGCTGCAGTGAAACCAGGAACCACGTGGAGAAGGCACCCACACTGAAAGTGCCTGGAGGGAACATTGGGGCTTCTTCTCAGTGTCTCTGACATAGGGTTTCACTGTCCCGGGAAAGTCTCTGCTAACACCCTGCAGAGCGCAGTGCCCAATATACAGAAACGTCTTGCGGTATCTCCTACAGGGAAAGTGCCAGGAGGGAATTGTCGAGCTTGTTCTCAGTGTCTCTGAGAATTGCTCTGATTATCCGTGTGACCTCTTTGCTAAGACTCTCCAGAGAGCCGTCCTCAAAACCAACACACATCTTGACATATCTCCCACATTGATCGCAGTGTCTCCAGGAACGGCATTCAAGGAGCCAGGAACTTTTCTCCCTACACTGTCCATTGAGTTGTCCTCAAACCAATATACATCCTGCTATATCTCCCACATGGAAAATGCCAGGAGGGAAAAGTGGGGATTATGTTTAGACTTTCTCGGAACTGCTTCAAATCAACTAGATATCTTTGTGCTGTAAATCTCCCAACAGCCAAACGCAAATGCAGCAAACATCTCACTGTATGTCCCACATCCAAAGTGCCAAGAGAGAGCTTGCTCTCCCTGTCTTTGAGTACTGTTTTCACTGTCCCGGTTACCTCTTTGCTAACATTCTCTTCAGAGCTGCAGTGAAACCAGGAACCACGTGGAGAAGGCACCCACACTGAAAGTGCCTGGAGGGAACATTGGGGCTTCTTCTCAGTGTCTCTGACATAGGGTTTCACTGTCCCGGGAAAGTCTCTGCTAACACCCTGCAGAGCGCAGTGCTCAATATACAGAGACTTTCTCGGAACTGCTTCATATCAACTAAATATATTTGTGCTGTAAATCTCCCAACAGCCAAACGCAAATGCAGCAAACATCTCGCTGTATGTCCCACATCCAAAGTGCCAAGAGAGTAATGTAGAGCTTTCTCTCCCTGTCTTTGAGTACTGTTTTCACTGTCCCAGTTACCTCTTTGCTAACATTCTCTTCAGAGCTGCAGTGAAACCAGGAACCACGTGGAGAAGGCACCCACACTGAAAGTGCCTGGAGGGAACATTGGGGCTTCTTCTCAGTGTCTCTGACATAGGGTTTCACTGTCCCGGGAAAGTCTCTGCTAACACCCTGCAGAGCGCAGTGCCCAATATACAGAAATGTCTTGCGGTATCTCCTACAGGGAAAGTGCCAGGAGGGAATTGTCGAGCTTGTTCTCAGTGTCTCTGAGAATTGCTCTGATTATCCGTGTGACCTCTTTGCTAAGACTCTCCAGAGAGCCGTCCTCAAAACCAACACACATCTTGACATATCTCCCACATTGATCGCAGTGTCTCCAGGAACGGCATTCAAGGAGCCAGGAACTTTTCTCCCTACACTGTCCATTGAGTTGTCCTCAAAACCAATCTACATCCTGCTATATCTCCCACATGGAAAGTGCCAGGAGGGAAAAGTGGGGATTATGTTTAGACTTTCTCGGAACTGCTTCAAATCAACTAGATATCTTTGTGCTGTAAATCTCCCAACAGCCAAATGCAAATGCAGCAAACATCTCGCTGTATGTCCCACATCCAAAGTGCCAAGAGAGAGCTTGCTCTCCCTGTCTTTGAGTACTGTTTTCACTGTCCCGATGAGCTCTTTGCTAACATTCTCTTCAGAGCTGCAGTGAAACCAGGAACCACGTGGAGAAGGCACCCACACTGAAAGTGCCTGGAGGGAACATTGGGGCTTCTTCTCAATGTCTCTGACATAGGGTTTCACTGTCCCGGGAAAGTCTCTGCTAACGCCCTGCAGAGCGCAGTGCCCAATATACAGAAATGTCTTGCGGTATCTCCTACAGGGAAAGTGCCAGGAGGGAATTGTCGAGCTTGTTCTCAGTGTCTCTGAGAATTGCTCTGATTATCCGTGTGACCTCTTTACCAACACACATCTTGACATATCTCCCACATTGATCGCAGTGTCTCCAGGAACGGCATTCAAGGAGCCAGGAACTTTTACCCCTACACTGTCCTTTGAGTTGGCCTCAAAACCAATATACATCCTGCTATATCTCCCACATGGAAAATGCCAGGAGGGAAAAGTGGGGATTATGTTTAGACTTTCTCGGAACTGCTTCAAATCAACTAGATATCTTTGTGCTGTAAATCTCCCAACAGCCAAACGCAAATGCAGCAAACATCTCGCTGTATGTCCCACATCCAAAGTGCCAAGAGAGAGCTTGCTCTCCCTGTCTTTGAGTACTGTTTTCACTGTCCCGGTTACCTCTTTGCTAACATTCTCTTCAGAGCTGCAGTGAAACCAGGAACCACGTGGAGAAGGCACCCACACTGAAAGTGCCTGGAGGGAACATTGGGGCTTCTTCTCAGTGTCTCTGACATAGGGTTTCACTGTCCCGGGAAAGTCTCTGCTAACACCCTGCAGAGCGCAGTGCCCAATATACAGAAATGTCTCGCGGTATCTCCTACAGGGAAAGTGCCAGGAGGGAACTGTCGAGCTTGTTCTCAGTGTCTCTGAGAATTGCTCTGATTATCCGTGTGACCTCTTTACTAAGACTCTCCAGAGAGCCGTCCTCAAAACCAACACACATCTTGACATATCTCCCACATTGATCGCAGTGTCTCCAGGAACGGCATTCAAGGAGCCAGGAACTTTCCTCCCTACACTGTCCATTGAGTTGGCCTCAAAACCAATCTACATCCTGCTATATCTCCCACATGGAAAGTGCCAGGAGGGAAAAGTGGGGATTATGTTTAGACTTTCTCGGAACTGCTTCAAATCAACTAGATATCTTTGTGCTGTAAATCACCCAATAGCCAAACGCAAATGCAGCAAACATCTCGCTGTATGTCCCACATCCAAAGTGCCAAGAGAGAGCTTGCTCTCCCTGTCTTTGAGTACTGTTTTCACTGTCCCGGTTACCTCTTTGCTAACATTCTCTTCAGAGCTGCAGTGAAACCAGGAACCACGTGGAGAAGGCACCCACACTGAAAGTGCCTGCAGGGAACATTGGGGCTTCTTCTCAATGTCTCTGACATAGGGTTTCACTGTCCCGGGAAAGTCTCTGCTAACACCCTGCAGAGCGCAGTGCCCAATATACAGAAACGTCTTGCGGTATCTCCTACAGGGAAAGTGCCAGGAGGGAATTGTCGAGCTTGTTCTCAGTGTCTCTGAGAATTGCTCTGATTATCCGTGTGACCTCTTTGCTAAGACTCTCCAGAGAGCCGTCCTCAAAACCAACACACATCTTGACATATCTCCCACATTGATCGCAGCGTCTCCAGGAACGGCATTCAAGGAGCCAGGAACTTTTCTCCCTACACTGTCCATTGAGTTGGCCTCAAAACCAATATACATCCTGCTATATCTCCCACATGGAAAATGCCAGGAGGGAAAAGTGGGGATTATGTTTAGACTTTCTCGGAACTGCTTCAAATCAACTAGATATCTTTGTGCTGTAAATCTCCCAACAGCCAAACGCAAATGCAGCAAACATCTCGCTGTATGTCCCACATCCAAAGTGCCAAGAGAGAGCTTGCTCTCCCTGTCTTTGAGTACTGTTTTCACTGTCCCGATGAGCTCTTTGCTAACATTCTCTTCAGAGCTGCAGTGAAACCAGGAACCACGTGGAGAAGGCACCCACACTGAAAGTGCCTGGAGGGAACATTGGGGCTTCTTCTCAGTGTCTCTGACATAGGGTTTCACTGTCCCGGGAAAGTCTCTGCTAACACCCTGCAGAGTGCAGTGCTCAATATACAGAGACTTTCTCGGAACTGCTTCAAATCAACTAGATATCTTTGTGCTGTAAATCTCCCATCAGCCAAACGCAAAAGCAGCAAACATCTCGCTGTATGTCCCACATCCAAAGTGCTAAGAGAGTAATGTAGAGCTTGCTCTCCCTGTCTTTGAGCACTGTTTTCACTGTCCCGGTTACCTCTTTGCTAACATTCTCTTCAGAGCTGCAGTGAAACCAGGAACCACGTGGAGAAGGCACCCACACTGAAAGTGCCTGGAGGGAACATTGGGGCTTCTTCTCAGTGTCTCTGACATAGGGTTTCACTGTCCCGGGAAAGTCTCTGCTAACACCCTGCAGAGCGCAGTGCCCAATATACAGAAACGTCTTGCGGTATCTCCTACAGGGAAAGTGCCAGGAGGGAATTGTCGAGCTTGTTCTCAGTGTCTCTGAGAATTGCTCTGATTATCCGTGTGACCTCTTTGCTAAGACTCTCCAGAGAGCCGTCCTCAAAACCAACACACATCTTGACATATCTCCCACATTGATCGCAGTGTCTCCAGGAACGGCATTCAAGGAGCCAGGAACTTTTCTCCCTACACTGTCCATTGAGTTGTCCTCAAACCAATATACATCCTGCTATATCTCCCACATGGAAAATGCCAGGAGGGAAAAGTGGGGATTATGTTTAGACTTTCTCGGAACTGCTTCAAATCAACTAGATATCTTTGTGCTGTAAATCTCCCAACAGCCAAACGCAAATGCAGCAAACATCTCACTGTATGTCCCACATCCAAAGTGCCAAGAGAGAGCTTGCTCTCCCTGTCTTTGAGTACTGTTTTCACTGTCCCGGTTACCTCTTTGCTAACATTCTCTTCAGAGCTGCAGTGAAACCAGGAACCACGTGGAGAAGGCACCCACACTGAAAGTGCCTGGAGGGAACATTGGGGCTTCTTCTCAGTGTCTCTGACATAGGGTTTCACTGTCCCGGGAAAGTCTCTGCTAACACCCTGCAGAGCGCAGTGCCCAATATACAGAAACGTCTTGCGGTATCTCCTACAGGGAAAGTGCCAGGAGGGAATTGTCGAGCTTGTTCTCAGTGTCTCTGAGAATTGCTCTGATTATCCGTGTGACCTCTTTGCTAAGACTCTCCAGGGAGCCGTCCTCAAAACCAACACACATCTTGACATATCTCCCACATTGATCGCAGTGTCTCCAGGAACGGCATTCAAGGAGCCAGGAACTTTTCTCCCTACACTGTCCATTGAGTTGTCCTCAAAACCAATATACATCCTGCTATATCTCCCACATGGAAAATGCCAGGAGGGAAAAGTGGGGATTATGTTTAGACTTTCTCGGAACTGCTTCAAATCAACTAGATATCTTTGTGCTGTAAATCTCCCAACAGCCAAACGCAAATGCAGCAAACATCTCGCTGTATGTCCCACATCCAAAATGCCAAGAGAGAGCTTGCTCTCCCTGTCTTTGAGTACTGTTTTCACTGTCCCGGTTACCTCTTTGCTAACATTCTCTTCAGAGCTGCAGTGAAACCAGGAACCACGTGGAGAAGGCACCCACACTGGAAGTGCCTGGAGGGAACATTGGGGCTTCTTCTCAGTGTCTCTGACATAGGGTTTCACTGTCCCGGGAAAGTCTCTGCTAACACCCTGCAGAGCGCAGTGCTCAATATACAGAGACTTTCTCGGAACTGCTTCATATCAACTAAATATATTTGTGCTGTAAATCTCCCAACAGCCAAACGCAAATGCAGCAAACATCTCGCTGTATGTCCCACATCCAAAGTGCCAAGAGAGTAATGTAGAGCTTTCTCTCCCTGTCTTTGAGTACTGTTTTCACTGTCCCAGTTACCTCTTTGCTAACATTCTCTTCAGAGCTGCAGTGAAACCAGGAACCACGTGGAGAAGGCACCCACACTGAAAGTGCCTGGAGGGAACATTGGGGCTTCTTCTCAGTGTCTCTGACATAGGGATTCACTGTCCCGGGAAAGTCTCTGCTAACACCCTGCAGAGCGCAGTGCCCAATATACAGAAATGTCTTGCGGTATCTCCTACAGGGAAAGTGCCAGGAGGGAATTGTCGAGCTTGTTCTCAGTGTCTCTGAGAATTGCTCTGATTATCCGTGTGACCTCTTTGCTAAGACTCTCCAGAGAGCCGTCCTCAAAACCAACACACATCTTGACATATCTCCCACATTGATCGCAGTGTCTCCAGGAACGGCATTCAAGGAGCCAGGAACTTTTCTCCCTACACTGTCCATTGAGTTGTCCTCAAAACCAATCTACATCCTGCTATATCTCCCACATGGAAAGTGCCAGGAGGGAAAAGTGGGGATTATGTTTAGACTTTCTCGGAACTGCTTCAAATCAACTAGATATCTTTGTGCTGTAAATCTCCCAACAGCCAAACGCAAATGCAGCAAACATCTCGCTGTATGTCCCACATCCAAAGTGCCAAGAGAGAGCTTGCTCTCCCTGTCTTTGAGTACTGTTTTCACTGTCCCGATGAGCTCTTTGCTAACATTCTCTTCAGAGCTGCAGTGAAACCAGGAACCACGTGGAGAAGGCACCCACACTGAAAGTGCCTGGAGGGAACATTGGGGCTTCTTCTCAATGTCTCTGACATAGGGTTTCACTGTCCCGGGAAAGTCTCTGCTAACGCCCTGCAGAGCGCAGTGCCCAATATACAGAAATGTCTTGCGGTATCTCCTACAGGGAAAGTGCCAGGAGGGAATTGTCGAGCTTGTTCTCAGTGTCTCTGAGAATTGCTCTGATTATCCGTGTGACCTCTTTACCAACACACATCTTGACATATCTCCCACATTGATCGCAGTGTCTCCAGGAACGGCATTCAAGGAGCCAGGAACTTTTCTCCCTACACTGTCCATTGAGTTGTCCTCAAAACCAATATACATCCTGCTATATCTCCCACATGGAAAATGCCAGGAGGGAAAAGTGGGGATTATGTTTAGACTTTCTCGGAACTGCTTCAAATCAACTAGATATCTTTGTGCTGTAAATCTCCCAACAGCCAAACGCAAATGCAGCAAACATCTCGCTGTATGTCCCACATCCAAAGTGCCAAGAGAGAGCTTGCTCTCCCTGTCTTTGAGTACTGTTTTCACTGTCCCGGTTACCTCTTTGCTAACATTCTCTTCAGAGCTGCAGTGAAACCAGGAACCACGTGGAGAAGGCACCCACACTGAAAGTGCCTGGAGGGAACATTGGGGCTTCTTCTCAGTGTCTCTGACATAGGGTTTCACTGTCCCGGGAAAGTCTCTGCTAACACCCTGCAGAGCGCAGTGCCCAATATACAGAAATGTCTCGCGGTATCTCCTACAGGGAAAGTGCCAGGAGGGAACTGTCGAGCTTGTTCTCAGTGTCTCTGAGAATTGCTCTGATTATCCGTGTGACCTCTTTACTAAGACTCTCCAGAGAGCCGTCCTCAAAACCAACACACATCTTGACATATCTCCCACATTGATCGCAGTGTCTCCAGGAACGGCATTCAAGGAGCCAGGAACTTTCCTCCCTACACTGTCCATTGAGTTGGCCTCAAAACCAATCTACATCCTGCTATATCTCCCACATGGAAAGTGCCAGGAGGGAAAAGTGGGGATTATGTTTAGACTTTCTCGGAACTGCTTCAAATCAACTAGATATCTTTGTGCTGTAAATCACCCAATAGCCAAACGCAAATGCAGCAAACATCTCGCTGTATGTCCCACATCCAAAGTGCCAAGAGAGAGCTTGCTCTCCCTGTCTTTGAGTACTGTTTTCACTGTCCCGATGAGCTCTTTGCTAACATTCTCTTCAGAGCTGCAGTGAAACCAGGAACCACGTGGAGAAGGCACCCACACTGAAAGTGCCTGGAGGGAACATTGGGGCTTCTTCTCAGTGTCTCTGACATAGGGTTTCACTGTCCCGGGAAAGTCTCTGCTAACACCCTGCAGAGCGCAGTGCCCAATATACAGAAACGTCTTGCGGTATCTCCTACAGGGAAAGTGCCAGGAGGGAATTGTCGAGCTTGTTCTCAGTGTCTCTGAGAATTGCTCTGATTATCCGTGTGACCTCTTTGCTAAGACTCTCCAGAGAGCCGTCCTCAAAACCAACACACATCTTGACATATCTCCCACATTGATCGCAGCGTCTCCAGGAACGGCATTCAAGGAGCCAGGAACTTTTCTCCCTACACTGTCCATTGAGTTGGCCTCAAAACCAATATACATCCTGCTATATCTCCCACATGGAAAATGCCAGGAGGGAAAAGTGGGGATTATGTTTAGACTTTCTCGGAACTGCTTCAAATCAACTAGATATCTTTGTGCTGTAAATCTCCCAACAGCCAAACGCAAATGCAGCAAACATCTCGCTGTATGTCCCACATCCAAAGTGCCAAGAGAGAGCTTGCTCTCCCTGTCTTTGAGACCTGTTTTCACTGTCCCGGTTACCTCTTTGCTAACATTCTCTTCAGAGCTGCAGTGAAACCAGGAACCACGTGGAGAAGGCACCCACACTGAAAGTGCCTGGAGGGAACATTGGGGCTTCTTCTCAGTGTCTCTGACATAGGGTTTCACTGTCCCGGGAAAGTCTCTGCTAACACCCTGCAGAGCGCAGTGCTCAATATACAGAGACTTTCTCGGAACTGCTTCAAATCAACTAGATATCTTTGTGCTGTAAATCTCCCATCAGCCAAACGCAAAAGCAGCAAACATCTCGCTGTATGTCCCACATCCAAAGTGCTAAGAGAGTAATGTAGAGCTTGCTCTCCCTGTCTTTGAGCACTGTTTTCACTGTCCCGGTTACCTCTTTGCTAACATTCTCTTCAGAGCTGCAGTGAAACCAGGAACCACGTGGAGAAGGCACCCACACTGAAAGTGCCTGGAGGGAACATTGGGGCTTCTTCTCAGTGTCTCTGACATAGGGTTTCACTGTCCCGGGAAAGTCTCTGCTAACACCCTGCAGAGCGCAGTGCCCAATATACAGAAACGTCTTGCGGTATCTCCTACAGGGAAAGTGCCAGGAGGGAATTGTCGAGCTTGTTCTCAGTGTCTCTGAGAATTGCTCTGATTATCCGTGTGACCTCTTTGCTAAGACTCTCCAGAGAGCCGTCCTCAAAACCAACACACATCTTGACATATCTCCCACATTGATCGCAGTGTCTCCAGGAACGGCATTCAAGGAGCCAGGAACTTTCCTCCCTACACTGTCCATTGAGTTGGCCTCAAAACCAATATACATCCTGCTATATCTCCCACATGGAAAGTGCCAGGAGGGAAAAGTGGGGATTATGTTTAGACTTTCTCGGAACTGCTTCAAATCAACTAGATATCTTTGTGCTGTAAATCACCCAATAGCCAAACGCAAATGCAGCAAACATCTCGCTGTATGTCCCACATCCAAAGTGCCAAGAGAGAGCTTGCTCTCCCTGTCTTTGAGTACTGTTTTCACTGTCCCGGTTACCTCTTTGCTAACATTCTCTTCAGAGCTGCAGTGAAACCAGGAACCACGTGGAGAAGGCACCCACACTGAAAGTGCCTGGAGGGAACATTGGGGCTTCTTCTCAGTGTCTCTGACATAGGGTTTCACTGTCCCGGGAAAGTCTCTGCTAACACCCTGCAGAGCGCAGTGCCCAATATACAGAAACGTCTTGCGGTATCTCCTACAGGGAAAGTGCCAGGAGGGAATTGTCGAGCTTGTTCTCAGTGTCTCTGAGAATTGCTCTGATTATCCGTGTGACCTCTTTGCTAAGACTCTCCAGAGAGCCGTCCTCAAAACCAACACACATCTTGACATATCTCCCACATTGATCGCAGCGTCTCCAGGAACGGCATTCAAGGAGCCAGGAACTTTTCTCCCTACACTGTCCATTGAGTTGGCCTCAAAACCAATATACATCCTGCTATATCTCCCACATGGAAAATGCCAGGAGGGAAAAGTGGGGATTATGTTTAGACTTTCTCGGAACTGCTTCAAATCAACTAGATATCTTTGTGCTGTAAATCTCCCAACAGCCAAACGCAAATGCAGCAAACATCTCGCTGTATGTCCCACATCCAAAGTGCCAAGAGAGAGCTTGCTCTCCCTGTCTTTGAGTACTGTTTTCACTGTCCCGGTTACCTCTTTGCTAACATTCTCTTCAGAGCTGCAGTGAAACCAGGAACCACGTGGAGAAGGCACCCACACTGAAAGTGCCTGGAGGGAACATTGGGGCTTCTTCTCAGTGTCTCTGACATAGGGTTTCACTGTCCCGGGAAAGTCTCTGCTAACACCCTGCAGAGTGCAGTGCTCAATATACAGAGACTTTCTCGGAACTGCTTCAAATCAACTAGATATCTTTGTGCTGTAAATCTCCCATCAGCCAAACGCAAAAGCAGCAAACATCTCGCTGTATGTCCCACATCCAAAGTGCTAAGAGAGTAATGTAGAGCTTGCTCTCCCTGTCTTTGAGCACTGTTTTCACTGTCCCGGTTACCTCTTTGCTAACATTCTCTTCAGAGCTGCAGTGAAACCAGGAACCACGTGGAGAAGGCACCCACACTGAAAGTGCCTGGAGGGAACATTGGGGCTTCTTCTCAGTGTCTCTGACATAGGGTTTCACTGTCCCGGGAAAGTCTCTGCTAACACCCTGCAGAGCGCAGTGCCCAATATACAGAAAAGTCTTGCGGTATCTCCTACAGGGAAAGTGCCAGGAGGGAATTGTCGAGCTTGTTCTCAGTGTCTCTGAGAATTGCTCTGATTATCCGTGTGACCTCTTTGCTAAGACTCTCCAGAGAGCCGTCCTCAAAACCAACACACATCTTGACATATCTCCCACATTGATCGCAGAGTCTCCAGGAACGGCATTGAAGGAGCCAGGAACTTTTCTCCCTACACTGTCCATTGAGTTGTCCTCAAACCAATATACATCCTGCTATATCTCCCACATGGAAAATGCCAGGAGGGAAAAGTGGGGATTATGTTTAGACTTTCTCGGAACTGCTTCAAATCAACTAGATATCTTTGTGCTGTAAATCTCCCAACAGCCAAACGCAAATGCAGCAAACATCTCACTGTATGTCCCACATCCAAAGTGCCAAGAGAGAGCTTGCTCTCCCTGTCTTTGAGTACTGTTTTCACTGTCCCGGTTACCTCTTTGCTAACATTCTCTTCAGAGCTGCAGTGAAACCAGGAACCACGTGGAGAAGGCACCCACACTGAAAGTGCCTGGAGGGAACATTGGGGCTTCTTCTCAATGTCTCTGACATAGGGTTTCACTGTCCCGGGAAAGTCTCTGCTAACACCCTGCAGAGCGCAGTGCCCAATATACAGAAACGTCTTGCGGTATCTCCTACAGGGAAAGTGCCAGGAGGGAATTGTCGAGCTTGTTCTCAGTGTCTCTGAGAATTGCTCTGATTATCCGTGTGACCTCTTTGCTAAGACTCTCCAGAGAGCCGTCCTCAAAACCAACACACATCTTGACATATCTCCCACATTGATCGCAGTGTCTCCAGGAACGGCATTCAAGGAGCCAGGAACTTTTCTCCCTACACTGTCCATTGAGTTGTCCTCAAAACCAATATACATCCTGCTATATCTCCCACATGGAAAATGCCAGGAGGGAAAAGTGGGGATTATGTTTAGACTTTCTCGGAACTGCTTCAAATCAACTAGATATCTTTGTGCTGTAAATCTCCCAACAGCCAAACGCAAATGCAGCAAACATCTCACTGTATGTCCCATATCCAAAGAGCCAAGAGAAAGCTTGCTCTCCCTGTCTTTGAGTACTGTTTTCACTGTCCCGGTTACCTCTTTGCTAACATTCTCTTCAGAGCTGCAGTGAAACCAGGAACCACGTGGAGAAGGCACCCACACTGAAAGTGCCTGGAGGGAACATTGGGGCTTCTTCTCAGTGTCTCTGACATAGGGTTTCACTGTCCCGGGAAAGTCTCTGCTAACACCCTGCAGAGCGCAGTGCCCAATATACAGAAACGTCTTGCGGTATCTCCTACAGGGAAAGTGCCAGGAGGGAATTGTCGAGCTTGTTCTCAGTGTCTCTGAGAATTGCTCTGATTATCCGTGTGACCTCTTTGCTAAGACTCTCCAGAGAGCCGTCCTCAAAACCAACACACATCTTGACATATCTCCCACATTGATCGCAGTGTCTCCAGGAACGGCATTCAAGGAGCCAGGAACTTTTCTCCCTACACTGTCCATTGAGTTGTCCTCAAAACCAATATACATCCTGCTATATCTCCCACATGGAAAATGCCAGGAGGGAAAAGTGGGGATTATGTTTAGACTTTCTCGGAACTGCTTCAAATCAACTAGATATCTTTGTGCTGTAAATCTCCCAACAGCCAAACGCAAATGCAGCAAACATCTCGCTGTATGTCCCACATCCAAAATGCCAAGAGAGAGCTTGCTCTCCCTGTCTTTGAGTACTGTTTTCACTGTCCCGGTTACCTCTTTGCTAACATTCTCTTCAGAGCTGCAGTGAAACCAGGAACCACGTGGAGAAGGCACCCACACTGGAAGTGCCTGGAGGGAACATTGGGGCTTCTTCTCAGTGTCTCTGACATAGGGTTTCACTGTCCCGGGAAAGTCTCTGCTAACACCCTGCAGAGCGCAGTGCTCAATATACAGAGACTTTCTCGGAACTGCTTCATATCAACTAAATATATTTGTGCTGTAAATCTCCCAACAGCCAAACGCAAATGCAGCAAACATCTCGCTGTATGTCCCACATCCAAAGTGCCAAGAGAGTAATGTAGAGCTTTCTCTCCCTGTCTTTGAGTACTGTTTTCACTGTCCCAGTTACCTCTTTGCTAACATTCTCTTCAGAGCTGCAGTGAAACCAGGAACCACGTGGAGAAGGCACCCACACTGAAAGTGCCTGGAGGGAACATTGGGGCTTCTTCTCAGTGTCTCTGACATAGGGTTTCACTGTCCCGGGAAAGTCTCTGCTAACACCCTGCAGAGCGCAGTGCCCAATATACAGAAATGTCTTGCGGTATCTCCTACAGGGAAAGTGCCAGGAGGGAATTGTCGAGCTTGTTCTCAGTGTCTCTGAGAATTGCTCTGATTATCCGTGTGACCTCTTTGCTAAGACTCTCCAGAGAGCCGTCCTCAAAACCAACACACATCTTGACATATCTCCCACATTGATCGCAGTGTCTCCAGGAACGGCATTCAAGGAGCCAGGAACTTTCCTCCCTACACTGTCCATTGAGTTGGCCTCAAAACCAATATACATCCTGCTATATCTCCCACATGGAAAATGCCAGGAGGGAAAAGTGGGGATTATGTTTAGACTTTCTCGGAACTGCTTCAAATCAACTAGATATCTTTGTGCTGTAAATCTCCCAACAGCCAAACGCAAATGCAGCAAACATCTCGCTGTATGTCCCACATCCAAAGTGCCAAGAGAGTAATGTAGAGCTTGCTCTCCCTGTCTTTGAGTACTGTTTTCACTGTCCCGATGAGCTCTTTGCTAACATTCTCTTCAGAGCTGCAGTGAAACCAGGAACCACGTGGAGAAGGCACCCACACTGAAAGTGCCTGGAGGGAACATTGGGGCTTCTTCTCAATGTCTCTGACATAGGGTTTCACTGTCCCGGGAAAGTCTCTGCTAACACCCTGCAGAGCGCAGTGCCCAATATACAGAAACGTCTTGCGGTATCTCCTACAGGGAAAGTGCCAGGAGGGAATTGTCGAGCTTGTTCTCAGTGTCTCTGAGAATTGCTCTAATTATCCGTGTGACCTCTTTGCTAAGACTCTCCAGCGAGCCGTCCTCAAAACCAACACACATCTTGACATATCTCCCACATTGATCGCAGTGTCTCCAGGAACGGCATTCAAGGAGCCAGGAACTTTTCTCCCTACACTGTCCATTGAGTTGGCCTCAAAACCAATCTACATCCTGCTATATCTCCCACATGGAAAGTGCCAGGAGGGAAAAGTGGGGATTATGTTTAGACTTTCTCGGAACTGCTTCAAATCAACTAGATATCTTTGTGCTGTAAATCACCCAATAGCCAAACGCAAATGCAGCAAACATCTCGCTGTATGTCCCACATCCAAAGTGCCAAGAGAGAGCTTGCTCTCCCTGTCTTTGAGTACTGTTTTCACTGTCCCGGTTACCTCTTTGCTAACATTCTCTTCAGAGCTGCAGTGAAACCAGGAACCACGTGGAGAAGGCACCCACACTGAAAGTGCCTGGAGGGAACATTGGGGCTTCTTCTCAGTGTCTCTGACATAGGGTTTCACTGTCCCGGGAAAGTCTCTGCTAACACCCTGCAGACCGCAGTGCTCAATATACAGAGACTTTCTCGGAACTGCTTCAAATCAACTAGATATCTTTGTTCTGTAAATCTCCCAACAGCCAAACGCAAAAGCAGCAAACATCTCGCTGTATGTCCCACATCCAAAGTGCCAAGAGAGTAATGTAGAGCTTGCTTTCCCTGTCTTTGAGTACTGTTTTCACTGTCCCAGTTACCTCTTTGCTAACATTCTCTTCAGAGCTGCAGTGAAACCAGGAACCACGTGGAGAAGGCACCCACACTGAAAGTGCCTGGAGGGAACATTGGGGCTTCTTCTCAGTGTCTCTGACATAGGGTTTCACTGTCCCGGGAAAGTCTCTGCTAACACCCTGCAGAGCGCAGTGCCCAATATACAGAAACGTCTTGCGGTATCTCCTACAGGGAAAGTGCCAGGAGGGAATTGTCGAGCTTGTTCTCAGTGTCTCTGAGAATTGCTCTGATTATCCGTGTGACCTCTTTGCTAAGACTCTCCAGAGAGACGTCCTCAAAACCAACACACATCTTGACATATCTCCCACATTGATCGCAGTGTCTCCAGGAACGGCATTCAAGGAGCCAGGAACTTTCCTCCCTACACTGTCCATTGAGTTGGCCTCAAAACCAATATACATCCTGCTATATCTCCCACATGGAAAATGCCAGGAGGGAAAAGTGGGGATTATGTTTAGACTTTCTCGGAACTGCTTCAAATCAACTAGATATCTTTGTGCTGTAAATCTCCCAACAGCCAAACGCAAATGCAGCAAACATCTCGCTGTATGTCCCACATCCAAAGTGCCAAGAGAGAAATGTAGAGCTTGCTCTCCCTGTCTTTGAGTACTGTTTTCACTGTCCCGGTTACCTCTTTGCTAACATTCTCTTCAGAGCTGCAGTGAAACCAGGAACCACGTGGAGAAGGCACCCACACTGAAAGTGCCTGGAGGGAACATTGGGGCTTCTTCTCAATGTCTCTGACATAGGGTTTCACTGTCCCGGGAAAGTCTCTGCTAACACCCTGCAGAGCGCAGTGCCCAATATACAGAAACGTCTTGCGGTATCTCCTACAGGGAAAGTGCCAGAAGGGAACTGTCGAGCTTGTTCTCAGTGTCTCTGAGAATTGCTCTGATTATCCGTGTGACCTCTTTACTAAGACTCTCCAGAGAGCCGTCCTCAAAACCAACACACATCTTGACATATCTCCCACATTGATCGCAGTGTCTCCAGGAACGGCATTCAAGGAGCCAGGAACTTTTCTCCCTACACTGTCCATTGAGTTGTCCTCAAAACCAATATACATCCTGCTATATCTCCCACATGGAAAGTGCCAGGAGGGAAAAGTGGGGATTATGTTTAGACTTTCTCGGAACTGCTTCAAATCAACTAGATATCTTTGTGCTGTAAATCTCCCAACAGCCAAACGCAAATGCAGCAAACATCTCGCTGTATGTCCCACATCCAAAGTGCCAAGAGAGAGCTTGCTCTCCCTGTCTTTGAGACCTGTTTTCACTGTCCCGGTTACCTCTTTGCTAACATTCTCTTCAGAGCTGCAGTGAAACCAGGAACCACGTGGAGAAGGCACCCACACTGAAAGTGCCTGGAGGGAACATTGGGGCTTCTTCTCAATGTCTCTGACATAGGGTTTCACTGTCCCGGGAAAGTCTCTGCTAACACCCTGCAGAGCGCAGTGCCCAATATACAGAAATGTCTTGCGGTATCTCCTACAGGGAAAGTGCCAGGAGGGAATTGTCGAGCTTGTTCTCAGTGTCTCTGAGAATTGCTCTGATTATCCGTGTGACCTCTTTGCTAAGACTCTCCAGAGAGCCGTCCTCAAAACCAACACACATCTTGACATATCTCCCACATTGATCGCAGTGTCTCCAGGAACGGCATTCAAGGAGCCAGGAACTTTTCTCCCTACACTGTCCATTGAGTTGTCCTCAAAACCAATATACATCCTGCTATATCTCCCACATGGAAAATGCCAGGAGGGAAAAGTGGGGATTATGTTTAGACTTTCTCGGAACTGCTTCAAATCAACTAGATATCTTTGTGCTGTAAATCTCCCAACAGCCAAACGCAAATGCAGCAAACATCTTGCTGTATGTCCCACATCCAAAGTGCCAAGAGAGAGCTTGCTCTCCCTGTCTTTGAGACCTGTTTTCACTGTCCCGATGAGCTCTTTGCTAACATTCTCTTCAGAGCTGCAGTGAAACCAGGAACCACGTGGAGAAGGCACCCACACTGAAAGTGCCTGGAGGGAACATTGGGGCTTCTTCTCAATGTCTCTGACATAGGGTTTCACTGTCCCGGGAAAGTCTCTGCTAACACCCTGCAGAGCGCAGTGCCCAATATACAGAAACGTCTTGCGGTATCTCCTACAGGGAAAGTGCCAGGAGGGAATTGTCGAGCTTGTTCTCAGTGTCTCTGAGAATTGCTCTGATTATCCGTGTGACCTCTTTGCTAAGACTCTCCAGAGAGACGTCCTCAAAACCAACACACATCTTGACATATCTCCCACATTGATCGCAGTGTCTCCAGGAACGGCATTCAAGGAGCCAGGAACTTTCCTCCCTACACTGTCCATTGAGTTGGCCTCAAAACCAATATACATCCTGCTATATCTCCCACATGGAAAATGCCAGGAGGGAAAAGTGGGGATTATGTTTAGACTTTCTCGGAACTGCTTCAAATCAACTAGATATCTTTGTGCTGTAAATCTCCCAACAGCCAAACGCAAATGCAGCAAACATCTCGCTGTATGTCCCACATCCAAAGTGCCAAGAGAGAAATGTAGAGCTTGCTCTCCCTGTCTTTGAGTACTGTTTTCACTGTCCCGGTTACCTCTTTGCTAACATTCTCTTCAGAGCTGCAGTGAAACCAGGAACCACGTGGAGAAGGCACCCACACTGAAAGTGCCTGGAGGGAACATTGGGGCTTCTTCTCAATGTCTCTGACATAGGGTTTCACTGTCCCGGGAAAGTCTCTGCTAACACCCTGCAGAGCGCAGTGCCCAATATACAGAAACGTCTTGCGGTATCTCCTACAGGGAAAGTGCCAGAAGGGAACTGTCGAGCTTGTTCTCAGTGTCTCTGAGAATTGCTCTGATTATCCGTGTGACCTCTTTACTAAGACTCTCCAGAGAGCCGTCCTCAAAACCAACACACATCTTGACATATCTCCCACATTGATCGCAGTGTCTCCAGGAACGGCATTCAAGGAGCCAGGAACTTTTCTCCCTACACTGTCCATTGAGTTGTCCTCAAAACCAATATACATCCTGCTATATCTCCCACATGGAAAGTGCCAGGAGGGAAAAGTGGGGATTATGTTTAGACTTTCTCGGAACTGCTTCAAATCAACTAGATATCTTTGTGCTGTAAATCTCCCAACAGCCAAACGCAAATGCAGCAAACATCTCGCTGTATGTCCCACATCCAAAGTGCCAAGAGAGAGCTTGCTCTCCCTGTCTTTGAGCACTGTTTTCACTGTCCCGATGAGCTCTTTGCTAACATTCTCTTCAGAGCTGCAGTGAAACCAGGAACCACGTGGAGAAGGCACCCACACTGAAAGTGCCTGGAGGGAACATTGGGGCTTCTTCTCAATGTCTCTGACATAGGGTTTCACTGTCCCGGGAAAGTCTCTGCTAACACCCTGCAGAGCGCAGTGCCCAATATACAGAAATGTCTTGCGGTATCTCCTACAGGGAAAGTGCCAGGAGGGAATTGTCGAGCTTGTTCTCAGTGTCTCTGAGAATTGCTCTGATTATCCGTGTGACCTCTTTGCTAAGACTCTCCAGAGAGCCGTCCTCAAAACCAACACACATCTTGACATATCTCCCACATTGATCGCAGTGTCTCCAGGAACGGCATTCAAGGAGCCAGGAACTTTTCTCCCTACACTGTCCATTGAGTTGTCCTCAAAACCAATATACATCCTGCTATATCTCCCACATGGAAAATGCCAGGAGGGAAAAGTGGGGATTATGTTTAGACTTTCTCGGAACTGCTTCAAATCAACTAGATATCTTTGTGCTGTAAATCTCCCAACAGCCAAACGCAAATGCAGCAAACATCTCGCTGTATGTCCCACATCCAAAGTGCCAAGAGAGAGCTTGCTCTCCCTGTCTTTGAGACCTGTTTTCACTGTCCCGATGAGCTCTTTGCTAACATTCTCTTCAGAGCTGCAGTGAAACCAGGAACCACGTGGAGAAGGCACCCACACTGAAAGTGCCTGGAGGGAACATTGGGGCTTCTTCTCAATGTCTCTGACATAGGGTTTCACTGTCCCGGGAAAGTCTCTGCTAACACCCTGCAGAGCGCAGTGCCCAATATACAGAAATGTCTTGCGGTATCTCCTACAGGGAAAGTGCCAGGAGGGAATTGTCGAGCTTGTTCTCAGTGTCTCTGAGAATTGCTCTGATTATCCGTGTGACCTCTTTGCTAAGACTCTCCAGAGAGCCGTCCTCAAAACCAACACACATCTTGACATATCTCCCACATTGATCGCAGTGTCTCCAGGAACGGCATTCAAGGAGCCAGGAACTTTTCTCCCTACACTGTCCATTGAGTTGTCCTCAAAACCAATATACATCCTGCTATATCTCCCACATGGAAAATGCCAGGAGGGAAAAGTGGGGATTATGTTTAGACTTTCTCGGAACTGCTTCAAATCAACTAGATATCTTTGTGCTGTAAATCTCCCAACAGCCAAACGCAAATGCAGCAAACATCTCGCTGTATGTCCCACATCCAAAGTGCCAAGAGAGAGCTTGCTCTCCCTGTCTTTGAGACCTGTTTTCACTGTCCCGATGAGCTCTTTGCTAACATTCTCTTCAGAGCTGCAGTGAAACCAGGAACCACGTGGAGAAGGCACCCACACTGAAAGTGCCTGGAGGGAACATTGGGGCTTCTTCTCAATGTCTCTGACATAGGGTTTCACTGTCCCGGGAAAGTCTCTGCTAACACCCTGCAGAGCGCAGTGCCCAATATACAGAAATGTCTTGCGGTATCTCCTACAGGGAAAGTGCCAGGAGGGAATTGTCGAGCTTGTTCTCAGTGTCTCTGAGAATTGCTCTGATTATCCGTGTGACCTCTTTGCTAAGACTCTCCAGAGAGCCGTCCTCAAAACCAACACACATCTTGACATATCTCCCACATTGATCGCAGTGTCTCCAGGAACGGCATTCAAGGAGCCAGGAACTTTTCTCCCTACACTGTCCATTGAGTTGGCCTCAAAACCAATATACATCCTGCTATATCTCCCACATGGAAAATGCCAGGAGGGAAAAGTGGGGATTATGTTTAGACTTTCTCGGAACTGCTTCAAATCAACTAGATATCTTTGTGCTGTAAATCTCCCAACAGCCAAACGCAAATGCAGCAAACATCTCGCTGTATGTCCCACATCCAAAGTGCCAAGAGAGTAATGTAGAGCTTGCTCTCCCTGTCTTTGAGTACTGTTTTCACTGTCCCGATGAGTTCTTTGCTAACATTCTCTTCAGAGCTGCAGTGAAACCAGGAACCACGTGGAGAAGGCACCCACACTGAAAGTGCCTGGAGGGAACATTGGGGCTTCTTCTCAATGTCTCTGACATAGGGTTTCAATGTCCCGGGAAAGTCTCTGCTAACACCCTGCAGAGCGCAGTGCCCAATATACAGAAACGTCTTGCGGTATCTCCTACAGGGAAAGTGCCAGAAGGGAACTGTCGAGCTTGTTCTCAGTGTCTCTGAGAATTGCTCTGATTATCCGTGTGACCTCTTTACTAAGACTCTCCAGAGAGCCGTCCTCAAAACCAACACACATCTTGACATATCTCCCACATTGATCGCAGTGTCTCCAGGAACGGCATTCAAGGAGCCAGGAACTTTTCTCCCTACACTGTCCATTGAGTTGTCCTCAAAACCAATATACATCCTGCTATATCTCCCACATGGAAAGTGCCAGGAGGGAAAAGTGGGGATTATGTTTAGACTTTCTCGGAACTGCTTCAAATCAACTAGATATCTTTGTGCTGTAAATCTCCCAACAGCCAAACGCAAATGCAGCAAACATCTCGCTGTATGTCCCACATCCAAAGTGCCAAGAGAGAGCTTGCTCTCCCTGTCTTTGAGCACTGTTTTCACTGTCCCGATGAGCTCTTTGCTAACATTCTCTTCAGAGCTGCAGTGAAACCAGGAACCACGTGGAGAAGGCACCCACACTGAAAGTGCCTGGAGGGAACATTGGGGCTTCTTCTCAATGTCTCTGACATAGGGTTTCACTGTCCCGGGAAAGTCTCTGCTAACACCCTGCAGAGCGCAGTGCCCAATATACAGAAATGTCTTGCGGTATCTCCTACAGGGAAAGTGCCAGGAGGGAATTGTCGAGCTTGTTCTCAGTGTCTCTGAGAATTGCTCTGATTATCCGTGTGACCTCTTTGCTAAGACTCTCCAGAGAGCCGTCCTCAAAACCAACACACATCTTGACATATCTCCCACATTGATCGCAGTGTCTCCAGGAACGGCATTCAAGGAGCCAGGAACTTTTCTCCCTACACTGTCCATTGAGTTGTCCTCAAAACCAATATACATCCTGCTATATCTCCCACATGGAAAATGCCAGGAGGGAAAAGTGGGGATTATGTTTAGACTTTCTCGGAACTGCTTCAAATCAACTAGATATCTTTGTGCTGTAAATCTCCCAACAGCCAAACGCAAATGCAGCAAACATCTCGCTGTATGTCCCACATCCAAAGTGCCAAGAGAGAGCTTGCTCTCCCTGTCTTTGAGACCTGTTTTCACTGTCCCGATGAGCTCTTTGCTAACATTCTCTTCAGAGCTGCAGTGAAACCAGGAACCACGTGGAGAAGGCACCCACACTGAAAGTGCCTGGAGGGAACATTGGGGCTTCTTCTCAATGTCTCTGACATAGGGTTTCACTGTCCCGGGAAAGTCTCTGCTAACACCCTGCAGAGCGCAGTGCCCAATATACAGAAATGTCTTGCGGTATCTCCTACAGGGAAAGTGCCAGGAGGGAATTGTCGAGCTTGTTCTCAGTGTCTCTGAGAATTGCTCTGATTATCCGTGTGACCTCTTTGCTAAGACTCTCCAGAGAGCCGTCCTCAAAACCAACACACATCTTGACATATCTCCCACATTGATCGCAGTGTCTCCAGGAACGGCATTCAAGGAGCCAGGAACTTTTCTCCCTACACTGTCCATTGAGTTGTCCTCAAAACCAATATACATCCTGCTATATCTCCCACATGGAAAATGCCAGGAGGGAAAAGTGGGGATTATGTTTAGACTTTCTCGGAACTGCTTCAAATCAACTAGATATCTTTGTGCTGTAAATCTCCCAACAGCCAAACGCAAATGCAGCAAACATCTCGCTGTATGTCCCACATCCAAAGTGCCAAGAGAGAGCTTGCTCTCCCTGTCTTTGAGACCTGTTTTCACTGTCCCGATGAGCTCTTTGCTAACATTCTCTTCAGAGCTGCAGTGAAACCAGGAACCACGTGGAGAAGGCACCCACACTGAAAGTGCCTGGAGGGAACATTGGGGCTTCTTCTCAATGTCTCTGACATAGGGTTTCACTGTCCCGGGAAAGTCTCTGCTAACACCCTGCAGAGCGCAGTGCCCAATATACAGAAATGTCTTGCGGTATCTCCTACAGGGAAAGTGCCAGGAGGGAATTGTCGAGCTTGTTCTCAGTGTCTCTGAGAATTGCTCTGATTATCCGTGTGACCTCTTTGCTAAGACTCTCCAGAGAGCCGTCCTCAAAACCAACACACATCTTGACATATCTCCCACATTGATCGCAGTGTCTCCAGGAACGGCATTCAAGGAGCCAGGAACTTTTCTCCCTACACTGTCCATTGAGTTGTCCTCAAAACGAATATACATCCTGCTATATCTCCCACATGGAAAATGCCAGGAGGGAAAAGTGGGGATTATGTTTAGACTTTCTCGGAACTGCTTCAAATCAACTAGATATCTTTGTGCTGTAAATCTCCCAACAGCCAAACGCAAATGCAGCAAACATCTCGCTGTATGTCCCACATCCAAAGTGCCAAGAGAGTAATGTAGAGCTTGCTCTCCCTGTCTTTGAGTACTGTTTTCACTGTCCCGATGAGTTCTTTGCTAACATTCTCTTCAGAGCTGCAGTGAAACCAGGAACCACGTGGAGAAGGCACCCACACTGAAAGTGCCTGGAGGGAACATTGAGGCTTCTTCTCAATGTCTCTGACATAGGGTTTCACTGTCCCGGGAAAGTCTCTGCTAACACCCTGCAGAGCGCAGTGCCCAATATACAGAAATGTCTTGCGGTATCTCCTACAGGGAAAGTGCCAGGAGGGAATTGTCGAGCTTGTTCTCAGTGTCTCTGAGAATTGCTCTGATTATCCGTGTGACATCTTTACCAACACACATCTTGACATATCTCCCACATTGATCGCAGTGTCTCCAGGAACGGCATTCAAGGAGCCAGGAACTTTTCTCCCTACACTGTCCATTGAGTTGGCCTCAAAACCAATATACATCCTGCTATATCTCCCACATGGAAAATGCCAGGAGGGAAAAGTGGGGATTATGTTTAGACTTTCTCGGAACTGCTTCAAATCAACTAGATATCTTTGTGCTGTAAATCTCCCAACAGCCAAACGCAAATGCAGCAAACATCTCGCTGTATGTCCCACATCCAAAGTGCCAAGAGAGAGCTTGCTCTCCCTGTCTTTGAGTACTGTTTTCACTGTCCCGGTTACCTCTTTGCTAACATTCTCTTCAGAGCTGCAGTGAAACCAGGAACCACGTGGAGAAGGCACCCACACTGAAAGTGCCTGGAGGGAACATTGGGGCTTCTTCTCAGTGTCTCTGACATAGGGTTTCACTGTCCCGGGAAAGTCTCTGCTAACACCCTGCAGAGCGCAGTGCCCAATATACAGAAATGTCTTGCGGTATCTCCTACAGGGAAAGTGCCAGGAGGGAACTGTCGAGCTTGTTCTCAGTGTCTCTGAGAATTGCTCTGATTATCCGTGTGACCTCTTTACTAAGACTCTCCAGAGAGCCGTCCTCAAAACCAACACACATCTTGACATATCTCCCACATTGATCGCAGTGTCTCCAGGAACGGCATTCAAGGAGCCAGGAACTTTCCTCCCTACACTGTCCATTGAGTTGGCCTCAAAACCAATATACATCCTGCTATATCTCCCACATGGAAAGTGCCAGGAGGGAAAAGTGGGGATTATGTTTAGACTTTCTCGGAACTGCTTCAAATCAACTAGATATCTTTGTGCTGTAAATCTCCCAACAGCCAAACGCAAATGCAGCAAACATCTCGCTGTATGTCCCACATCCAAAGTGCCAAGAGAGAGCTTGCTCTCCCTGTCTTTGAGCACTGTTTTCACTGTCCCGATGAGCTCTTTGCTAACATTCTCTTCAGAGCTGCAGTGAAACCAGGAACCACGTGGAGAAGGCACCCACACTGAAAGTGCCTGGATGGAACACTGGGGCTTCTTCTCAGTGTCTCTGACATAGGGTTTCACTGTCCCGGGAAAGTCTCTGCTAACACCCTGCAGAGCGCAGTGCCCAATATACAGAAACGTCTTGCGGTATCTCCTACAGGGAAAGTGCCAGGAGGGAATTGTCGAGCTTGTTCTCAGTGTCTCTGAGAATTGCTCTGATTATCCGTGTGACCTCTTTGCTAAGACTCTCCAGAGAGCCGTCCTCAAAACCAACACACATCTTGACATATCTCCCACATTGATCGCAGTGTCTCCAGGAACGGCATTCAAGGAGCCAGGAACTTTTCTCCCTACACTGTCCATTGAGTTGTCCTCAAAACCTATATACATCCTGCTATATCTCCCACATGGAAAATGCCAGGAGGGAAAAGTGGGGATTATGTTTAGACTTTCTCGGAACTGCTTCAAATCAACTAGATATCTTTGTGCTGTAAATCTCCCAACAGCCAAACGCAAATGCAGCAAACATCTCGCTGTATGTCCCACATCCAAAGTGCCAAGAGAGTAATGTAGAGCTTGCTCTCCCTGTCTTTGAGTACTGTTTTCACTGTCCCGATGACCTCTTTGCTAACATTCTCTTCAGAGCTGCAGTGAAACCAGGAACCACGTGGAGAAGGCACCCACACTGAAAGTGCCTGGAGGGAACATTGGGGCTTCTTCTCAGTGTCTCTGACATAGGGTTTCACTGTCCCGGGAAAGTCTCTGCTAAGACCCTGCAGAGCGCAGTGCTCAATATACAGAGACTTTCTCGGAACTGCTTCAAATCAACTAGATATCTTTGTGCTGTAAATCTCCCATCAGCCAAACGCAAAAGCAGCAAACATCTCGCTGTATGTCCCACATCCAAAGTGCTAAGAGAGTAATGTAGAGCTTGCTCTCCCTGTCTTTGAGCACTGTTTTCACTGTCCCGGTTACCTCTTTGCTAACATTCTCTTCAGAGCTGCAGTGAAACCAGGAACCACGTGGAGAAGGCACCCACACTGAAAGTGCCTGGAGGGAACATTGGGGCTTCTTCTCAATGTCTCTGACATAGGGTTTCACTGTCCCGGGAAAGTCTCTGCTAACACCCTGCAGAGCGCAGTGCCCAATATACAGAAACGTCTTGCGGTATCTCCTACAGGGAAAGTGCCAGGAGGGAATTGTCGAGCTTGTTCTCAGTGTCTCTGAGAATTGCTCTGATTATCCGTGTGACCTCTTTGCTAAGACTCTCCAGAGAGCCGTCCTCAAAACCAACACACATCTTGACATATCTCCCACATTGATCGCAGTGTCTCCAGGAACGGCATTCAAGGAGCCAGGAACTTTTCTCCCTACACTGTCCATTGAGTTGTCCTCAAAACCAATATACATCCTGCTATATCTCCCACATGGAAAGTGCCAGGAGGGAAAAGTGGGGATTATGTTTAGACTTTCTCGGAACTGCTTCAAATCAACTAGATATCTTTGTGCTGTAAATCTCCCAACAGCCAAACGCAAATGCAGCAAACATCTCGCTGTATGTCCCACATCCAAAGTGCCAAGAGAGAGCTTGCTCTCCCTGTCTTTGAGACCTGTTTTCACTGTCCCGATGAGCTCTTTGCTAACATTCTCTTCAGAGCTGCAGTGAAACCAGGAACCACGTGGAGAAGGCACCCACACTGAAAGTGCCTGGAGGGAACATTGGGGCTTCTTCTCAGTGTCTCTGACATAGGGTTTCACTGTCCCGGGAAAGTCTCTGCTAACACCCTGCAGAGCGCAGTGCCCAATATACAGAAATGTCTTGCGGTATCTCCTACAGGGAAAGTGCCAGGAGGGAATTGTCGAGATTGTTCTCAGTGTCTCTGAGAATTGCTCTGATTATCCGTGTGACCTCTTTACCAACACACATCTTGACATATCTCCCACATTGATCGCAGTGTCTCCAGGAACGGCATTCAAGGAGCCAGGAACTTTTCTCCCTACACTGTCCATTGAGTTGGCCTCAAAACCAATATACATCCTGCTATATCTCCCACATGGAAAGTGCCAGGAGGGAAAAGTGGGGATTATGTTTAGACTTTCTCGGAACTGCTTCAAATCAACTAGATATCTTTGTGCTGTAAATGACCCAATAGCCAAACGCAAATGCAGCAAACATCTCGCTGTATGTCCCACATCCAAAGTGCCAAGAGAGAGCTTGCTCTCCCTGTCTTTGAGTACTGTTTTCACTGTCCCGATGAGCTCTTTGCTAACATTCTCTTCAGAGCTGCAGTGAAACCAGGAACCACGTGGAGAAGGCACCCACACTGAAAGTGCCTGGAGGGAACATTGGGGCTTCTTCTCAATGTCTCTGACATAGGGTTTCACTGTCCCGGGAAAGTCTCTGCTAACACCCTGCAGAGCGCAGTGCCCAATATACAGAAACGTCTTGCGGTATCTCCTACAGGGAAAGTGCCAGGAGGGAATTGTCGAGCTTGTTCTCAGTGTCTCTGAGAATTGCTCTGATTATCCGTGTGACCTCTTTGCTAAGACTCTCCAGAGAGCCGTCCTCAAAACCAACACACATCTTGACATATCTCCCACATTGATCGCAGTGTCTCCAGGAACGGCATTCAAGGAGCCAGGAACTTTTCTCCCTACACTGTCCATTGAGTTGTCCTCAAAACCAATATACATCCTGCTATATCTCCCACATGGAAAATGCCAGGAGGGAAAAGTGGGGATTATGTTTAGACTTTCTCGGAACTGCTTCAAATCAACTAGATATCTTTGTGCTGTAAATCTCCCAACAGCCAAACGCAAATGCAGCAAACATCTCGCTGTATGTCCCACATCCAAAGTGCCAAGAGAGTAATGTAGAGCTTGCTCTCCCTGTCTTTGAGTACTGTTTTCACTGTCCCGGTTACCTCTTTGCTAACATTCTCTTCAGAGCTGCAGTGAAACCAGGAACCACGTGGAGAAGGCACCCACACTGAAAGTGCCTGGAGGGAACATTGGGGCTTCTTCTCAGTGTCTCTGACCATAGGGTTTCACTGTCCCGGGAAAGTCTCTGCTAACACCCTGCAGAGCGCAGTGCCCAATATACAGAAACGTCTTGCGGTATCTGCTACAGGGAAAGTGCCAGGAGGGAATTGTCGAGCTTGTTCTCAGTGTCTCTGAGAATTGCTCTGATTATCCATGTGACCTCTTTGCTAAGACTCTCCAGAGAGACGTCCTCAAAACCAACACACATCTTGACATATCTCCCACATTGATCGCAGTGTCTCCAGGAACGGCATTCAAGGAGCCAGGAACTTTTCTCCCTACACTGTCCTTTGAGTTGGCCTCAAAACCAATCTACATCCTGCTATATCTCCCACATGGAAAGTGCCAGGAGGGAAAAGTGGGGATTATGTTTAGACTTTCTCGGAACTGCTTCAAATCAACTAGATATCTTTGTGCTGTAAATCTCCCAACAGCCAAACGCAAATGCAGCAAACATCTCGCTGTATGTCCCACATCCAAAGTGCCAAGAGAGAGCTTGCTCTCCCTGTCTTTGAGTACTGTTTTCACTGTCCCGGTTACCTCTTTGCTAACATTCTCTTCAGAGCTGCAGTGAAACCAGGAACCACGTGGAGAAGGCACCCACACTGAAAGTGCCTGGATGGAACACTGGGGCTTCTTCTCAGTGTCTCTGACATAGGGTTTCACTGTCCCGGGAAAGTCTCTGCTAACACACTGCAGAGCGCAGTGCCCAATATACAGAAACGTCTTGCGGTATCTCCTACAGGGAAAGTGCCAGGAGGGAATTGTCGAGCTTGTTCTCAGTGTCTCTGAGAATTGCTCTGATTATCCGTGTGACCTCTTTGCTAAGACTCTCCAGAGAGCCGTCCTCAAAACCAACACACATCTTGACATATCTCCCACATTGATCGCAGTGTCTCCAGGAACGGCATTCAAGGAGCCAGGAACTTTTCTCCCTACACTGTCCATTGAGTTGTCCTCAAAACCAATATACATCCTGCTATATCTCCCACATGGAAAATGCCAGGAGGGAAAAGTGGGGATTATGTTTAGACTTTCTCGGAACTGCTTCAAATCAACTAGATATCTTTGTGCTGTAAATCTCCCAACAGCCAAACGCAAATGCAGCAAACATCTCGCTGTATGTCCCACATCCAAAGTGCCAAGAGAGTAATGTAGAGCTTGCTCTCCCTGTCTTTGAGTACTGTTTTCACTGTCCCGGTTACCTCTTTGCTAACATTCTCTTCAGAGCTGCAGTGAAACCAGGAACCACGTGGAGAAGGCACCCACACTGAAAGTGCCTGGAGGGAACATTGGGGCTTCTTCTCAGTGTCTCTGACCATAGGGTTTCACTGTCCCGGGAAAGTCTCTGCTAACACCCTGCAGAGCGCAGTGCCCAATATACAGAAACGTCTTGCGGTATCTGCTACAGGGAAAGTGCCAGGAGGGAATTGTCGAGCTTGTTCTCAGTGTCTCTGAGAATTGCTCTGATTATCCATGTGACCTCTTTGCTAAGACTCTCCAGAGAGACGTCCTCAAAACCAACACACATCTTGACATATCTCCCACATTGATCGCAGTGTCTCCAGGAACGGCATTCAAGGAGCCAGGAACTTTTCTCCCTACACTGTCCTTTGAGTTGGCCTCAAAACCAATCTACATCCTGCTATATCTCCCACATGGAAAGTGCCAGGAGGGAAAAGTGGGGATTATGTTTAGACTTTCTCGGAACTGCTTCAAATCAACTAGATATCTTTGTGCTGTAAATCTCCCAACAGCCAAACGCAAATGCAGCAAACATCTCGCTGTATGTCCCACATCCAAAATGCCAAGAGAGAGCTTGCTCTCCCTGTCTTTGAGTACTGTTTTCACTGTCCCGGTTACCTCTTTGCTAACATTCTCTTCAGAGCTGCAGTGAAACCAGGAACCACGTGGAGAAGGCACCCACACTGAAAGTGCCTGGATGGAACACTGGGGCTTCTTCTCAGTGTCTCTGACATAGGGTTTCACTGTCCCGGGAAAGTCTCTGCTAACACCCTGCAGAGCGCAGTGCCCAATATACAGAAACGTCTTGCGGTATCTCCTACAGGGAAAGTGCCAGGAGGGAATTGTCGAGCTTGTTCTCAGTGTCTCTGAGAATTGCTCTGATTATCCGTGTGACCTCTTTGCTAAGACTCTCCAGAGAGCCGTCCTCAAAACCAACACACATCTTGACATATCTCCCACATTGATCGCAGTGTCTCCAGGAACGGCATTCAAGGAGCCAGGAACTTTTCTCCCTACACTGTCCATTGAGTTGTCCTCAAAACCTATATACATCCTGCTGTATCTCCCACATGGAAAATGCCAGGAGGGAAAAGTGGGGATTATGTTTAGACTTTCTCGGAACTGCTTCAAATCAACTAGATATCTTTGTGCTGTAAATCTCCCAACAGCCAAACGCAAATGCAGCAAACATCACGCTGTATGTCCCACATCCAAAGTGCCAAGAGAGTAATGTAGAGCTTGCTCTCCCTGTCTTTGAGTACTGTTTTCACTGTCCCGATGAGCTCTTTGCTAACATTCTCTTCAGAGCTGCAGTGAAACCAGGAACCACGTGGAGAAGGCACCCACACTGAAAGTGCCTGGAGGGAACATTGGGGCTTCTTCTCAGTGTCTCTGACATAGGGTTTCACTGTCCCGGGAAAGTCTCTGCTAACACCCTGCAGAGCGCAGTGCTCAATATACAGAGACTTTCTCGGAACTGCTTCAAATCAACTAGATATCTTTGTGCTGTAAATCTCCCAACAGCCAAACGCAAAAGCAGCAAACATCTCGCTGTATGTCCCACATCCAAAGTGCTAAGAGAGTAATGTAGAGCTTGCTCTCCCTGTCTTTGAGCACTGTTTTCACTGTCCCGGTTACCTCTTTGCTAACATTCTCTTCAGAGCTGCAGTGAAACCAGGAACCACGTGGAGAAGGCACCCACACTGAAAGTGCCTGGAGGGAACATTGGGGCTTCTTCTCAATGTCTCTGACATAGGGTTTCACTGTCCCGGGAAAGTCTCTGCTAACACCCTGCAGAGCGCAGTGCCCAATATACAGAAACGTCTTGCGGTATCTCCTACAGGGAAAGTGCCAGGAGGGAATTGTCGAGCTTGTTCTCAGTGTCTCTGAGAATTGCTCTGATTATCCGTGTGACCTCTTTGCTAAGACTCTCCAGAGAGCCGTCCTCAAAACCAACACACATCTTGACATATCTCCCACATTGATCGCAGTGTCTCCAGGAACGGCATTCAAGGAGCCAGGAACTTTTCTCCCTACACTGTCCATTGAGTTGTCCTCAAAACCAATATACATCCTTCTATATCTCCCACATGGAAAGTGCCAGGAGGGAAAAGTGGGGATTATGTTTAGACTTTCTCGGAACTGCTTCAAATCAACTAGATATCTTTGTGCTGTAAATCTCCCATCAGCCAAACGCAAAAGCAGCAAACATCTCGCTGTATGTCCCACATCCAAAGTGCCAAGAGAGTAATGTAGAGCTTGCTCTCCCTGTCTTTGAGCACTGTTTTCACTGTCCCGGTTACCTCTTTGCTAACATTCTCTTCAGAGCTGCAGTGAAACCAGGAACCACGTGGAGAAGGCACCCACACTGAAAGTGCCTGGAGGGAACATTGGGGCTTCTTCTCAGTGTCTCTGACCATAGGGTTTCACTGTCCCGGGAAAGTCTCTGCTAACACCCTGCAGAGCGCAGTGCCCAATATACAGAAACGTCTTGCGGTATCTCCTACAGGGAAAGTGCCAGGAGGGAATTGTCGAGCTTGTTCTCAGTGTCTCTGAGAATTGCTCTGATTATCCGTGTGACCTCTTTGCTAAGACTCTCCAGAGAGCCGTCCTCAAAACCAACACACATCTTGACATATCTCCCACATTGATCGCAGTGTCTCCAGGAACGGCATTCAAGGAGCCAGGAACTTTTCTCCCTACACTGTCCATTGAGTTGTCCTCAAAACCAATATACATCCTGCTATATCTCCCACATGGAAAATGCCAGGAGGGAAAAGTGGGGATTATGTTTAGACTTTCTCGGAACTGCTTCAAATCAACTAGATATCTTTGTGCTGTAAATCTCCCAACAGCCAAACGCAAATGCAGCAAACATCTCGCTGTATGTCCCACATCCAAAGTGCCAAGAGAGTAATGTAGAGCTTGCTCTCCCTGTCTTTGAGTACTGTTTTCACTGTCCCGATGAGCTCTTTGCTAACATTCTCTTCAGAGCTGCAGTGAAACCAGGAACCACGTGGAGAAGGCACCCACACTGAAAGTGCCTGGAGGGAACATTGGGGCTTCTTCTCAGTGTCTCTGACCATAGGGTTTCACTGTCCCGGGAAAGTCTCTGCTAACACCCTGCAGAGCGCAGTGCCCAATATACAGAAATGTCTTGCGGTATCTGCTACAGGGAAAGTGCCAGGAGGGAATTGTCGAGCTTGTTCTCAGTGTCTCTGAGAATTGCTCTGATTATCCATGTGACCTCTTTGCTAAGACTCTCCAGAGAGACGTCCTCAAAACCAACACACATCTTGACATATCTCCCACATTGATCGCAGTTTCTCCAGGAACGGCATTCAAGGAGCCAGGAACTTTTCTCCCTACACTGTCCTTTGAGTTGGCCTCAAAACCAATATACATCCTGCTATATCTCCCACATGGAAAGTGCCAGGAGGGAAAAGTGGGGATTATGTTTAGACTTTCTCGGAACTGCTTCAAATCAACTAGATATCTTTGTGCTGTAAATCTCCCAACAGCCAAACGCAAATGCAGCAAACATCTCGCTGTATGTCCCACATCCAAAGTGCCAAGAGAGAGCTTGCTCTCCCTGTCTTTGAGTACTGTTTTCACTGTCCCGGTTACCTCTTTGCTAACATTCTCTTCAGAGCTGCAGTGAAACCAGGAACCACGTGGAGAAGGCACCCACACTGAAAGTGCCTGGAGGGAACATTGGGGCTTCTTCTCAGTGTCTCTGACATAGGGTTTCACTGTCCCGGGAAAGTCTCTGCTAACACCCTGCAGAGCGCAGTGCTCAATATACAGAGACTTTCTCGGAACTGCTTCAAATCAACTAGATATCTTTGTGCTGTAAATCTCCCATCAGCCAAACGCAAAAGCAGCAAACATCTCGCTGTATGTCCCACATCCAAAGTGCTAAGAGAGTAATGTAGAGCTTGCTCTCCCTTTCTTTGAGTACTGTTTTCACTGTCCCGATGAGCTCTTTGCTAACATTCTCTTCAGAGCTGCAGTGAAACCAGGAACCACGTGGAGAAGGCACCCACACTGAAAGTGCCTGGAGGGAACATTGGGGCTTCTTCTCAGTGTCTCTGACATAGGGTTTCACTGTCCCGGGAAAGTCTCTGCTAACACCCTGCAGAACGCAGTGCCCAATATACAGAAACGTCTTGCGGTATCTCCTACAGGGAAAGTGCCAGGAGGGAATTGTCGAGCTTGTTCTCAGTGTCTCTGATAATTGCTCTGATTATCCGTGTGACCTCTTTGCTAAGACTCTCCAGAGAGCCGTCCTCAAAACCAACACACATCTTGACATATCTCCCACATTGATCGCAGTGTCTCCAGGAACGGCATTCAAGGAGCCAGGAACTTTTCTCCCTACACTGTCCATTGAGTTGGCCTCAAAACCAATATACATCCTGCTATATCTCCCACATGGAAAATGCCAGGAGGGAAAAGTGGGGATTATGTTTAGACTTTCTCGGAACTGCTTCAAATCAACTAGATATCTTTGTGCTGTAAATCTCCCAACAGCCAAACGCAAATGCAGCAAACATCTCGCTGTATGTCCCACATCCAAAGTGCCAAGAGAGTAATGTAGAGCTTGCTCTCCCTGTCTTTGAGTACTGTTTTCACTGTCCCGATGAGCTCTTTGCTAACATTCTCTTCAGAGCTGCAGTGAAACCAGGAACCACGTGGAGAAGGCACCCACGCTGAAAGTGCCTGGAGGGAACATTGGGGCTTCTTCTCAGTGTCTCTGACATAGGGTTTCACTGTCCCGGGAAAGTCTCTGCTAACACCCTGCAGAACGCAGTGCCCAATATACAGAAACGTCTTGCGGTATCTCCTACAGGGAAAGTGCCAGGAGGGAATTGTCGAGCTTGTTCTCAGTGTCTCTGAGAATTGCTCTGATTATCCGTGTGACCTCTTTGCTAAGACTCTCCAGAGAGCCGTCCTCAAAACCAACACACATCTTGACATATCTCCCACATTGATCGCAGTGTCTCCAGGAACGGCATTCAAGGAGCCAGGAACTTTTCTCCCTACACTGTCCATTGAGTTGTCCTCAAAACCTATATACATCCTGCTATATCTCCCACATGGAAAATGCCAGGAGGGAAAAGTGGGGATTATGTTTAGACTTTCTCGGAACTGCTTCAAATCAACTAGATATCTTTGTGCTGTAAATCTCCCAACAGCCAAACGCAAATGCAGCAAACATCTCGCTGTATGTCCCACATCCAAAGTGCCAAGAGAGTAATGTAGAGCTTGCTCTCCCTGTCTTTGAGTACTGTTTTCACTGTCCCGATGAGCTCTTTGCTAACATTCTCTTCAGAGCTGCAGTGAAACCAGGAACCACGTGGAGAAGGCACCCACACTGAAAGTGCCTGGAGGGAACATTGGGGCTTCTTCTCAGTGTCTCTGACATAGGGTTTCACTGTCCCGGGAAAGTCTCTGCTAACACCCTGCAGAGCGCAGTGCTCAATATACAGAGACTTTCTCGGAACTGCTTCAAATCAACTAGATATCTTTGTGCTGTAAATCTCCCATCAGCCAAACGCAAAAGCAGCAAACATCTCGCTGTATGTCCCACATCCAAATTGCTAAGAGAGTAATGTAGAGCTTGCTCTCCCTGTCTTTGAGCACTGTTTTCACTGTCCCGGTTACCTCTTTGCTAACATTCTCTTCAGAGCTGCAGTGAAACCAGGAACCACGTGGAGAAGGCACCCACACTGAAAGTGCCTGGAGGGAACATTGGGGCTTCTTCTCAATGTCTCTGACCATAGGGTTTCACTGTCCCGGGAAAGTCTCTGCTAACACCCTGCAGAGCGCAGTGCCCAATATACAGAAACGTCTTGCGGTATCTCCTACAGGGAAAGTGCCAGGAGGGAATTGTCGAGCTTGTTCTCAGTGTCTCTGAGAATTGCTCTGATTATCCGTGTGACCTCTTTGCTAAGACTCTCCAGAGAGCCGTCCTCAAAACCAACACACATCTTGACATATCTCCCACATTGATCGCAGTGTCTCCAGGAACGGCATTCAAGGAGCCAGGAACTTTTCTCCCTACACTGTCAATTGAGTTGTCCTCAAAACCTATATACATCCTGCTATATCTCCCACATGGAAAATGCCAGGAGGGAAAAGTGGGGATTATGTTTAGACTTTCTCGGAACTGCTTCAAATCAACTAGATATCTTTGTGCTGTAAATCTCCCAACAGCCAAACGCAAATGCAGCAAACATCTCGCTGTATGTCCCACATCCAAAGTGCCAAGAGAGTAATGTAGAGCTTGCTCTCCCTGTCTTTGAGTACTGTTTTCACTGTCCCGATGACCTCTTTGCTAACATTCTCTTCAGAGCTGCAGTGAAACCAGGAACCACGTGGAGAAGGCACCCACACTGAAAGTGCCTGGAGGGAACATTGGGGCTTCTTCTCAGTGTCTCTGACATAGGGTTTCACTGTCCCGGGAAAGTCTCTGCTAACACCCTGCAGAGCGCAGTGCTCAATATACAGAGACTTTCTCGGAACTGCTTCAAATCAACTAGATATCTTTGTGCTGTAAATCTCCCATCAGCCAAACGCAAAAGCAGCAAACATCTCGCTGTATGTCCCACATCCAAAGTGCTAAGAGAGTAATGTAGAGCTTGCTCTCCCTGTCTTTGAGCACTGTTTTCACTGTCCCGGTTACCTCTTTGCTAACATTCTCTTCAGAGCTGCAGTGAAACCAGGAACCACGTGGAGAAGGCACCCACACTGAAAGTGCCTGGAGGGAACATTGGGGCTTCTTCTCAATGTCTCTGACCATAGGGTTTCACTGTCCCGGGAAAGTCTCTGCTAACACCCTGCAGAGCGCAGTGCCCAATATACAGAAACGTCTTGCGGTATCTCCTACAGGGAAAGTGCCAGGAGGGAATTGTCGAGCTTGTTCTCAGTGTCTCTGAGAATTGCTCTGATTATCCGTGTGACCTCTTTGCTAAGACTCTCCAGAGAGCCGTCCTCAAAACCAACACACATCTTGACATATCTCCCACATTGATCGCAGTGTCTCCAGGAACGGCATTCAAGGAGCCAGGAACTTTTCTCCCTACACTGTCCATTGAGTTGTCCTCAAAACCAATATACATCCTGCTATATCTCCCACATGGAAAGTGCCAGGAGGGAAAAGTGGGGATTATGTTTAGACTTTCTCGGAACTGCTTCAAATCAACTAGATATCTTTGTGCTGTAAATCTCCCAACAGCCAAACGCAAATGCAGCAAACATCTCGCTGTATGTCCCACATCCATAGTGCCAAGAGAGAGCTTGCTCTCCCTGTCTTTGAGTACTGTTTTCACTGTCCCGGTTACCTCTTTGCTAACATTCTCTTCAGAGCTGCAGTGAAACCAGGAACCACGTGGAGAAGGCACCCACACTGAAAGTGCCTGGAGGGAACATTGGGGCTTCTTCTCAGTGTCTCTGACATAGGGTTTCACTGTCCCGGGAAAGTCTCTGCTAACACCCTGCAGAACGCAGTGCCCAATATAGAGAAACGTCTTGCGGTATCTCCTACAGGGAAAGTGCCAGGAGGGAATTGTCGAGCTTGTTCTCAGTGTCTCTGAGAATTGCTCTGATTATCCGTGTGACCTCTTTACCAACACACATCTTGACATATCTCCCACATTGATCGCAGTGTCTCCAGGAACGGCATTCAAGGAGCCAGGAACTTTTCTCCCTACACTGTCCTTTGAGTTGGCCTCAAAACCAATATACATCCTGCTATATCTCCCACATGGAAAGTGCCAGGAGGGAAAAGTGGGGATTATGTTTCGACTTTCTCGGAACTGCTTCAAATCAACTAGATATCTTTGTGCTGTAAATCTCCCAACAGCCAAACGCAAATGCAGCAAACATCTCGCTGTATGTCCCACATCCAAAGTGCCAAGAGAGAGCTTGCTCTCCCTGTCTTTGAGTACTGTTTTCACTGTCCCGGTTACCTCTTTGCTAACATTCTCTTCAGAGCTGCAGTGAAACCAGGAACCACGTGGAGAAGGCACCCACACTGAAAGTGCCTGGAGGGAACATTGGGGCTTCTTCTCAGTGTCTCTGACATAGGGTTTCACTGTCCCGGGAAAGTCTCTGCTAACACCCTGCAGAGCGCAGTGCTCAATATACAGAGACTTTCTCGGAACTGCTTCAAATCAACTAGATATCTTTGTGCTGTAAATCTCCCATCAGCCAAACGCAAAAGCAGCAAACATCTCGCTGTATGTCCCACATCCAAAGTGCTAAGAGAGTAATGTAGAGCTTGCTCTCCCTTTCTTTGAGTACTGTTTTCACTGTCCCGATGAGCTCTTTGCTAACATTCTCTTCAGAGCTGCAGTGAAACCAGGAACCACGTGGAGAAGGCACCCACACTGAAAGTGCCTGGAGGGAACATTGGGGCTTCTTCTCAGTGTCTCTGACATAGGGTTTCACTGTCCCAGGAAAGTCTCTGCTAACACCCTGCAGAACGCAGTGCCCAATATAGAGAAACGTCTTGCGGTATCTCCTACAGGGAAAGTGCCAGGAGGGAATTGTCGAGCTTGTTCTCAGTGTCTCTGAGAATTGCTCTGATTATCCGTGTGACCTCTTTGCTAAGACTCTCCAGAGAGACGTCCTCAAAACCAACACACATCTTGACATATCTCCCACATTGATCGCAGTGTCTCCAGGAACGGCATTCAAGGAGCCAGGAACTTTTCTCCCTACACTGTCCATTGAGTTGGCCTCAAAACCAATATACATCCTGCTATATCTCCCACATGGAAAATGCCAGGAGGGAAAAGTGGGGATTATGTTTAGACTTTCTCGGAACTGCTTCAAATCAACTAGATATCTTTGTGCTGTAAATCTCCCAACAGCCAAACGCAAATGCAGCAAACATCTCGCTGTATGTCCCACATCCAAAGTGCCAAGAGAGTAATGTAGAGCTTGCTCTCCCTGTCTTTGAGTACTGTTTTCACTGTCCCGATGAGCTCTTTGCTAACATTCTCTTCAGAGCTGCAGTGAAACCAGGAACCACGTGGAGAAGGCACCCACACTGAAAGTGCCTGGAGGGAACATTGGGGCTTCTTCTCAGTGTCTCTGACATAGGGTTTCACTGTCCCGGGAAAGTCTCTGCTAACACCCTGCAGAGCGCAGTGCTCAATATACAGAGACTTTCTCGGAACTGCTTCAAATCAACTAGATATCTTTGTGCTGTAAATCTCCCAACAGCCAAACGCAAAAGCAGCAAACATCTCGCTGTATGTCCCACATCCAAAGTGCTAAGAGAGTAATGTAGAGCTTGCTCTCCCTGTCTTTGAGCACTGTTTTCACTGTCCCGGTTACCTCTTTGCTAACATTCTCTTCAGAGCTGCAGTGAAACCAGGAACCACGTGGAGAAGGCACCCACACTGAAAGTGCCTGGAGGGAACATTGGGGCTTCTTCTCAATGTCTCTGACATAGGGTTTCACTGTCCCGGGAAAGTCTCTGCTAACACCCTGCAGAGCGCAGTGCCCAATATACAGAAACGTCTTGCGGTATCTCCTACAGGGAAAGTGCCAGGAGGGAATTGTCGAGCTTGTTCTCAGTGTCTCTGAGAATTGCTCTGATTATCCGTGTGACCTCTTTGCTAAGACTCTCCAGAGAGCCGTCCTCAAAACCAACACACATCTTGACATATCTCCCACATTGATCGCAGTGTCTCCAGGAACGGCATTCAAGGAGCCAGGAACTTTTCTCCCTACACTGTCCATTGAGTTGTCCTCAAAACCAATATACATCCTTCTATATCTCCCACATGGAAAGTGCCAGGAGGGAAAAGTGGGGATTATGTTTAGACTTTCTCGGAACTGCTTCAAATCAACTAGATATCTTTGTGCTGTAAATCTCCCATCAGCCAAACGCAAAAGCAGCAAACATCTCGCTGTATGTCCCACATCCAAAGTGCCAAGAGAGTAATGTAGAGCTTGCTCTCCCTGTCTTTGAGCACTGTTTTCACTGTCCCGGTTACCTCTTTGCTAACATTCTCTTCAGAGCTGCAGTGAAACCAGGAACCACGTGGAGAAGGCACCCACACTGAAAGTGCCTGGAGGGAACATTGGGGCTTCTTCTCAGTGTCTCTGACCATAGGGTTTCACTGTCCCGGGAAAGTCTCTGCTAACACCCTGCAGAGCGCAGTGCCCAATATACAGAAACGTCTTGCGGTATCTCCTACAGGGAAAGTGCCAGGAGGGAATTGTCGAGCTTGTTCTCAGTGTCTCTGAGAATTGCTCTGATTATCCGTGTGACCTCTTTGCTAAGACTCTCCAGAGAGCCGTCCTCAAAACCAACACACATCTTGACATATCTCCCACATTGATCGCAGTGTCTCCAGGAACGGCATTCAAGGAGCCAGGAACTTTTCTCCCTACACTGTCCATTGAGTTGTCCTCAAAACCAATATACATCCTGCTATATCTCCCACATGGAAAATGCCAGGAGGGAAAAGTGGGGATTATGTTTAGACTTTCTCGGAACTGCTTCAAATCAACTAGATATCTTTGTGCTGTAAATCTCCCAACAGCCAAACGCAAATGCAGCAAACATCTCGCTGTATGTCCCACATCCAAAGTGCCAAGAGAGTAATGTAGAGCTTGCTCTCCCTGTCTTTGAGTACTGTTTTCACTGTCCCGATGAGCTCTTTGCTAACATTCTCTTCAGAGCTGCAGTGAAACCAGGAACCACGTGGAGAAGGCACCCACACTGAAAGTGCCTGGAGGGAACATTGGGGCTTCTTCTCAGTGTCTCTGACCATAGGGTTTCACTGTCCCGGGAAAGTCTCTGCTAACACCCTGCAGAGCGCAGTGCCCAATATACAGAAATGTCTTGCGGTATCTGCTACAGGGAAAGTGCCAGGAGGGAATTGTCGAGCTTGTTCTCAGTGTCTCTGAGAATTGCTCTGATTATCCATGTGACCTCTTTGCTAAGACTCTCCAGAGAGACGTCCTCAAAACCAACACACATCTTGACATATCTCCCACATTGATCGCAGTTTCTCCAGGAACGGCATTCAAGGAGCCAGGAACTTTTCTCCCTACACTGTCCTTTGAGTTGGCCTCAAAACCAATATACATCCTGCTATATCTCCCACATGGAAAGTGCCAGGAGGGAAAAGTGGGGATTATGTTTAGACTTTCTCGGAACTGCTTCAAATCAACTAGATATCTTTGTGCTGTAAATCTCCCAACAGCCAAACGCAAATGCAGCAAACATCTCGCTGTATGTCCCACATCCAAAGTGCCAAGAGAGAGCTTGCTCTCCCTGTCTTTGAGTACTGTTTTCACTGTCCCGGTTACCTCTTTGCTAACATTCTCTTCAGAGCTGCAGTGAAACCAGGAACCACGTGGAGAAGGCACCCACACTGAAAGTGCCTGGAGGGAACATTGGGGCTTCTTCTCAGTGTCTCTGACATAGGGTTTCACTGTCCCGGGAAAGTCTCTGCTAACACCCTGCAGAGCGCAGTGCCCAATATACAGAAATGTCTTGCGGTATCTCCTACAGGGAAAGTGCCAGGAGGGAATTGTCGAGCTTGTTCTCAGTGTCTCTGAGAATTGCTCTGATTATCCGTGTGACCTCTTTACTAAGACTCTCCAGAGAGCCGTCCTCAAAACCAACACACATCTTGACATATCTCCCACATTGATCGCAGTGTCTCCAGGAACGGCATTCAAGGAGCCAGGAACTTTTCTCCCTACACTGTCCATTGAGTTGTCCTCAAAACCAATATACATCCTGCTATATCTCCCACATGGAAAGTGCCAGGAGGGAAAAGTGGGGATTATGTTTAGACTTTCTCGGAACTGCTTCAAATCAACTAGATATCTTTGTGCTGTAAATCTCCCAACAGCCAAACGCAAATGCAGCAAACATCTCGCTGTATGTCCCACATCCAAAGTGCCAAGAGAGAGCTTGCTCTCCCTGTCTTTGAGTACTGTTTTCACTGTCCCGATGAGCTCTTTGCTAACATTCTCTTCAGAGCTGCAGTGAAACCAGGAACCACGTGGAGAAGGCACCCACACTGAAAGTGCCTGGAGGGAACATTGGGGCTTCTTCTCAGTGTCTCTGACATAGGGTTTCACTGTCCCGGGAAAGTCTCTGCTAACACCCTGCAGAGCGCAGTGCTCAATATACAGAGACTTTCTCGGAACTGCTTCAAATCAACTAGATATCTTTGTGCTGTAAATCTCCCATCAGCCAAACGCAAAAGCAGCAAACATCTCGCTGTATGTCCCACATCCAAAGTGCTAAGAGAGTAATGTAGAGCTTGCTCTCCCTTTCTTTGAGTACTGTTTTCACTGTCCCGATGAGCTCTTTGCTAACATTCTCTTCAGAGCTGCAGTGAAACCAGGAACCACGTGGAGAAGGCACCCACACTGAAAGTGCCTGGAGGGAACATTGGGGCTTCTTCTCAGTGTCTCTGACATAGGGTTTCACTGTCCCGGGAAAGTCTCTGCTAACACCCTGCAGAACGCAGTGCCCAATATACAGAAACGTCTTGCGGTATCTCCTACAGGGAAAGTGCCAGGAGGGAATTGTCGAGCTTGTTCTCAGTGTCTCTGATAATTGCTCTGATTATCCGTGTGACCTCTTTGCTAAGACTCTCCAGAGAGCCGTCCTCAAAACCAACACACATCTTGACATATCTCCCACATTGATCGCAGTGTCTCCAGGAACGGCATTCAAGGAGCCAGGAACTTTTCTCCCTACACTGTCCATTGAGTTGGCCTCAAAACCAATATACATCCTGCTATATCTCCCACATGGAAAATGCCAGGAGGGAAAAGTGGGGATTATGTTTAGACTTTCTCGGAACTGCTTCAAATCAACTAGATATCTTTGTGCTGTAAATCTCCCAACAGCCAAACGCAAATGCAGCAAACATCTCGCTGTATGTCCCACATCCAAAGTGCCAAGAGAGTAATGTAGAGCTTGCTCTCCCTGTCTTTGAGTACTGTTTTCACTGTCCCGATGAGCTCTTTGCTAACATTCTCTTCAGAGCTGCAGTGAAACCAGGAACCACGTGGAGAAGGCACCCACGCTGAAAGTGCCTGGAGGGAACATTGGGGCTTCTTCTCAGTGTCTCTGACATAGGGTTTCACTGTCCCGGGAAAGTCTCTGCTAACACCCTGCAGAACGCAGTGCCCAATATACAGAAACGTCTTGCGGTATCTCCTACAGGGAAAGTGCCAGGAGGGAATTGTCGAGCTTGTTCTCAGTGTCTCTGAGAATTGCTCTGATTATCCATGTGACCTCTTTGCTAAGACTCTCCAGAGAGACGTCCTCAAAACCAACACACATCTTGACATATCTCCCACATTGATCGCAGTTTCTCCAGGAACGGCATTCAAGGAGCCAGGAACTTTTCTCCCTACACTGTCCTTTGAGTTGGCCTCAAAACCAATCTACATCCTGCTATATCTCCCACATGGAAAGTGCCAGGAGGGAAAAGTGGGGATTATGTTTAGACTTTCTCGGAACTGCTTCAAATCAACTAGATATCTTTGTGCTGTAAATCTCCCAACAGCCAAACGCAAATGCAGCAAACATCTCGCTGTATGTCCCACATCCAAAGTGCCAAGAGAGAGCTTGCTCTCCCTGTCTTTGAGTACTGTTTTCACTGTCCCGATGAGCTCTTTGCTAACATTCTCTTCAGAGCTGCAGTGAAACCAGGAACCACGTGGAGAAGGCACCCACACTGAAAGTGCCTGGATGGAACACTGGGGCTTCTTCTCAGTGTCTCTGACATAGGGTTTCACTGTCCCGGGAAAGTCTCTGCTAACACACTGCAGAGCGCAGTGCCCAATATACAGAAACGTCTTGCGGTATCTCCTACAGGGAAAGTGCCAGGAGGGAATTGTCGAGCTTGTTCTCAGTGTCTCTGAGAATTGCTCTGATTATCCGTGTGACCTCTTTGCTAAGACTCTCCAGAGAGCCGTCCTCAAAACCAACACACATCTTGACATATCTCCCACATTGATCGCAGTGTCTCCAGGAACGGCATTCAAGGAGCCAGGAACTTTTCTCCCTACACTGTCCATTGAGTTGTCCTCAAAACCTATATACATCCTGCTATATCTCCCACATGGAAAATGCCAGGAGGGAAAAGTGGGGATTATGTTTAGACTTTCTCGGAACTGCTTCAAATCAACTAGATATCTTTGTGCTGTAAATCTCCCAACAGCCAAACGCAAATGCAGCAAACATCTCGCTGTATGTCCCACATCCAAAGTGCCAAGAGAGTAATGTAGAGCTTGCTCTCCCTGTCTTTGAGTACTGTTTTCACTGTCCCGATGAGCTCTTTGCTAACATTCTCTTCAGAGCTGCAGTGAAACCAGGAACCACGTGGAGAAGGCACCCACACTGAAAGTGCCTGGAGGGAACATTGGGGCTTCTTCTCAGTGTCTCTGACATAGGGTTTCACTGTCCCGGGAAAGTCTCTGCTAACACCCTGCAGAGCGCAGTGCTCAATATACAGAGACTTTCTCGGAACTGCTTCAAATCAACTAGATATCTTTGTGCTGTAAATCTCCCATCAGCCAAACGCAAAAGCAGCAAACATCTCGCTGTATGTCCCACATCCAAATTGCTAAGAGAGTAATGTAGAGCTTGCTCTCCCTGTCTTTGAGCACTGTTTTCACTGTCCCGGTTACCTCTTTGCTAACATTCTCTTCAGAGCTGCAGTGAAACCAGGAACCACGTGGAGAAGGCACCCACACTGAAAGTGCCTGGAGGGAACATTGGGGCTTCTTCTCAATGTCTCTGACCATAGGGTTTCACTGTCCCGGGAAAGTCTCTGCTAACACCCTGCAGAGCGCAGTGCCCAATATACAGAAACGTCTTGCGGTATCTCCTACAGGGAAAGTGCCAGGAGGGAATTGTCGAGCTTGTTCTCAGTGTCTCTGAGAATTGCTCTGATTATCCGTGTGACCTCTTTGCTAAGACTCTCCAGAGAGCCGTCCTCAAAACCAACACACATCTTGACATATCTCCCACATTGATCGCAGTGTCTCCAGGAACGGCATTCAAGGAGCCAGGAACTTTTCTCCCTACACTGTCAATTGAGTTGTCCTCAAAACCTATATACATCCTGCTATATCTCCCACATGGAAAATGCCAGGAGGGAAAAGTGGGGATTATGTTTAGACTTTCTCGGAACTGCTTCAAATCAACTAGATATCTTTGTGCTGTAAATCTCCCAACAGCCAAACGCAAATGCAGCAAACATCTCGCTGTATGTCCCACATCCAAAGTGCCAAGAGAGTAATGTAGAGCTTGCTCTCCCTGTCTTTGAGTACTGTTTTCACTGTCCCGATGAGCTCTTTGCTAACATTCTCTTCAGAGCTGCAGTGAAACCAGGAACCACGTGGAGAAGGCACCCACACTGAAAGTGCCTGGAGGGAACATTGGGGCTTCTTCTCAGTGTCTCTGACATAGGGTTTCACTGTCCCGGGAAAGTCTCTGCTAACACCCTGCAGAGCGCAGTGCTCAATATACAGAGACTTTCTCGGAACTGCTTCAAATCAACTAGATATCTTTGTGCTGTAAATCTCCCATCAGCCAAACGCAAAAGCAGCAAACATCTCGCTGTATGTCCCACATCCAAAGTGCTAAGAGAGTAATGTAGAGCTTGCTCTCCCTGTCTTTGAGCACTGTTTTCACTGTCCCGGTTACCTCTTTGCTAACATTCTCTTCAGAGCTGCAGTGAAACCAGGAACCACGTGGAGAAGGCACCCACACTGAAAGTGCCTGGAGGGAACATTGGGGCTTCTTCTCAATGTCTCTGACCATAGGGTTTCACTGTCCCGGGAAAGTCTCTGCTAACACCCTGCAGAGCGCAGTGCCCAATATACAGAAACGTCTTGCGGTATCTCCTACAGGGAAAGTGCCAGGAGGGAATTGTCGAGCTTGTTCTCAGTGTCTCTGAGAATTGCTCTGATTATCCGTGTGACCTCTTTGCTAAGACTCTCCAGAGAGCCGTCCTCAAAACCAACACACATCTTGACATATCTCCCACATTGATCGCAGTGTCTCCAGGAACGGCATTCAAGGAGCCAGGAACTTTTCTCCCTACACTGTCCATTGAGTTGTCCTCAAAACCAATATACATCCTGCTATATCTCCCACATGGAAAGTGCCAGGAGGGAAAAGTGGGGATTATGTTTAGACTTTCTCGGAACTGCTTCAAATCAACTAGATATCTTTGTGCTGTAAATCTCCCAACAGCCAAACGCAAATGCAGCAAACATCTCGCTGTATGTCCCACATCCAAAGTGCCAAGAGAGAGCTTGCTCTCCCTGTCTTTGAGTACTGTTTTCACTGTCCCGGTTACCTCTTTGCTAACATTCTCTTCAGAGCTGCAGTGAAACCAGGAACCACGTGGAGAAGGCACCCACACTGAAAGTGCCTGGAGGGAACATTGGGGCTTCTTCTCAGTGTCTCTGACATAGGGTTTCACTGTCCCGGGAAAGTCTCTGCTAACACCCTGCAGAACGCAGTGCCCAATATAGAGAAACGTCTTGCGGTATCTCCTACAGGGAAAGTGCCAGGAGGGAATTGTCGAGCTTGTTCTCAGTGTCTCTGAGAATTGCTCTGATTATCCGTGTGACCTCTTTACCAACACACATCTTGACATATCTCCCACATTGATCGCAGTGTCTCCAGGAACGGCATTCAAGGAGCCAGGAACTTTTCTCCCTACACTGTCCTTTGAGTTGGCCTCAAAACCAATATACATCCTGCTATATCTCCCACATGGAAAGTGCCAGGAGGGAAAAGTGGGGATTATGTTTCGACTTTCTCGGAACTGCTTCAAATCAACTAGATATCTTTGTGCTGTAAATCTCCCAACAGCCAAACGCAAATGCAGCAAACATCTCGCTGTATGTCCCACATCCAAAGTGCCAAGAGAGAGCTTGCTCTCCCTGTCTTTGAGTACTGTTTTCACTGTCCCGGTTACCTCTTTGCTAACATTCTCTTCAGAGCTGCAGTGAAACCAGGAACCACGTGGAGAAGGCACCCACACTGAAAGTGCCTGGAGGGAACATTGGGGCTTCTTCTCAGTGTCTCTGACATAGGGTTTCACTGTCCCGGGAAAGTCTCTGCTAACACCCTGCAGAGCGCAGTGCTCAATATACAGAGACTTTCTCGGAACTGCTTCAAATCAACTAGATATCTTTGTGCTGTAAATCTCCCATCAGCCATACGCAAAAGCAGCAAACATCTCGCTGTATGTCCCACATCCAAAGTGCTAAGAGAGTAATGTAGAGCTTGCTCTCCCTTTCTTTGAGTACTGTTTTCACTGTCCCGATGAGCTCTTTGCTAACATTCTCTTCAGAGCTGCAGTGAAACCAGGAACCACGTGGAGAAGGCACCCACACTGAAAGTGCCTGGAGGGAACATTGGGGCTTCTTCTCAGTGTCTCTGACATAGGGTTTCACTGTCCCGGGAAAGTCTCTGCTAACACCCTGCAGAACGCAGTGCCCAATATACAGAAACGTCTTGCGGTATCTCCTACAGGGAAAGTGCCAGGAGGGAATTGTCGAGCTTGTTCTCAGTGTCTCTGATAATTGCTCTGATTATCCGTGTGACCTCTTTGCTAAGACTCTCCAGAGAGACGTCCTCAAAACCAACACACATCTTGACATATCTCCCACATTGATCGCAGTGTCTCCAGGAACGGCATTCAAGGAGCCAGGAACTTTTCTCCCTACACTGTCCATTGAGTTGGCCTCAAAACCAATATACATCCTGCTATATCTCCCACATGGAAAATGCCAGGAGGGAAAAGTGGGGATTATGTTTAGACTTTCTCGGAACTGCTTCAAATCAACTAGATATCTTTGTGCTGTAAATCTCCCAACAGCCAAACGCAAATGCAGCAAACATCTCGCTGTATGTCCCACATCCAAAGTGCCAAGAGAGTAATGTAGAGCTTGCTCTCCCTGTCTTTGAGTACTGTTTTCACTGTCCCGATGAGCTCTTTGCTAACATTCTCTTCAGAGCTGCAGTGAAACCAGGAACCACGTGGAGAAGGCACCCACACTGAAAGTGCCTGGAGGGAACATTGGGGCTTCTTCTCAGTGTCTCTGACATAGGGTTTCACTGTCCCGGGAAAGTCTCTGCTAACACCCTGCAGAACGCAGTGCCCAATATACAGAAACGTCTTGCGGTATCTCCTACAGGGAAAGTGCCAGGAGGGAATTGTCGAGCTTGTTCTCAGTGTCTCTGAGAATTGCTCTGATTATCCGTGTGACCTCTTTGCTAAGACTCTCCAGAGAGCCGTCCTCAAAACCAACACACATCTTGACATATCTCCCACATTGATCGCAGTGTCTCCAGGAACGGCATTCAAGGAGCCAGGAACTTTTCTCCCTACACTGTCCATTGAGTTGGCCTCAAAACCAATCTACATCCTGCTATATCTCCCACATGGAAAGTGCCAGGAGGGAAAAGTGGGGATTATGTTTAGACTTTCTCGGAACTGCTTCAAATCAACTAGATATCTTTGTGCTGTAAATCTCCCAACAGCCAAACGCAAATGCAGCAAACATCTCGCTGTATGTCCCACATCCAAAGTGCCAAGAGAGAGCTTGCTCTCCCTGTCTTTGAGTACTGTTTTCACTGTCCCGGTTACCTCTTTGCTAACATTCTCTTCAGAGCTGCAGTGAAACCAGGAACCACGTGGAGAAGGCACCCACACTGAAAGTGCCTGGAGGGAACATTGGGGCTTCTTCTCAGTGTCTCTGACATAGGGTTTCACTGTCCCGGGAAAGTCTCTGCTAACACCCTGCAGAGCGCAGTGCCCAATATACAGAAATGTCTTGCGGTATCTCCTACAGGGAAAGTGCCAGGAGGGAATTGTCGAGCTTCTTCTCAGTGTCTCTGAGAATTGCTCTGATTATCCGTGTGACCTCTTTACTAAGACTCTCCAGAGAGCCGTCCTCAAAACCAACACACATCTTGACATATCTCCCACATTGATCGCAGTGTCTCCAGGAACGGCATTCAAGGAGCCAGGAACTTTTCTCCCTACACTGTCCATTGAGTTGTCCTCAAAACCAATCTACATCCTGCTATATCTCCCACATGGAAAGTGCCAGGAGGGAAAAGTGGGGATTATGTTTAGACTTTCTCGGAACTGCTTCAAATCAACTAGATATCTTTGTGCTGTAAATCTCCCAACAGCCAAACGCAAATGCAGCAAACATCTCGCTGTATGTCCCACATCCAAAGTGCCAAGAGAGAGCTTGCTCTCCCTGTCTTTGAGTACTGTTTTCACTGTCCCGGTTACCTCTATGCTAACATTCTCTTCAGAGCTGCAGTGAAACCAGGAACCACGTGGAGAAGGCACCCACACTGAAAGTGCCTGGATGGAACATTGGGGCTTCTTCTCAGTGTCTCTGACATAGGGTTTCACTGTCCCGGGAAAGTCTCTGCTAACACCCTGCAGAACGCAGTGCCCAATATACAGAAACGTCTTGCGGTATCTCCTACAGGGAAAGTGCCAGGAGGGAATTGTCGAGCTTCTTCTCAGTGTCTCTGAGAATTGCTCTGATTATCCGTGTGACCTCTTTACCAACACACATCTTGACATATCTCCCACATTGATCGCAGTGTCTCCAGGAACGGCATTCAAGGAGCCAGGAACTTTTCTCCCTACACTGTCCATTGAGTTGTCCTCAAAACCAATATACATCCTGCTATATCTCCCACATGGAAAGTGCCAGGAGGGAAAAGTGGGGATTATGTTTAGACTTTCTCGGAACTGCTTCAAATCAACTAGATATCTTTGTGCTGTAAATCACCCAATAGCCAAACGCAAATGCAGCAAACATCTCGCTGTATGTCCCACATCCAAAGTGCCAAGAGAGAGCTTGCTCTCCCTGTCTTTGAGTACTGTTTTCACTGTCCCGATGAGCTCTTTGCTAACATTCTCTTCAGAGCTGCAGTGAAACCAGGAACCACGTGGAGAAGGCACCCACACTGAAAGTGCCTGGAGGGAACATTGGGGCTTCTTCTCAGTGTCTCTGACCATAGGGTTTCACTGTCCCGGGAAAGTCTCTGCTAACACCCTGCAGAGCGCAGTGCCCAATATACAGAAATGTCTTGCGGTATCTCCTACAGGGAAAGTGCCAGGAGGGAATTGTCGAGCTTGTTCTCAGTGTCTCTGAGAATTGCTCTGATTATCCGTGTGACCTCTTTACTAAGACTCTCCAGAGAGCCGTCCTCAAAACCAACACACATCTTGACATATCTCCCACATTGATCGCAGTGTCTCCAGGAACGGCATTCAAGGAGCCAGGAACTTTTCTCCCTACACTGTCCATTGAGTTGTCCTCAAAACCAATATACATCCTGCTATATCTCCCACATGGAAAGTGCCAGGAGGGAAAAGTGGGGATTATGTTTAGACTTTCTCGGAACTGCTTCAAATCAACTAGATATCTTTGTGCTGTAAATCTCCCAACAGCCAAACGCAAATGCAGCAAACATCTCGCTGTATGTCCCACATCCAAAGTGCCAAGAGAGAGCTTGCTCTCCCTGTCTTTGAGTACTGTTTTCACTGTCCCGGTTACCTCTTTGCTAACATTCTCTTCAGAGCTGCAGTGAAACCAGGAACCACGTGGAGAAGGCACCCACACTGAAAGTGCCTGGATGGAACATTGGGGCTTCTTCTCAGTGTCTCTGACATAGGGTTTCACTGTCCCGGGAAAGTCTCTGCTAACACCCTGCAGAACGCAGTGCCCAATATACAGAAACGTCTTGCGGTATCTCCTACAGGGAAAGTGCCAGGAGGGAATTGTCGAGCTTCTTCTCAGTGTCTCTGAGAATTGCTCTGATTATCCGTGTGACCTCTTTACCAACACACATCTTGACATATCTCCCACATTGATCGCAGTGTCTCCAGGAACGGCATTCAAGGAGCCAGGAACTTTTCTCCCTACACTGTCCATTGAGTTGGCCTCAAAACCAATATACATCCTGCTATATCTCCCACATGGAAAGTGCCAGGAGGGAAAAGTGGGGATTATGTTTAGACTTTCTCGGAACTGCTTCAAATCAACTAGATATCTTTGTGCTGTAAATCACCCAATAGCCAAACGCAAATGCAGCAAACATCTCGCTGTATGTCCCACATCCAAAGTGCCAAGAGAGAGCTTGCTCTCCCTGTCTTTGAGTACTGTTTTCACTGTCCCGGTTACCTCTTTGCTAACATTCTCTTCAGAGCTGCAGTGAAACCAGGAACCACGTGGAGAAGGCACCCACACTGAAAGTGCCTGGATGGAACATTGGGGCTTCTTCTCAGTGTCTCTGACATAGGGTTTCACTGTCCCGGGAAAGTCTCTGCTAACACCCTGCAGAACGCAGTGCCCAATATACAGAAACGTCTTGCGGTATCTCCTACAGGGAAAGTGCCAGGAGGGAATTGTCGAGCTTCTTCTCAGTGTCTCTGAGAATTGCTCTGATTATCCGTGTGACCTCTTTACCAACACACATCTTGACATATCTCCCACATTGATCGCAGTGTCTCCAGGAACGGCATTCAAGGAGCCAGGAACTTTTCTCCCTACACTGTCCATTGAGTTGGCCTCAAAACCAATATACATCCTGCTATATCTCCCACATGGAAAGTGCCAGGAGGGAAAAGTGGGGATTATGTTTAGACTTTCTCGGAACTGCTTCAAATCAACTAGATATCTTTGTGCTGTAAATCACCCAATAGCCAAACGCAAATGCAGCAAACATCTCGCTGTATGTCCCACATCCAAAGTGCCAAGAGAGAGCTTGCTCTCCCTGTCTTTGAGTACTGTTTTCACTGTCCCGGTTACCTCTTTGCTAACATTCTCTTCAGAGCTGCAGTGAAACCAGGAACCACGTGGAGAAGGCACCCACACTGAAAGTGCCTGGAGGGAACATTGGGGCTTCTTCTCAGTGTCTCTGACATAGGGTTTCACTGTCCCGGGAAAGTCTCTGCTAACACCCTGCAGAGCGCAGTGCCCAATATACAGAAACGTCTTGCGGTATCTCCTACAGGGAAAGTGCCAGGAGGGAATTGTCGAGCTTGTTCTCAGTGTCTCTGAGAATTGCTCTGATTATCCGTGTGACCTCTTTGCTAAGACTCTCCAGAGAGCCGTCCTCAAAACCAACACACATCTTGACATATCTCCCACATTGATCGCAGTGTCTCCAGGAACGGCATTCAAGGAGCCAGGAACTTTCCTCCCTACACTGTCCATTGAGTTGTCCTCAAAACCAATATACATCCTGCTATATCTCCCACATGGAAAATGCCAGGAGGGAAAAGTGGGGATTATGTTTAGACTTTCTCGGAACTGCTTCAAATCAACTAGATATCTTTGTGCTGTAAATCTCCCAACAGCCAAACGCAAATGCAGCAAACATCTCGCTGTATGTCCCACATCCAAAATGCCAAGAGAGAGCTTGCTCTCCCTGTCTTTGAGTACTGTTTTCACTGTCCCGGTTACCTCTTTGCTAACATTCTCTTCAGAGCTGCAGTGAAACCAGGAACCACGTGGAGAAGGCACCCACACTGGAAGTGCCTGGAGGGAACATTGGGGCTTCTTCTCAGTGTCTCTGACATAGGGTTTCACTGTCCCGGGAAAGTCTCTGCTAACACCCTGCAGAGCGCAGTGCCCAATATACAGAAACGTCTTGCGGTATCTCCTACAGGGAAAGTGCCAGGAGGGAATTGTCGAGCTTGTTCTCAGTGTCTCTGAGAATTGCTCTGATTATCCGTGTGACCTCTTTGCTAAGACTCTCCAGAGAGCCGTCCTCAAAACCAACACACATCTTGACATATCTCCCACATTGATCGCAGTGTCTCCAGGAACGGCATTCAAGGAGCCAGGAACTTTTCTCCCTACACTGTCCATTGAGTTGGCCTCAAAACCAATCTACATCCTGCTATATCTCCCACATGGAAAGTGCCAGGAGGGAAAAGTGGGGATTATGTTTAGACTTTCTCGGAACTGCTTCAAATCAACTAGATATCTTTGTGCTGTAAATCCCCCAATAGCCAAACGCAAATGCAGCAAACATCTCGCTGTATGTCCCACATCCAAAGTGCCAAGAGAAAGCTTGCTCTCCCTGTCTTTGAGTACTGTTTTCACTGTCCCGGTTACCTCTTTGCTAACATTCTCTTCAGAGCTGCAGTGAAACCAGGAACCACGTGGAGAAGGCACCCACACTGAAAGTGCCTGGAGGGAACATTGGGGCTTCTTCTCAGTGTCTCTGACATAGGGTTTCACTGTCCCGGGAAAGTCTCTGCTAACACCCTGCAGACCGCAGTGCTCAATATACAGAGACTTTCTCGGAACTGCTTCAAATCAACTAGATATCTTCGTGCTGTAAATCTCCCAACAGCCAAACGCAAAAGCAGCAAACATCTCGCTGTATGTCCCACATCCAAAGTGCCAAGAGAGTAATGTAGAGCTTGCTTTCGCTGTCTTTGAGTACTGTTTTCACTGTCCCAGTTACCTCTTTGCTAACATTCTCTTCAGAGCTGCAGTGAAACCAGGAACCACGTGGAGAAGGCACCCACACTGAAAGTGCCTGGAGGGAACATTGGGGCTTCTTCTCAGTGTCTCTGACCATAGGGTTTCACTGTCCCGGGAAAGTCTCTGCTAACACCCTGCAGAGCGCAGTGCCCAATATACGGAAACGTCTTGCGGTATCTCCTACAGGGAAAGTGCCAGGAGGGAATTGTCGAGCTTGTTCTCAGTGTCTCTGAGAATTGCTCTGATTATCCGTGTGACCTCTTTGCTAAGACTCTCCAGAGAGCCGTCCTCAAAACCAACACACATCTTGACATATCTCCCACATTGATCGCAGTGTCTCCAGGAACGGCATTCAAGGAGCCAGGAACTTTTCTCCCTACACTGTCCATTGAGTTGGCCTCAAAACCAATCTACATCCTGCTATATCTCCCACATGGAAAGTGCCAGGAGGGAAAAGTGGGGATTATGTTTAGACTTTCTCGGAACTGCTTCAAATCAACTAGATATCTTTGTGCTGTAAATCTCCCAACAGCCAAACGCAAATGCAGCAAACATCTCGCTGTATGTCCCACATCCAAAGTGCCAAGAGAGAGCTTGCTCTCCCTGTCTTTGAGTACTGTTTTCACTGTCCCGGTTACCTCTTTGCTAACATTCTCTTCAGAGCTGCAGTGAAACCAGGAACCACGTGGAGAAGGCACCCACACTGAAAGTGCCTGGATGGAACATTGGGGCTTCTTCTCAGTGTCTCTGACATAGGGTTTCACTGTCCCGGGAAAGTCTCTGCTAACACCCTGCAGAACGCAGTGCCCAATATACAGAAACGTCTTGCGGTATCTCCTACAGGGAAAGTGCCAGGAGGGAATTGTCGAGCTTCTTCTCAGTGTCTCTGAGAATTGCTCTGATTATCCGTGTGACCTCTTTACCAACACACATCTTGACATATCTCCCACATTGATCGCAGTGTCTCCAGGAACGGCATTCAAGGAGCCAGGAACTTTTCTCCCTACACTGTCCATTGAGTTGGCCTCAAAACCAATATACATCCTGCTATATCTCCCACATGGAAAGTGCCAGGAGGGAAAAGTGGGGATTATGTTTAGACTTTCTCGGAACTGCTTCAAATCAACTAGATATCTTTGTGCTGTAAATCACCCAATAGCCAAACGCAAATGCAGCAAACATCTCGCTGTATGTCCCACATCCAAAGTGCCAAGAGAGAGCTTGCTCTCCCTGTCTTTGAGTACTGTTTTCACTGTCCCGGTTACCTCTTTGCTAACATTCTCTTCAGAGCTGCAGTGAAACCAGGAACCACGTGGAGAAGGCACCCACACTGAAAGTGCCTGGAGGGAACATTGGGGCTTCTTCTCAGTGTCTCTGACATAGGGTTTCACTGTCCCGGGAAAGTCTCTGCTAACACCCTGCAGAGCGCAGTGCCCAATATACAGAAACGTCTTGCGGTATCTCCTACAGGGAAAGTGCCAGGAGGGAATTGTCGAGCTTGTTCTCAGTGTCTCTGAGAATTGCTCTGATTATCCGTGTGACCTCTTTGCTAAGACTCTCCAGAGAGCCGTCCTCAAAACCAACACACATCTTGACATATCTCCCACATTGATCGCAGTGTCTCCAGGAACGGCATTCAAGGAGCCAGGAACTTTCCTCCCTACACTGTCCATTGAGTTGTCCTCAAAACCAATATACATCCTGCTATATCTCCCACATGGAAAATGCCAGGAGGGAAAAGTGGGGATTATGTTTAGACTTTCTCGGAACTGCTTCAAATCAACTAGATATCTTTGTGCTGTAAATCTCCCAACAGCCAAACGCAAATGCAGCAAACATCTCGCTGTATGTCCCACATCCAAAATGCCAAGAGAGAGCTTGCTCTCCCTGTCTTTGAGTACTGTTTTCACTGTCCCGGTTACCTCTTTGCTAACATTCTCTTCAGAGCTGCAGTGAAACCAGGAACCACGTGGAGAAGGCACCCACACTGGAAGTGCCTGGAGGGAACATTGGGGCTTCTTCTCAGTGTCTCTGACATAGGGTTTCACTGTCCCGGGAAAGTCTCTGCTAACACCCTGCAGAGCGCAGTGCCCAATATACAGAAACGTCTTGCGGTATCTCCTACAGGGAAAGTGCCAGGAGGGAATTGTCGAGCTTGTTCTCAGTGTCTCTGAGAATTGCTCTGATTATCCGTGTGACCTCTTTGCTAAGACTCTCCAGAGAGCCGTCCTCAAAACCAACACACATCTTGACATATCTCCCACATTGATCGCAGTGTCTCCAGGAACGGCATTCAAGGAGCCAGGAACTTTTCTCCCTACACTGTCCATTGAGTTGGCCTCAAAACCAATCTACATCCTGCTATATCTCCCACATGGAAAGTGCCAGGAGGGAAAAGTGGGGATTATGTTTAGACTTTCTCGGAACTGCTTCAAATCAACTAGATATCTTTGTGCTGTAAATCCCCCAATAGCCAAACGCAAATGCAGCAAACATCTCGCTGTATGTCCCACATCCAAAGTGCCAAGAGAAAGCTTGCTCTCCCTGTCTTTGAGTACTGTTTTCACTGTCCCGGTTACCTCTTTGCTAACATTCTCTTCAGAGCTGCAGTGAAACCAGGAACCACGTGGAGAAGGCACCCACACTGAAAGTGCCTGGAGGGAACATTGGGGCTTCTTCTCAGTGTCTCTGACATAGGGTTTCACTGTCCCGGGAAAGTCTCTGCTAACACCCTGCAGACCGCAGTGCTCAATATACAGAGACTTTCTCGGAACTGCTTCAAATCAACTAGATATCTTCGTGCTGTAAATCTCCCAACAGCCAAACGCAAAAGCAGCAAACATCTCGCTGTATGTCCCACATCCAAAGTGCCAAGAGAGTAATGTAGAGCTTGCTTTCGCTGTCTTTGAGTACTGTTTTCACTGTCCCAGTTACCTCTTTGCTAACATTCTCTTCAGAGCTGCAGTGAAACCAGGAACCACGTGGAGAAGGCACCCACACTGAAAGTGCCTGGAGGGAACATTGGGGCTTCTTCTCAGTGTCTCTGACCATAGGGTTTCACTGACCCGGGAAAGTCTCTGCTAACACCCTGCAGAGCGCAGTGCCCAATATACGGAAACGTCTTGCGGTATCTCCTACAGGGAAAGTGCCAGGAGGGAATTGTCGAGCTTGTTCTCAGTGTCTCTGAGAATTGCTCTGATTATCCGTGTGACCTCTTTGCTAAGACTCTCCAGAGAGCCGTCCTCAAAACCAACACACATCTTGACATATCTCCCACATTGATCGCAGTGTCTCCAGGAACGGCATTCAAGGAGCCAGGAACTTTCCTCCCTACACTGTCCATTGAGTTGGCCTCAAAACCAATATACATCCTGCTATATCTCCCACATGGAAAGTGCCAGGAGGGAAAAGTGGGGATTATGTTTAGACTTTCTCGGAACTGCTTCAAATCAACTAGATATCTTTGTGCTGTAAATCTCCCAACAGCCAAACGCAAATGCAGCAAACACCTCGCTGTATGTCCCACATCCAAAGTGCCAAGAGAGAGCTTGCTCTCCCTGTCTTTGAGTACTGTTTTCACTGTCCCGGTTACCTCTTTGCTAACATTCTCTTCAGAGCTGCAGTGAAACCAGGAACCACGTGGAGAAGGCACCCACACTGAAAGTGCCTGGAGGGAACATTGGGGCTTCTTCTCAGTGTCTCTGACATAGGGTTTCACTGTCCCGGGAAAGTCTCTGCTAACACCCTGCAGAGCGCAGTGCCCAATATACAGAAATGTCTTGCGGTATCTCCTACAGGGAAAGTGCCAGGAGGGAATTGTCGAGCTTGTTCTCAGTGTCTCTGAGAATTGCTCTGATTATCCGTGTGACCTCTTTACCAACACACATCTTGACATATCTCCCACATTGATCGCAGTGTCTCCAGGAACGGCATTCAAGGAGCCAGGAACTTTTCTCCCTACACTGTCCATTGAGTTGACCTCAAAACCAATATACATCCTGCTATATCTCCCACATGGAAAGTGCCAGGAGGGAAAAGTGGGGATTATGTTTAGACTTTCTCGGAACTGCTTCAAATCAACTAGATATCTTTGTGCTGTAAATCTCCCAAGAGCCAAACGCAAATGCAGCAAACATCTCGCTGTATGTCCCACATCCAAAGTGCCAAGAGAGAGCTTGCTCTCCCTGTCTTTGAGTACTGTTTTCACTGTCCCGGTTACCTCTTTGCTAACATTCTCTTCAGAGCTGCAGTGAAACCAGGAACCACGTGGAGAAGGCACCCACACTGAAAGTGCCTGGAGGGAACATTGGGGCTTCTTCTCAGTGTCTCTGACATAGGGTTTCACTGTCCCGGGAAAGTCTCTGCTAACACCCTGCAGAGCGCAGTGCCCAATATACAGAAATGTCTTGCGGTATCTCCTACAGGGAAAGTGCCAGGAGGGAACTGTCGAGCTTGTTCTCAGTGTCTCTGAGAATTGCTCTGATTATCCGTGTGACCTCTTTACTAAGACTCTCCAGAGAGCCGTCCTCAAAACCAACACACATCTTGACATATCTCCCACATTGATCGCAGTGTCTCCAGGAACGGCATTCAAGGAGCCAGGAACTTTTCTCCCTACACTGTCCATTGAGTTGGCCTCAAAACCAATCTACATCCTGCTATATCTCCCACATGGAAAGTGCCAGGAGGGAAAAGTGGGGATTATGTTTAGACTTTCTCGGAACTGCTTCAAATCAACTAGATATCTTTGTGCTGTAAATCTCCCAACAGCCAAACGCAAATGCAGCAAACATCTCGCTGTATGTCCCACATCCAAAGTGCCAAGAGAGAGCTTGCTCTCCCTGTCTTTGAGTACTGTTTTCACTGTCCCGATGAGCTCTTTGCTAACATTCTCTTCAGAGCTGCAGTGAAACCAGGAACCACGTGGAGAAGGCACCCACACTGAAAGTGCCTGGAGGGAACATTGGGGCTTCTTCTCAGTGTCTCTGACATAGGGTTTCACTGTCCCGGGAAAGTCTCTGCTAACACCCTGCAGAGCGCAGTGCCCAATATACAGAAATGTCTTGCGGTATCTCCTACAGGGAAAGTGCCAGGAGGGAACTGTCGAGCTTGTTCTCAGTGTCTCTGAGAATTGCTCTGATTATCCGTGTGACCTCTTTACCAACACACATCTTGACATATCTCCCACATTGATCGCAGTGTCTCCAGGAACGGCATTCAAGGAGCCAGGAACTTTTCTCCCTACACTGTCCATTGAGTTGGCCTCAAAACCAATATACATCCTGCTATATCTCCCACATGGAAAGTGCCAGGAGGGAAAAGTGGGGATTATGTTTAGACTTTCTCGGAACTGCTTCAAATCAACTAGATATCTTTGTGCTGTAAATCTCCCAACAGCCAAACGCAAATGCAGCAAACATCTCGCTGTATGTCCCACATCCAAAGTGCCAAGAGAGAGCTTGCTCTCCCTGTCTTTGAGTACTGTTTTCACTGTCCCGATGAGCTCTTTGCTAACATTCTCTTCAGAGCTGCAGTGAAACCAGGAACCACGTGGAGAAGGCACCCACACTGAAAGTGCCTGGATGGAACATTGGGGTTTCTTCTCAGTGTCTCTGACATAGGGTTTCACTGTCCCGGGAAAGTCTCTGCTAACACCCTGCAGAGCGCAGTGCCCAATATACGGAAAAGTCTTGCGGTATCTCCTACAGGGAAAGTGCCAGGAGGGAATTGTCGAGCTTGTTCTCAGTGTCTCTGAGAATTGCTCTGGTTATCCGTGTGACCTCTTTGCTAAGACTCTCCAGAGAGCCGTCCTCAAAACCAACACACATCTTGACATATCTCCCACATTGATCGCAGTGTCTCCAGGAACGGCATTCAAGGAGCCAGGAACTTTCCTCCCTACACTGTCCATTGAGTTGGCCTCAAAACCAATATACATCCTGCTATATCTCCCACATGGAAAATGCCAGGAGGGAAAAGTGGGGATTATGTTTAGACTTTCTCGGAACTGCTTCAAATCAACTAGATATCTTTGTGCTGTAAATCTCCCAACAGCCAAACGCAAATGCAGCAAACATCTCGCTGTATGTCCCACATCCAAAGTGCCAAGAGAGTAATGTAGAGCTTGCTCTCCCTGTCTTTGAGTACTGTTTTCACTGTCCCGATGACCTCTTTGCTAACATTCTCTTCAGAGCTGCAGTGAAACCAGGAACCACGTGGAGAAGGCACCCACACTGAAAGTGCCTGGATGGAACATTGGGGCTTCTTCTCAGTGTCTCTGACATAGGGTTTCACTGTCCCGGGAAAGTCTCTGCTAACACCCTGCAGAGCGCAGTGCTCAATATACAGAGACTTTCTCGGAACTGCTTCAAATCAACTAGATATCTTTGTGCTGTAAATCTCCCATCAGCCAAACGCAAAAGCAGCAAACATCTCGCTGTATGTCCCACATCCAAAGTGCCAAGAGAGTAATGTAGAGCTTGCTCTCCCTGTCTTTGAGCACTGTTTTCACTGTCCCGGTTACCTGTTTGCTAACATTCTCTTCAGAGCTGCAGTGAAACCAGGAACGACGTGGAGAAGTCACCCACACTGAAAGTGCCTGGAGGGAACATTGGGGCTTCTTCTCAATGTCTCTGACATAGGGTTTCACTGTCCCGGGAAAGTCTCTGCTAACACCCTGCAGAGCGCAGTGCCCAATATACAGAAACGTCTTGCGGTATCTCCTACAGGGAAAGTGCCAGGAGGGAATTGTCGAGCTTGTTCTCAGTGTCTCTGAGAATTGCTCTGATTATCCGTGTGACCTCTTTGCTAAGACTCTCCAGAGAGACGTCCTCAAAACCAACACACATCTTGACATATCTCCCACATTGATCGCAGTGTCTCCAGGAACGGCATTCAAGGAGCCAGGAACTTTTCTCCCTACACTGTCCATTGAGTTGTCCTCAAAACCAATCTACATCCTGCTATATCTCCCACATGGAAAGTGCCAGGAGGGAAAAGTGGGGATTATGTTTAGACTTTCTCGGAACTGCTTCAAATCAACTAGATATCTTTGTGCTGTAAATCTCCCAACAGCCAAACGCAAATGCAGCAAACACCTCGCTGTATGTCCCACATCCAAAGTGCCAAGAGAGAGCTTGCTCTCCCTGTCTTTGAGTACTGTTTTCACTGTCCCGGTTACCTCTTTGCTAACATTCTCTTCAGAGCTGCAGTGAAACCAGGAACCACGTGGAGAAGGCACCCACACTGAAAGTGCCTGGAGGGAACATTGGGGCTTCTTCTCAGTGTCTCTGACATAGGGTTTCACTGTCCCGGGAAAGTCTCTGCTAACACCCTGCAGAGCGCAGTGCCCAATATACAGAAATGTCTTGCGGTATCTCCTACAGGGAAAGTGCCAGGAGGGAATTGTCGAGCTTGTTCTCAGTGTCTCTGAGAATTGCTCTGATTATCCGTGTGACCTCTTTACCAACACACATCTTGACATATCTCCCACATTGATCGCAGTGTCTCCAGGAACGGCATTCAAGGAGCCAGGAACTTTTCTCCCTACACTCTCCATTGAGTTGACCTCAAAACCAATATACATCCTGCTATATCTCCCACATGGAAAGTGCCAGGAGGGAAAAGTGGGGATTATGTTTAGACTTTCTCGGAACTGCTTCAAATCAACTAGATATCTTTGTGCTGTAAATCTCCCAAGAGCCAAACGCAAATGCAGCAAACATCTCGCTGTATGTCCCACATCCAAAGTGCCAAGAGAGAGCTTGCTCTCCCTGTCTTTGAGTACTGTTTTCACTGTCCCGGTTACCTCTTTGCTAACATTCTCTTCAGAGCTGCAGTGAAACCAGGAACCACGTGGAGAAGGCACCCACACTGAAAGTGCCTGGAGGGAACATTGGGGCTTCTTCTCAGTGTCTCTGACATAGGGTTTCACTGTCCCGGGAAAGTCTCTGCTAACACCCTGCAGAGCGCAGTGCCCAATATACAGAAATGTCTTGCGGTATCTCCTACAGGGAAAGTGCCAGGAGGGAACTGTCGAGCTTGTTCTCAGTGTCTCTGAGAATTGCTCTGATTATCCGTGTGACCTCTTTACTAAGACTCTCCAGAGAGCCGTCCTCAAAACCAACACACATCTTGACATATCTCCCACATTGATCGCAGTGTCTCCAGGAACGGCATTCAAGGAGCCAGGAACTTTTCTCCCTACACTGTCCATTGAGTTGGCCTCAAAACCAATCTACATCCTGCTATATCTCCCACATGGAAAGTGCCAGGAGGGAAAAGTGGGGATTATGTTTAGACTTTCTCGGAACTGCTTCAAATCAACTAGATATCTTTGTGCTGTAAATCTCCCAACAGCCAAACGCAAATGCAGCAAACATCTCGCTGTATGTCCCACATCCAAAGTGCCAAGAGAGAGCTTGCTCTCCCTGTCTTTGAGTACTGTTTTCACTGTCCCGATGAGCTCTTTGCTAACATTCTCTTCAGAGCTGCAGTGAAACCAGGAACCACGTGGAGAAGGCACCCACACTGAAAGTGCCTGGAGGGAACATTGGGGCTTCTTCTCAGTGTCTCTGACATAGGGTTTCACTGTCCCGGGAAAGTCTCTGCTAACACCCTGCAGAGCGCAGTGCCCAATATACAGAAATGTCTTGCGGTATCTCCTACAGGGAAAGTGCCAGGAGGGAACTGTCGAGCTTGTTCTCAGTGTCTCTGAGAATTGCTCTGATTATCCGTGTGACCTCTTTACCAACACACATCTTGACATATCTCCCACATTGATCGCAGTGTCTCCAGGAACGGCATTCAAGGAGCCAGGAACTTTTCTCCCTACACTGTCCATTGAGTTGGCCTCAAAACCAATATACATCCTGCTATATCTCCCACATGGAAAGTGCCAGGAGGGAAAAGTGGGGATTATGTTTAGACTTTCTCGGAACTGCTTCAAATCAACTAGATATCTTTGTGCTGTAAATCTCCCAACAGCCAAACGCAAATGCAGCAAACATCTCGCTGTATGTCCCACATCCAAAGTGCCAAGAGAGAGCTTGCTCTCCCTGTCTTTGAGTACTGTTTTCACTGTCCCGATGAGCTCTTTGCTAACATTCTCTTCAGAGCTGCAGTGAAACCAGGAACCACGTGGAGAAGGCACCCACACTGAAAGTGCCTGGATGGAACATTGGGGTTTCTTCTCAGTGTCTCTGACATAGGGTTTCACTGTCCCGGGAAAGTCTCTGCTAACACCCTGCAGAGCGCAGTGCCCAATATACGGAAACGTCTTGCGGTATCTCCTACAGGGAAAGTGCCAGGAGGGAATTGTCGAGCTTGTTCTCAGTGTCTCTGAGAATTGCTCTGGTTATCCGTGTGACCTCTTTGCTAAGACTCTCCAGAGAGCCGTCCTCAAAACCAACACACATCTTGACATATCTCCCACATTGATCGCAGTGTCTCCAGGAACGGCATTCAAGGAGCCAGGAACTTTCCTCCCTACACTGTCCATTGAGTTGGCCTCAAAACCAATATACATCCTGCTATATCTCCCACATGGAAAATGCCAGGAGGGAAAAGTGGGGATTATGTTTAGACTTTCTCGGAACTGCTTCAAATCAACTAGATATCTTTGTGCTGTAAATCTCCCAACAGCCAAACGCAAATGCAGCAAACATCTCGCTGTATGTCCCACATCCAAAGTGCCAAGAGAGTAATGTAGAGCTTGCTCTCCCTGTCTTTGAGTACTGTTTTCACTGTCCCGATGAGCTCTTTGCTAACATTCTCTTCAGAGCTGCAGTGAAACCAGGAACCACGTGGAGAAGTCACCCACACTGAAAGTGCCTGGAGGGAACATTGGGGCTTCTTCTCAATGTCTCTGACATAGGGTTTCACTGTCCCGGGAAAGTCTCTGCTAACACCCTGCAGAGCGCAGTGCCCAATATACAGAAACGTCTTGCGGTATCTCCTACAGGGAAAGTGCCAGGAGGGAATTGTCGAGCTTGTTCTCAGTGTCTCTGAGAATTGCTCTGATTATCCATGTGACCTCTTTGCTAAGACTCTCCAGAGAGACGTCCTCAAAACCAACACACATCTTGACATATCTCCCACATTGATCGCAGTGTCTCCAGGAACGGCATTCAAGGAGCCAGGAACTTTTCTCCCTACACTGTCCATTGAGTTGTCCTCAAAACCAATATACATCCTGCTATATCTCCCACATGGAAAGTGCCAGGAGGGAAAAGTGGGGATTATGTTTAGACTTTCTCGGAACTGCTTCAAATCAACTAGATATCTTTGTGCTGTAAATCTCCCAACAGCCAAACGCAAATGCAGCAAACACCTCGCTGTATGTCCCACATCCAAAGTGCCAAGAGAGAGCTTGCTCTCCCTGTCTTTGAGTACTGTTTTCACTGTCCCGGTTACCTCTTTGCTAACATTCTCTTCAGAGCTGCAGTGAAACCAGGAACCACGTGGAGAAGGCACCCACACTGAAAGTGCCTGGAGGGAACATTGGGGCTTCTTCTCAGTGTCTCTGACATAGGGTTTCACTGTCCCGGGAAAGTCTCTGCTAACACCCTGCAGAGCGCAGTGCCCAATATACAGAAATGTCTTGCGGTATCTCCTACAGGGAAAGTGCCAGGAGGGAATTGTCGAGCTTGTTCTCAGTGTCTCTGAGAATTGCTCTGATTATCCGTGTGACCTCTTTACCAACACACATCTTGACATATCTCCCACATTGATCGCAGTGTCTCCAGGAACGGCATTGAAGGAGCCAGGAACTTTTCTCCCTACACTGTCCATTGAGTTGTCCTCAAAACCAATATACATCCTGCTATATCTCCCACATGGAAAGTGCCAGGAGGGAAAAGTGGGGATTATGTTTAGACTTTCTCGGAACTGCTTCAAATCAACTAGATATCTTTGTGCTGTAAATCTCCCAAGAGCCAAACGCAAATGCAGCAAACATCTCGCTGTATGTCCCACATCCAAAGTGCCAAGAGAGAGCTTGCTCTCCCTGTCTTTGAGTACTGTTTTCACTGTCCCGGTTACCTCTTTGCTAACATTCTCTTCAGAGCTGCAGTGAAACCAGGAACCACGTGGAGAAGGCACCCACACTGAAAGTGCCTGGAGGGAACATTGGGGCTTCTTCTCAGTGTCTCTGACATAGGGTTTCACTGTCCCGGGAAAGTCTCTGCTAACACCCTGCAGAGCGCAGTGCCCAATATACAGAAACGTCTTGCGGTATCTCCTACAGGGAAAGTGCCAGGAGGGAACTGTCGAGCTTGTTCTCAGTGTCTCTGAGAATTGCTCTGATTATCCGTGTGACCTCTTTACTAAGACTCTCCAGAGAGCCGTCCTCAAAACCAACACACATCTTGACATATCTCCCACATTGATCGCAGTGTCTCCAGGAACGGCATTCAAGGAGCCAGGAACTTTTCTCCCTACACTGTCCATTGAGTTGGCCTCAAAACCAATCTACATCCTGCTATATCTCCCACATGGAAAGTGCCAGGAGGGAAAAGTGGGGATTATGTTTAGACTTTCTCGGAACTGCTTCAAATCAACTAGATATCTTTGTGCTGTAAATCTCCCAACAGCCAAACGCAAATGCAGCAAACATCTCGCTGTATGTCCCACATCCAAAGTGCCAAGAGAGAGCTTGCTCTCCCTGTCTTTGAGTACTGTTTTCACTGTCCCGATGAGCTCTTTGCTAACATTCTCTTCAGAGCTGCAGTGAAACCAGGAACCACGTGGAGAAGGCACCCACACTGAAAGTGCCTGGAGGGAACATTGGGGCTTCTTCTCAGTGTCTCTGACATAGGGTTTCACTGTCCCGGGAAAGTCTCTGCTAACACCCTGCAGAGCGCAGTGCCCAATATACAGAAATGTCTTGCGGTATCTCCTACAGGGAAAGTGCCAGGAGGGAACTGTCGAGCTTGTTCTCAGTGTCTCTGAGAATTGCTCTGATTATCCGTGTGACCTCTTTACCAACACACATCTTGACATATCTCCCACATTGATCGCAGTGTCTCCAGGAACGGCATTCAAGGAGCCAGGAACTTTTCTCCCTACACTGTCCATTGAGTTGGCCTCAAAACCAATATACATCCTGCTATATCTCCCACATGGAAAGTGCCAGGAGGGAAAAGTGGGGATTATGTTTAGACTTTCTCGGAACTGCTTCAAATCAACTAGATATCTTTGTGCTGTAAATCTCCCAACAGCCAAACGCAAATGCAGCAAACATCTCGCTGTATGTCCCACATCCAAAGTGCCAAGAGAGAGCTTGCTCTCCCTGTCTTTGAGTACTGTTTTCACTGTCCCGATGAGCTCTTTGCTAACATTCTCTTCAGAGCTGCAGTGAAACCAGGAACCATGTGGAGAAGGCACCCACACTGAAAGTGCCTGGAGGGAACATTGGGGCTTCTTCTCAGTGTCTCTGACATAGGGTTTCACTGTCCCGGGAAAGTCTCTGCTAACACCCTGCAGAGCGCAGTGCCCAATATACAGAAATGTCTTGCGGTATCTCCTACAGGGAAAGTGCCAGGAGGGAACTGTCGAGCTTGTTCTCAGTGTCTCTGAGAATTGCTCTGATTATCCGTGTGACCTCTTTACCAACACACATCTTGACATATCTCCCACATTGATCGCAGTGTCTCCAGGAACGGCATTCAAGGAGCCAGGAACTTTTCTCCCTACACTGTCCATTGAGTTGGCCTCAAAACCAATATACATCCTGCTATATCTCCCACATGGAAAGTGCCAGGAGGGAAAAGTGGGGATTATGTTTAGACTTTCTCGGAACTGCTTCAAATCAACTAGATATCTTTGTGCTGTAAATCTCCCAACAGCCAAACGCAAATGCAGCAAACATCTCGCTGTATGTCCCACATCCAAAGTGCCAAGAGAGAGCTTGCTCTCCCTGTCTTTGAGTACTGTTTTCACTGTCCCGATGAGCTCTTTGCTAACATTCTCTTCAGAGCTGCAGTGAAACCAGGAACCACGTGGAGAAGGCACCCACACTGAAAGTGCCTGGATGGAACATTGGGGTTTCTTCTCAGTGTCTCTGACATAGGGTTTCACTGTCCCGGGAAAGTCTCTGCTAACACCCTGCAGAACGCAGTGCCCAATATACAGAAACGTCTTGCGGTATCTCCTACAGGGAAAGTGCCAGGAGGGAATTGTCGAGCTTGTTCTCAGTGTCTCTGAGAATTGCTCTGATTATCCGTGTGACCTCTTTGCTAAGACTCTCCAGAGAGACGTCCTCAAAACCAACACACATCTTGACATATCTCCCACATTGATCGCAGTGTCTCCAGGAACGGCATTCAAGGAGCCAGGAACTTTTCTCCCTACACTGTCCATTGAGTTGTCCTCAAAACCAATATACATCCTGCTATATCTCCCACATGGAAAATGCCAGGAGGGAAAAGTGGGGATTATGTTTAGACTTTCTCGGAACTGCTTCAAATCAACTAGATATCTTTGTGCTGTAAATCTCCCAACAGCCAAACGCAAATGCAGCAAACATCTCGCTGTATGTCCCACATCCAAAGTGCCAAGAGAGAGCTTGCTCTCCCTGTCTTTGAGTACTGTTTTCACTGTCCCGGTTACCTCTTTGCTAACATTCTCTTCAGAGCTGCAGTGAAACCAGGAACCACGTGGAGAAGGCACCCACACTGAAAGTGCCTGGAGGGAACATTGGGGCTTCTTCTCAGTGTCTCTGACATAGGGTTTCACTGTCCCGGGAAAGTCTCTGCTAACACCCTGCAGAGCGCAGTGCCCAATATACAGAAATGTCTTGCGGTATCTCCTACAGGGAAAGTGCCAGGAGGGAATTGTCGAGCTTGTTCTCAGTGTCTCTGAGAATTGCTCTGATTATCCGTGTGACCTCTTTACCAACACACATCTTGACATATCTCCCACATTGATCGCAGTGTCTCCAGGAACGGCATTCAAGGAGCCAGGAACTTTTCTCCCTACACTGTCCATTGAGTTGTCCTCAAAACCAATCTACATCCTGCTATATCTCCCACATGGAAAGTGCCAGGAGGGAAAAGTGGGGATTATGTTTAGACTTTCTCGGAACTGCTTCAAATCAACTAGATATCTTTGTGCTGTAAATCTCCCAACAGCCAAACGCAAATGCAGCAAACATCTCGCTGTATGTCCCACATCCAAAGTGCCAAGAGAGAGCTTGCTCTCCCTGTCTTTGAGTACTGTTTTCACTGTCCCGGTTACCTCTTTGCTAACATTCTCTTCAGAGCTGCAGTGAAACCAGGAACCACGTGGAGAAGGCACCCACACTGAAAGTGCCTGGAGGGAACATTGGGGCTTCTTCTCAGTGTCTCTGACATAGGGTTTCACTGTCCCGGGAAAGTCTCTGCTAACACCCTGCAGAGCGCAGTGCCCAATATACAGAAACGTCTTGCGGTATCTCCTACAGGGAAAGTGCCAGGAGGGAACTGTCGAGCTTGTTCTCAGTGTCTCTGAGAATTGCTCTGATTATCCGTGTGACCTCTTTACTAAGACTCTCCAGAGAGCCGTCCTCAAAACCAACACACATCTTGACATATCTCCCACATTGATCGCAGTGTCTCCAGGAACGGCATTCAAGGAGCCAGGAACTTTTCTCCCTACACTGTCCATTGAGTTGGCCTCAAAACCAATACACATCCTGCTATATCTCCCACATGGAAAGTGCCAGGAGGGAAAAGTGGGGATTATGTTTAGACTTTCTCGGAACTGCTTCAAATCAACTAGATATCTTTGTGCTGTAAATCTCCCAACAGCCAAACGCAAATGCAGCAAACATCTCGCTGTATGTCCCACATCCAAAGTGCCAAGAGAGAGCTTGCTCTCCCTGTCTTTGAGTACTGTTTTCACTGTCCCGATGAGCTCTTTGCTAACATTCTCTTCAGAGCTGCAGTGAAACCAGGAACCACGTGGAGAAGGCACCCACACTGAAAGTGCCTGGAGGGAACATTGGGGCTTCTTCTCAGTGTCTCTGACATAGGGTTTCACTGTCCCGGGAAAGTCTCTGCTAACACCCTGCAGAGCGCAGTGCCCAATATACAGAAATGTCTTGCGGTATCTCCTACAGGGAAAGTGCCAGGAGGGAACTGTCGAGCTTGTTCTCAGTGTCTCTGAGAATTGCTCTGATTATCCGTGTGACCTCTTTACCAACACACATCTTGACATATCTCCCACATTGATCGCAGTGTCTCCAGGAACGGCATTCAAGGAGCCAGGAACTTTTCTCCCTACACTGTCCATTGAGTTGGCCTCAAAACCAATCTACATCCTGCTATATCTCCCACATGGAAAGTGCCAGGAGGGAAAAGTGGGGA